>NC_091140.1:12798342-13129731 GCF_041381155.1 Argopecten irradians | reverse complement strand
AGAAATTTTAATGATTCTTTGTTTGAACCTGTCAAACTCCAGGGATTGTCTATCCTATCGAACAAATATTGATAATTTTCTCTGAAACTTTTGTTTTGTTTGAATATACACTCAAACCTGTCTATAAAGACCACATAAGGGACCGGGAAAACATTATCTTTATAGCCAGGTGTTGTTATGCACAGAGTCTTCAAATTGCCATTTCGAGTCATTAGAAAGGGGCTATAATACAGGTTTTTCTTTTCCTAATTTTTAGTCAGATCAATTAACAGTAATAAATTATGCAGTTTAAAAAATCTGCGTTTTATATAATCAAAACTTTCCACAATACTCATTGATTCACTTAATTTAAAACATATTTTAAAATGATTGAATTAAATAAAGACAAATTTTTATCTCATCCTGACTTATCTCCTCTACCTTATATACATGTTGGGAAGGTGTTTTGTTTTCATACAATTGGTTAAGTGGTTTTGGACTTTTTTCTGTTTAGCTACAGTCATTATAACAACAGCGTTATCGTTCAGAACATATGACAACCTGACAAATAGATATGTCTATGGCATTATACAACATTGATCAAATAGAATAATGCAATGAACAATGCGTAACGTTTCAAAGGGAAAATGACAATGTAACATGCAATCCATAAAGTCCCCTGCTCATTTATTCATATGAATAGTATGAACGTATTATTTTTTCAGTGACCATCAATTACGTTATGAGATCCCTTAGATAATTGGTAATATATTAAATTTCAGTGGGTGACAGTCTCTAATTTAATTCATATATTGAAAAACAATGGGTTTTTGCGTATTTCGTGAAAATAGATCACCGCGTGAGTGACCATTCATATGTTACTTTTGCCTCATGAGTGTTCAGGGTGTGTTCAGTAGGCTTTACTTATACCATTGTAGACTTGGCTACCAGTCTCTAGAATATTGGGGAAAATCACTAAAACTTGGCTTGATTATTTTTCTCTTTACTACATGTCTAGTTTCAAATTAGGGAAAGATAATCTAGAAAAGAACTGCTGAGAAAGTCTTATCAACAACTTAGGGTCTGGCGGCCTATCGTATACCATCGGTCAGATGTTGTTTCAGCGGCAGATTATTTGACCAATAAAATGGTACTGCGTATGAGCTGAGAAGAGCATTGTTCCTTCCCAGTCAACAGATAACTTTTTGAACAGATAGTCATTGTACGGTGATAACGAAATTACTCCCTACTTATTTAGTAACCCAACCTCATGACTCCGATCCCATTTATGCTAGTTTATATTTAAGAATTGCTTTCTATAGGTATGTACTGCAACCTTTATATGCTTATTGTCAGAAGTTTTCCAGAGTTTTTACTATATTACAATTTTTTCCTGGGGGGAAACATGTCTTTTTCAACCCAAATTTAATCAATTTAATTCCTCCTGTGGATGCGGGGGAGGGGGGTTACAAAATATTAAGGACCTTTGCCCCCCCCCCCCCCTCCCCCCATTACGTTTCATCTTTCTACGCCACTGTTTTGTCTCCTTTTTAACATGGACATGAATACATGTTAGCATACAATTATACTTGCAAGATGGTAAGATCTGTACCCCATCTTTGCAGCTTCTCATTTATGATGCTGGATAGAAACGTAAAGCAATTATAATAATTTTATCACAACCAATACTTTGATACGATAATTACATCTTTCAACAACATCAATTTCATTTAACGAGCTACAGTTTCTGATCAGGTACAAATATGCTCTAACCGAAAATGGTTTTTGGCTATGTCAAACCACTTTTTATTAGTAACTAATTTGAATATACTTTTAATGTCATGAAAAACAAGAGAGTAAATAAACCTCTTAACCGCCGCAATTTATCAGCCAATCAGAGTAATCGTTACAAACGGTGACGTCATTTTTCTATATTATGAGACGATGAAATAGATTGCAAGCCAATCAAAATGGTTTTTACATGCAAAATTGAATGAAAAGTGGCATAATTTCAAGATTTTAAATCATTTACACAACTAACTTACATTTTTTATTATTTTTTTATTTTATTCTTTTATTCTGTTATTTTTTGTGCTGTCTTTTTAATTATTTTTCGACTTGTGATTACTCAAATAGAGTGGTATATATTTGTTATCTTTAATTTACGCACTAAGTATTCAGTTTGATGGCTGAATATCGTTTATGGAGGCATGCTTGCTGAATCAGCAAATAATGTAATATCTTATATATGGGGACCTAAACTGTTCCAAATGAATAAAAAATGGACCTATGCGCATACGACCGAACAATAGCCATGATAGGCATCGACTGACACTTTGTCATTGTTAATATTTCATGAGGAATGGATGAGGTTTAACTGGCGGTGTTACGCAAATACTGTGTACGTGATCGTGACTGGGTAAAATAATGTCGTTTCGATGATTTATTTCAACTTTTGAACAAAATTAGCAATCTTCTCTGCTTCAATGAACAATGAAGGAGGTCATGAAATGTAAAAAATAAAAATAAAATAAAAAAAAAGTAAAAACAAATCGTGCAATATGTCAATATCCCTTTTATATTGATGCCTAATGGTGCAGAGAGAGGCATACATTTTTTATGTGATGTATCTATCGTAGTTGTACCGTTGTTGGTCTGTTGTCCTTAGCGGCACGTCAGCGAAGCCAGTTCTGGAGCCAGATAAATTCAGTGTCACAACCAAAGCCATGGCAAATGACGTATGCTAATTGGAAACAATTATAGGCAGGCATAAGGATGCGCATGTACAATTCATTATACATTTATTACACTGACTGAGGATTGCAACACCATACCATTGCTACAGTGAGACACTGAAGGGTTATCAACAGATCTACATCAACCTGTGTCTTTAACAGACGTTTTGGGATGATACAAGTTCTGGTTGGTTACCGTGAAACACGCCATGGGATGGTTATATATCAAATGATGTATTTAGTTAAGTAGTATTGTATGTGAGATATACAATCAATCTACCACTTCTTCTGGAGACTAACTGAGGTTTAGCCTTGAAATAACTGAACTGCAAATACAAACTTGTGCTTCCTACTGCGTTGGCTTTGTGGATTACTCACTCCCATGGTTGTTTTGGGACATTTGTGGTGGAGCCAAAACTGGGAATGTACCTGGATTTGAACCATGACGTGTAGTTGCACTGCGTTGTGAAAGACTTTGTCCATATTAGTGAAGATCTAGATATATATCAACATGCCGTTAAAGGGTGGTGCCACTGTAAAGCGGAAAGAGTCGCAGACGAACCTCAATAAGGCATCATCAAGACCCAACAGTGAAAACCCGAAGAAAAAGCAGCTGGTGAAGAAAAAGTCCTCGAACCTGGGCCAAAACGCCATTGTTTACGAAGAACCGGTCAACTTAAAACCCCTTCGAAGGAAAAAGACTGTCAAAGAGGTGAACCTGGAACCAAGCGAGGACCAGCTGCTGATTGAAAATGAGGGCAATTCTAAAGTTCATCAACCTGACGACGTCCCGAACAAGATACGAAAACAAAGCAATGAACAGGTTCATGGGCACCATTTCTTATTTCCGTTTTATACGGTATTCTAGATTTGTTATTTCGAGTTTTGAAACCTCAAACTTTTTTATAATTGATTAAACGCTAAAACCGATACTGTAAGCTTTGCTATTCAGGTCAATGGGCAGGTTAATTGAAATTAATTACGAAATAATAAGTAATAAGTAAAATGATGGACACGGGCAAACATTTGCCCCTATATCCATATCTAAATGTTTTTGTAAGTTTAATCCATAATAATTTATGATGAAATTCAATATTAAGTACCAAGGATGCCACATGTGCATAATACAGATATTTGATGTAGAGTTATTTTCCAGCTAAAAATAATTATTTTTAGAAGAATGTAAGACACACTACCCTATAATAGATCACACTGAAGCATATTTTCTGACATTTTCTATTCTTACCTAAATATGAATTTATAAGTTAAATCCATACAGAAGCTAAACTCCTTAGCAAACCAAACGTATGCTAAGTTACCTGCAAATGAGATATTCTACAGCATTCATGAAATACAGGCAGTATTGTTCCTGCATTATTAAAATGAAATATTTTTTAGAAGAAATTCTATACAATCACAAATCAAGTTAATGGTTTTGGGAAAGACATAAATAATGACAAGTTTTAATTGATAGATAAATCATAAACGTTCTGACAGTTTATGATTCTGTTATTCCAAGAAGAGAAAATAGTAACCTACATAACATCACCCGGTGCCTAGCCTTATTGTTACACGTATTTCATAGCTCAAAGTGTTACAGATTTTTTGTTTTCACTTCAAAACATCATATTCCTTCCTTCCCCTTGTTTCTGTATCACTTTTTTCTATGTTGTAGTATGTTGGCGACGCCAGTCGTCGTGGAAACATGACACAAAGAAATTAAATATCAACTAGACAATGAGAGGATAGTTTATACTTTATGACATTATTTAAATATATTTCATTTTTCCTCCATTAGATTCCACAGGAGCCCACTCCAGATGACGAAATGAGGCAACACAGATCTGTTGACTCCGGGGGGAGGGAATCTCTAGCAAAGTAAGACATGTGCCCTTTTACACTTCTAACTATGTTGATTTCTGTGATAACTCATTTAGCATCTTAATGTCTAACGAATACCATTAGTATAAAAACTGGCAAATGACCAGGAAAAAGAAAACACGGTCCAATATGTTTCCATTTTGTGATGTAACTTTTTCATTTAGGTTCCGAGCATCAATAACGAGTTATGGTTCTAGTTTCACGGGAAATCATAAACTTAAGAAATTCATTAACTTAAAATTCATCATATGAAAAATTACAGAAGTTAATGAAAGTTCCCTAACACATGATTTGTTTCTTAACCTCTGGAAGAGTTACTGTGGAGTATTTTCAGTTTTCCTAAAAGGATGTTTGCGAAAGAAGAATTAAGTACAAGATGTAGCCTCATTAACGTTTGAATATTGATTGATATTCAATTTGCCATACTTTGAGTGTGTTTAATTACATCAAGTAGCAAAGACTTTCAAAATCCCACACCGTGTATATTTTGATAATTATTTAAGGGTAAAAGTCAGTTATCTTTTATGCTGATGGTAATTTGTTACACTTGTTTTTATATAATCATAATATTAAGTAAATTCGTTGGTCCTCAGAGGTTCGTTATAACCGTGTTTTACTGTTTTATATAATCGTACAACGATATTTTTCAGAGTACGTTCCTCCCCTGCCGGTATAAATGGTGGGATGGCGGATATTATCGCCGCCATTGACATTGGCTCCACTTACTCAGGGTATAGTTTTGGAATCGTGGACGATCTGGTTAAGGACAGAACGGCCATGTTTGTAAATAAAACATGGATATCAGGCAATCCTCGTTTAACAACCATGAAAACACCAACGTCTGTTCTGTTCACACCTGAAAAACGTTTCCATTCGTTTGGGTATGAGGCAGAATGGAAGTACAGTCAACTAGCAGCCGACAAGGTCAATGGGGGTTGGTACTACTTCCGGCGATTCAAGATGGCGGTGCTGACTGATGAAGTTAGTATAATTTCATGATTTTATTTCTATTTTTTCATTTATGCTTCGTCGGCGGTGGATCATCTCTTTAATAAAGGCCTTCGCAACAAATTTTGCAGTCAAATTGTTCAAAGATTCCAATTGATATCCAATCACAAGCAACGTTGGAGACGGAGACATCTTTTCACGTGTAGAAATGGAAAAACACACGTGTAAATGTTTTAACGAAAATTATCGGTATTACGATTATCGCTATCATCGTATCCACCCCATAGAAATATACCTGATCAACCACAAGTCTGCATAGATTTGGAAATTAAAGAGACAGTGACAGCCATATAGTCAACCACAATATCAACCTAATACTTTCGATGTTCATTAACTACCTTTCTTAATTGCTCTCGCACACACACAAAACTACTTCAGTTTCGTAACGACATATTCCAGGAGTTGGTATAACGACAGTGATTGTAAACCCTGGAAATATTGAGAGTGATCCTAATGGTAAACTGTGTATATAGTGTATGTATGTAAAATACCTTGACAGTCAGGGAACCCAGCCGTAAGGATTATCGATAATCAGTACTTAGAACTGCTTCACAATTGCTTGACGTGACTGCATTATTTAGTAGGTAACCATGTTGTCAAGTGCACGCATGCGCAGCTGACTGTAAAGACTTCAAACCATGGATACGACTGCTATCCTGTTTATCTATATTCACCTGCGTTCCTATCTCGTAAGGATCAATACAGTGTATTGACGTCGGTCCTATATCTCCGCTAATGTGGCCTGATCGTTGAAACTACTTCCGCATTAATTTTACAGAGAATTTGTCTAGTGTACATATACTTCATCAATGTCACTACCACGCTTGTAGAACTTGACAATTCCTATGTAGGTCACTTAAGTTATTGACATTATCATTCAAGCCTTATGGCACGAAAATTAACAGCAATTGGTATAAGGGTATACGAGTTTTATGTACAAAAATAAACTACTTAGTAGTTGTGCTGTTCTGTGAATGCGCGGTTCCATTCATTTCAATTTTTAATGAATTGATTTTTTCCACCTTTTATTTAGAATTTTTTTATTGTTTACTTACATTTACCAACGGAAACAAACTGAAAAATGATTAGGTTTGTTTGGTCTTTGATAAAACCTTTTTATGATATCCCTTGACTATGATAATATCCAGTATATGGCTGCTATCATACAGCATGATTTATGAAAATTAATCACTACTTGTTGTTTTATCGTTTTGTATTCCTATGAGGATTATTTTTAAATAAAATCATATATTAATGAATTCGCTTCAACTTTTTTCATTCTGCCTTCCTAGTGTCAGTATAAACTGTGCATGATGTCCGGCAGTCTGATTCAGTAAGATGACACTATATAATTGTAATCCCTCAATAATTCACTTTTAGTTCAGATAACCTGTTTGCGAACGACATTTACATTATAATACAAAATATTTAAAACTCGTACATTGGGATTTAGTTCAAAGATTAAAATTAGCAATGTACTATCGGTCTAGTTTGCAAAAAAAAAAAAAAAAAAATGGATCACGACAAAAATTTAAAGTGCTTGGAATATGATAATGTGCGCCTGTTTCGATGGTGCATAACATATTGAATTAATTAAGAAATACATTTGTCTGTACATGAATCGGAATTATTAAGTTTTTTCTGTGTTATCAAGAACCTGAACTCGACCACCAGTATCCAAGACGACACAGGCAAGCCACTGAGAGCCGCCATGATATTTGGGACTGTTATTAAAACACTCAAGTCTGCCCTGGTAGAGAACCTGGCCACCACAATGAAAAACTGCACGGTTCAATGGGTAATGGAAAATTTCAACTTCCGGTGGGTCATTACGCATCCAGCTGAGTGGTCAGATGATGGCAAACAGTTCCTTAAACTGGCAGCCAAGCAGGTACTATATTATTTATATAGTGTTGTCAATCTCAAAGTAATAATTAAGTTAATAAAAAAGTAAATATTTTTATTATGATATAGTGATCGTCTGGACTTCATGTTATCTTTTGTAACACGTCACTTTTAAATTAAATTATCCTGTCAAGTGAAATTACAGAGTGATTTCGACCCGCATTGTAGTCCCATTCTTATTGCAAATTGTACTGAAGAAATTCAGCAAAATTTGAAGCAAGAACAGGGTCGCACAGCAAGTTTACTTGGACAGGAGAATTTACTTAAAAGGTATGTGTTTTATGTAATACCATGGAGTCGCCAATGTTGTAATGATAAGCTCGAAATAAGCAATTTATGACCTCGTCACAAAGCCATATTGTAAACATTGTCATATTTCCGTTTTTTATGTATAAATGAAAAAAAGTAATAAGATATTCTAAATAAATGGTGAATATTAATTTTGACATTGTTAATATCTTTGTAGGCAAGTATACCGGAAATAACACTGGTACCGGAACCGGAAGCTGCAGCGTTGTACTGCCAGATTAGTAACCTCCATCGTATCAATACAAGAAACGGAGAAATGATTTGTATTCAGAAACAAGGCCTTCACTACATGGTGGTGGACTTAGGAGGTAAGTTTCTGTCCTTTCTTACTGCCTGTAATTAGAAATGATAGTTAAGTTATCTTGAGGTCATATTGATTATATGTCTAGGTGGGCAGTGCACACACGTCAACCTGTACTGAAATTGGTCTTTTTACTGCAAATAGTATCTCTTTGGTCTTGGTCATAACAAGACGAACTACTTTTAATTAATATTCAACATTATTTACTTCTCACCAAAAGGATAGGTCAACTATACTTCAATGTTTGCAATAATATATCTAACCATTGCTTAACAATTTTAAAGGAGGAACTGTGGACACCACTATCCACGAGTTTGACGAAGACAACAAAATCAATGAGCTTCACTCAACCAGCGGGGTGGTGTTTGGAGGGATACGGGTAGATGGCGCCTTTGTCGAGTTTATGATGAAAGTCGTTGGTTTTGATGTGATGGACAAATTTGCTCAAAGTTTTCGTGGTGATCTGTTGACACTCCATAAGGAATTCGAGTCGAAAAAACGTATTTTTGACCCGACCTCCCAAGAAAGTGTATCAATCAAAGTGCCTGCTATATTGAGGAGGATCTATGAAGTAAATGCAAAACAACCCCTACAACTCAAAGTAGATAACTCAGAGTTTGGTGACCTCGTGAAAATGCATGGGGACAATATAAATATTGACCCAGAAATCTTTGAAGGATTCTTTAAAACTGCCGGTGAACAAATCGTGACACATGTTATGAAGTCTCTTAGTTCAAAAAAGGGCAGGAACGTAAAGACGCTCGTCATGGTCGGAGGATTTGCTAAGGCGGCAAGCATGCAAGCTCTGATGCGAAGGAAGTTTCCGGATATGACCATCCTTATGCCACAGGATCCGGAATTGGCAGTAATGAAAGGTGCCGTGCTATATGGACACGAATTCGGCCCTATTATTAAGATGGATGCAAAGCATTCGTATGGAATATCAATAGCATTACCATTCCATCGGCATGATCACCACGAGGACAAACGATTTAACTCAAACGGCGTCGATCTGTGTACAGATATATACAGCGAACAGATCGCGAAAGGACAAAATGTTCGGATAGGTGATTTCGTTACGAAAACCAGCCTGTATGTAAATAGAAAAAGGCAAAAGTACCTATCCCTTCCCATGTTTTTACATACAGGAGAAATATCCCCATTGTACACAACAGAAGCAAACTGCCATTTTCTTGGGAAGATGAACATTTCTCTCGCTTCTGATAGAGACACCAATGCTCCTATTGTGGTCCGAATGGGGCTAACCTACTCGGAACTTCTCGTGGAGGTTGTGGACGAGAGCAACGGACGGACAGTAAGGGATACCTTTCTAGACTCGCCTCTAAATGAAAATGAGTGACACTGAAACTCTCATGGTAACGTTAGGGTATAAACAATGTGTTATTTTGTGTTTCTGAAAAAATTGTGGAATGTTTCACATGGGAGTTAAGTGTATTCTTGATAGGTGAGGTGAAATATACTGTGGTCTTAAATATTCTTTGTGGTTAGTGCTGCTTGTGAAATCCACAAAAAAGAACATATGTACTAGAAAGTATCTCATATAAAGCCGCATTGATCAAATTGTAAATTCAATAATAAATATTGTTTGTATCGAAGTACAATAGCTAAACCTTGTAAAGTGTAGCTCCATTCATTACCAGCTTCGAACGATGAATGGAAATGTGTCGTCAAGACAAAGTTGTTTTATCTACAGCAGAAAGAATCAATGTTTTATTCTGAGATGGTTTTATAACGCAATATTACGGAGCTATCAAACAAAACAAGACATTCTTCATGAAAGGATAATCGAATAATATCAAGTGCAATTAGATGACGTTGCAAAAGAGTCTGTCTTTTGTAACAAGGTCAGCACGTGATTCACCCGTCAAGGTCATTCAAGATGGCGTCATATCGATATACTCTTATGAAAGCAACTATCTTTTTCTGGCCTTCCATTGAAACGACTATATAATAAATGAAAAGTGGTCGATGAGGAAATCTCACGGGGGAGTCAAGCACAGATATATGGATTATTGGAGCTTATTAGATATACTTATTTATTTTTTAAATAAAAAGCGTTTGTTTGTTTGTTTGATAATGGCTATGACAAAGAAAAAGTAGGACATTTATAAATAATTTATTACGCTAATAGATTTACAGAAGTTCTTGAAAAACAAGCTGGATCGTGAAAAGATATATCATTATACACAAAAAGAGAGAAAAATAATTCAAGTTTTTAAAAAAGTTTTCCCCAACATTGTTGAGTTTGAGATGCATGGACGCTCTTAGTCATGTTTTTATCATGCTCATAGTCATGTTTTTATTATGTTTTTATTATTAGTTCAAAAATGGCAAACAATAGAACAATACTAAGAATTATACATGTAAATGTTTAGTACTGTTCAACATGAATTACCATTTCAATGACACTTCCACTGAAGAATTGTCACCATCCAATGTCATTCCGACATAAGATACATATAGAGGAATGTTGGAATATTAACATGAAAACCACTCTCCTTGTCTGTATCTAGATACAAAACTGTTTTATATTCTATCCTTTTAACCAACAGTTGAAATCTTGCGTATCATTTTTCACCAATTGTTTATAGATAGTCATCATCAAAAACACACCCAAAGTAAAATAAGGAGGGAGAAAATTAGACGCAGTTTTAATTTTAGGTTGGAGAAAACAAGCTCAAGTCCGCCCCCCCCCCCTCCCCTTCTTCTAAACATTTTCTTCAGCTTTGAGAGTATTGCTGCTCTAAAGACACAGCCATTGTATACTTTTCATGTTGCATTCCGATAACTGCGCGGTATGCATAGATTCCTTCGAATCTGATGATGATGACAGTGTTCATACCGTAACATGCACATGTCGATCACGGTTTTCACCTTAGACTGGATTACCTGCCTTAGTGCCAATTCTTTCCACTAAGCTGCACTCATAACATTTTCGAATCGGATAGAAGAAAACCTACGCCAAATAATCCTATCTATTTTCACTCATTGTCTCTCATGACAGGCGTTAAGGTGTCAGCCAGTTGACAGGAAGACACTATATATAACGTAAGACTTTATGTTATTAGTTCTCTATTCAAATCCTGAAACATTCTCAGAAATTAGCTGTTTTCATTGAAATGCAACGGGAGTATCCAGGTGTCATTTGAATCCTTGTTTTAGTAAGCATAACATTTTTAGGCATTGGCTTCATGAGTTGGTTATGCTTTGTCTAATGTCTTTAAGAGCATGGAGATTCCCTGTGAATTTTTTTTTATTTTTTTTTTTTATTTCTTTTTATTTAGGAAAGGTGATAAAATATACTCTCGTGACATGTGGTTGTCCATTATAGCAATTGACTGTGATATTATGTAAGATATTTATTTGTGTTGTCAATCGTCATGTGATTTGTAAAGAGCATACCCAAAACCTACCTTCATCAAAATCCCACTGTATGTGTGTTCCCGATATTATTTCACTTCCTATTGTTACATAAGGGCTAACTTACTCTTTTTTTATCCAATAGCTTTGTACTTTTGTTATTTGTTTGTATACATTAATTGAATAGAGTATCCGCATGCACTTGCTTTTTATTTTTATACAATATGTTTAATGTTTACTGTCGTAATATGTTTCCAATAATGATATTTTGTCTTCAGAGAGTGTCAAAGAAAATACTACATAAGCAAATATCTTAATTAGCAATCAGCTTCATATAGACAATATCTTAAACATTATTTTCATTGCATCGTTCATGTTACTCTATACACATTAATTTGAAGTTCCATTAATAGATATAATGGAAATCTAAGGTTACATGGTATCACATGGAATCTAAGTTTATATGATGTCACATGAAATTTGAAGTTTCATTAAATCACATGGAATACGAAGTCTCATTGTATCACATGGAATTTGAAGTTTCGTTGTATCACATGGAATTCAAGTTTACTGCACTTTATGACATCTTTGGTCAAGGCCTGTTATGTCTCTATCTAGTGACATGAGAGATTAATCACTTACAAAAAAAGTAGTCCCAATTATTGCGCCGTGGTGTCGTCTTTGTATATAGGACTTAGGTCGATATGAAACAAGACCTTCGTCAAGACGACAGAACGATTGAATGGCTATCAACATCTAAACATGCAATGCTCGTAATTCTTTCTAGTGTCAATATTTTATAAGATATTTAAGTGCAATTAATTACTTCATTTGTCAATAACATTGTGTCTCTCTTTTCTGTTACTGGTGTAAAATTTATTTGAGTGTCATGTGTTTTATGATTTCCAGATTTTTTTTAATATTATCTATCTGCTCTATTTTTATTATCATAATAACATTATTTACTAACTTTGAATCATGCCACTTGTAAACAATTGAAGTTCGGAGAAAAATATTGTTTTTATTCATTCACGCGATCCTGACCAATATTCATCCAATTATGCACATTCCTTAATGCATATTTCATGTTTAAGTTAAGATAAGTTTGGTGATAAGTCTGAGTTACAATAAGAAAACCAGATTAGACACACTTTGACCAAGACATAATTAATATTTTGAGGTGAAATGGTTTAACAAAAGCTTGGCATGAAAGTTGTTTTATGATTATGGTTCTGGAATATTCAATATCGTCAGTAACAGTAACTGCATCAGCTTTTTGCAGAGTTGTGTTTGAAACTGTTGAAACAATTGAATAAAGTAATAGAAAATGAAACCTAGTGTTTGTTTCTTCACAATGACACGATTTCACAGTGTATCTGAAAACAGCAAAACCTAAATTTCATAAAAAGCATTTTCAGGCCAAATTCACACGAAATTCACCTAATAATGACATGATATTGGCCAGGGCCTGGTTATTCAAAGCATGATTAGCTTAATCATATGATTAGTGAAATTTTCATCTCTTATTTACTGCAATATTTGTAATTATATCTTCAATAAACTCAGCAAGTAAGTAAAGGATAGAGTTCTTAAGATTCTTATAAAATTTTGTAAAATTTGTATTACCAGAAATTATTTAATCTTGATTTGAAATTGACGTTAAACTTGGATTAGCCTAATCACTTTTCGAACAACTGGGCCCTGCACTTCAGGTAAAAATTTTTTTTTTTTTAATTTGACGTGAAATGTGTCTGAAATTAACATGTTAATTTGGCCTCACATGCAGACTATTTGAAGGTGCATTTCACTTTTTTTGGGGTAAAATGAACGAAAGGCTGTTTGCCCGTGAAACATTAAAAATTTTAGTGATATTTCTACCAAAAAAACGATCAGTTACGATCACCAACATATGAAAGATACAGTAATTGAAAAGTCATTGGATTGCCAAGTGTGTTTGGCGTTTTTGGTAAATACAATAAGATGCCCACATATAAAGTTGTGCAAAAATCAGCTGAATACGAAAACGGTTTTGTCTGATTAATTTAGTACAATTTTATGAAATACCATCAAGAATATTTCTTAGTTGTTCCTTCGGGTTTGGTATATCGTTAGAAACCTAATGAATCGGTCGTGTGAAAACTACGTCAATTGACTACAGCTCGTTGAAATTTACCTGACAATCAAACTTCACAAGTAGCTATTCAAAAGTCCTGGTATGTTTACCTTTTTGGAGCTAAACGATTGTAATTTTGAAAAATTGACTTATTCTATTGTACAGCTTAGTTATAAAACCGAACACATGTGACGTCAGTAATCTCATTTGTCGATACGAAATTGTAAATAGAATGGCTTTTTTGTATAGGCTTTCAGGAATCTTTTGTTTCTCAATTACCTAAGGCTAACAGTGTGGGCTGGTTGTATTGCTGATGGACTGTGGAGTGATAGCAATTCCCACATGTGAATAATTATACAGTAATATTCCTATAGGCAAACACTTCAACCAAAAAGCAAATGTCATTTTACGGTAGTATTTTATACCCGAATAATATTTTACTAAAATTCGTAATGTAATTCTGAGAATAACACCAAGATCGAGGCATTTTATATTTCAATATTATTTTTTCTTCCGCATATTCCATGTTCAGAATTATTTTTCGCGGTAGTGTTAGAAAATGGAGCATCCATTAAAAATAAAATGAAAATGAAAAACTTGAGTCTATGAAGTAGCTTAGGTAAATGCGTATTTGTCTGATATAAACTGAACGAAGCAACCATCTGCAAGCTGTACGTTTAAACACGAGTTGTTAAGTCACCATGTTAGTACAAAAATCTTCGAAACAGTAAATAGAAAACAAAATATTTCGCTCTGGAAGAGAACGAACGCTATCTTATTTTTTCCCTGTAATCCGCAACCTAAAATCACATTAGGATCACATCACAAACATCTGAACGGATCCCTAATATATCTACACAAATAATTCAAATCCCACCCAGCACTGATTGAGCCTGATGTCAAATCAATAGTATCTGCAGTAATACAATCATATCTGCCCGGCCTACTCTACTTTCTAAGGACGACATCATTATCTCTCTCAAAGTCTTTAATGTTACAATGCTGCTAGTATATCCACCATCCTCGACATACATTCTAGGGGTTACTATCACTGTCCTTATATCCACCTCTGGGCATTGCCATACCAAAACCGAAGGCTCTGTGTGCGTCAAGAGATGAGTGAAACAAGTTAGAATATAATTGCGGTACATTGTATGGCTTAGAATAGTATCTGTCCAGAATAGTATTAGTTTTTGGTGATTGATCATGTGAAATCTTATTTTATGATCATGAATGAAGCAACATTTCAGTATAACAAATTTGTAGTCTTATCGGACCTTCGGTTAAACTTTTAAAATGCCAATATGGACTTAATGTAAATCACATGGGTTTTTTTCTCTTTATATATTAATTTAAAACCAGAGATTCTTTTATCTATACTTATAAGTCTACCGCCATATGTTTACAGCTGGATTATAATTCTACTTGCGGATCTATACGACAACGACGGCTAAATTCCGGTATCTTACATCTTAGCATATTTGTTAACCTTGCTCCATTTATTCAATGGATATAATTATAGCATGGAGGACAACTCGCTTTAACAGTTTTATAAAACCTGCTTGCGTTGACCTTGCATAAAACTATAAAAAATAACCAAAGTACAAATGTACGTGTATCCGTTTTTCTGCACGTAATCCGGCATTCTATCATGGGAGGACGTTCCGACCTCGATGCTATTTTTGTCCAGAATGGTTGCACCTTGCATAGTGATTGGTAATTATGTATAAAGCGATTCTTGAACAGTCGATATTTTCGTCCCAAAGCTCTGCATGTAGGCCATAGTTTATGGAAAAAGGCTTTCGCTCATATCAAAGAACCCCGCAATACAAAAACATTTCAGTGACATAATGGTGCCACGACTGCCGCTGATTACAAATCTTTAGGTTGCACAGTGAGCGAAATGTGTTTCATATTATCCGGAAACCCCCTCTAAGTTTTCAAGGCCTCTATTAAATTATTATAAATGTGTGTCATGCACTTATGAATTATGCATTATATATCTTAACATTGACGGACAAAAACGCAAAATGTGTTGTTCTTATGTTTTTTTCTCTGTGTCACAACCGTCGAAGGTAAACTAGGCCTTTCAAATCCAGAGGAATTTTTTCAATACAGCTGAAAGTTAGTTCCATTGATAACACTCCTTAGTGTCTATTTAAAGTACAGAACTTACCGAAAGGTTTGATCAGCTAATTTTATTGCATTCGGATTCTCTCCTATGGGACCGTTAGTGTCTTTTAGGATCAACAGCCTATCAATTCAATTCAATTCAATTCTTTTATTACACTCAGATTCACATTGTGTATAACAAGAGGTCATACATATATAATTCAATTTTAAAGCATGACAGGCAAAATTAAATGCATTATTTGTATAAAGATTCAAACTTTTACAAACACAATTCAGTGTGTCATAACATTTTCCCCAACAAATTGTTTCACCTTTAAAATTGGTAACATAAGAGATATTAATATACGTGTATTGAGTATAGTATTAATTTACTTATTCATATGTGTATATATTAATACATTAGAACAATACATATATTTTAGAAAATTTTGAGCTGTAATTAATACTATAACAAATTGCATAATTTCTGAACAAATAAGCATAAATTTGCGTACATTTTTTTTATGAAAAATGGAGAACATGCCTTTCATTTTAATGTGATTAGGATGTCTTGTGTAGTAAGCAGGAATGTAATCCCCACGTAGCTGACTTACATTATAATCTGAACATAAAAACAAATAATGGATGTCATGTGTCATAAAAGGACGGCTGTCAAGGTAGATATTCCATTATATGGCATGATATTATTGTACTGTTGCTTTTTAAAAACGCTTATAAATGAAGCACATGTTAAGGCACACTAACTTTACCAAACGGCTTTTGATTTTTAAAATGGGAATGTTTAGTTTAAATCAATTTTATTGTAACAAAAGACAAATGAATTGGACAAAAGTTATTACAACCTACTGACGTCCTTTCCGAACAAATAAATATATAATTACAATGATAGTTTGTCACGTGATAGCTTAAATATGTCTATATATGTTTACTTTATATATCAAAACAAAACAAAGGTTACAAATTAGGATATAGCTAAAGAGATAAAGGAGGGATAAGAGACACCAACGCATATTTCTGTTTGTTATAGAGGGTTTTGCTTAGAACGTGTGAGTGGTTATTCTTAACTAGGCGGCGTAAGTATAATCCTTGTCTACACACACATAGCCTTCTGCTTTTCTAATGGGAATGTAAAAACGAAATTCAAGTGATAATTTTGTAATGTCGCAAAATTTAACAGCTGTATGTTAATACTATATTTATCATCATCTTGTAGACAATCTAATCAAAATAAATCAAATGTTAGTTTTCATAACGCGGGTCGTCTTGTGTTTTCCGTCATCATCCTAATTGTCGTGCGTCATTTAGTTGGCTACAATTGTATCCCTGAGCCCGGACGGCAAAACAGCGAAATGAATCTTCATCGTTAACATACAATGTAGGTTACATTGGAAGACTTGCGTTTGTTTGGTATTGTAACAGTATCTTAGACCACCTATATAAAGCTTTTGTTTAGGATTTCATTATTTTAAAGAAACTTTTATTTTTTGTTTCGGAAGTTTCGTAAAGGTAGTGGTCCATAATGATCCTAAATTATATCATGTTTACGTAAAATGCAGCAGTTGTTATCCCCAAGTTACATGTCGTCCATCGTTAACCAATAACTGTTAAATGATATGATGCCAAACAAAGTAATATGTACTAGTATTGATATCGTAGCGATAGAAACAATCGAGTCTTTGCGGATATACAGTACACCTGTCTGCTCAACCAAGGTCGGAGGCTCAACATCCCGATTCCCTTGTGAACAAATATAATATTGCTGCATAGTTAATGGAACTGTGACATTACCACTAGCGACATCAATGCAACTGCATTTTTTTCACTTTAAAAATAAAACAAATTATATCGATAATACGGACAAAAGAAACATTACGGGTGAGATTATTGATTTAATATTCATTATCCAATAATTTGCTAATTAACAATATGCGTTATGGATATATATCAGTGTACGATCGTCACGGTTGATTGGTTGTCTCATAAAAGTATATATGGAAATTAAACGTGTACGCCGCACCGACTATATTTTGTCCTTTATGTTACGTCAGAATCATAAGCAATCCTTTGTTTCTATAAGGCATTACAGCGTTCAAAGAGAATATCAGATCAAAAACCTACTAAATCTATAAATCGAAATATTCACCTACAAGGGTATGGATGAGATAAATTGATGACAATGTAGCAGATCTAGTAAACATGGACACACTGTGAATATTGAATGTTAGTTCGGATGTTGTCATACATTTTTTGTATTTGGAGGATGGACTGATGAGTATATATGACAGTCATGTGATTTAAAAAAAAAAATACGAGATTTGATTTTTTTTAAATCGGGATATTTACTATAAAACTGTTTTATAGTAATTATCCCGATTTTTTAATAATTTTTCAAATCTCGTATTTTTTTAAAAACAAAAAATCACATGACTGTCATATATACTCATCAGACCATCCTTCAAATACAAAAATGTATGACAACATCCATTTTCATTGAGTTGGTCCCCTGTGAACATGGACATACTGTGAATATTGGATGTTAGTTCGGCAAGCGTAAAAAAACCCAAAAAAAACCAACAACACCTATGTTCACTATATTCACCTATGGATAAAATATATATATATATGTTCACTATATTCACCTATGGATAAAATATATTGATGATAATATGTTATTATCATCAAGATACTTTAACATAAGAACACCTGAACTTAAAATGCATTTTGAATGTCATGCATGAGTTCAGACAAGCGAATTAAAAAAAAAACAAGTCCAGAAATCGGATATTCATCTGTGGATGAACTAAATTGATAATAATATGATATCATCACAAAGATACTTTAACTTAGGAAACATGGACTTAAGATGCATATTGGATGTCATATATGAGTTTGGGCAGCGACAAATGGAATAGATTATGTTTGATTGTACTATCGCGATTACCACAACATTATGATGGAGAGTCACAGTAGGTCATGTATGTACACGAATGCACGTTTACTTGAGTAAATGAAATTAAACATAATTTTTCTACAGGCGTTAAAGGCATACCCTTGGTAAGAAGTTAGCATTGAAAACTTCCCATTTGTTGTATTATAACATAAATCAGAAAAAAAACGAATATGGCGTTGCTATATATACAAAGTAAAATTTTCATCGGAATTTACTTTGCTAAAATATTCCCTTAAAAATAAATTTATTTTTTATCAATCTCGTTTCTTGTTTTGCTCATAACATGAAGAAATTTGAACCGGAGAGAATAAAAAATGATTGGCGCAACCGATTTAGACATTAAGACAAAGGAGAGTCTTTTTCGAACGTGCATACAATGTAGATACCAAAGAAGTTGGACGATTAGCAAAATAGTACCTAGACGACGTGACGTTATCACCGTACTAGATGTAGAGGTGTGAAGGGCTGATTATTAAAGATTATTTTATCAGCAACCGGGGTTAGGGTTTATTTGTTTTACGTCCTATTAACAGTCAGGGTCATGTAAGAACGTGCTATGTTTGTTGGTGGAGGAAAGTCAGAGTACCTAGAGAAAAACCATCGAGACATTTTAACCACTCGGCCACCTCGATATCATCAAGCAAAAGTTAATGGACATTTTATACAATATTGTATTGAATAGATAGGAACATCTTCAAAAGGATTGTTTTACACATGTCTTGACAACTTATTTAATTCACGATTCTATTAAAAAAAAATTTAAAAGATCATCTGCAAGATTTCCAAAATGCGAATTTCCGTGCACAATCATCATGTAGGAAAAAGTAGTTATCAAAATTTACCACAGCATTAGTTATTTGTACTTGTTACTCTAAGCAATTTGTAACAAGAGTTGTTTGAGAACAGCAAAGCTCGCCTCTGGAAGTTTGTTGATTTTATCAGGTTCCTTGTAATTTACAAGTATTATATAGCAATGTCATAACAAAACTAAACTTATCAGCCCATTGGGCCTCTCGAAATTCTCAAAATTCAGTATTTAGCTCCTTAAATAATTGTCCACACCAATCATAACAATACAATCTAAAATGATTTTAGAAATCAGTGTCAGCTGTGACAGATAATAGTTTTTCAACACATACACCAAAACCTTAATATGTCTTTTTCGGCCGATCGGGCCTCTTGCACTTCTCAAAATCCAGCATTTGGCTTCTTAAATGATTGCCCTCACCCATAGCAATAGTTACAATCCAAAATGATTATAGAAATCAATGTCAGTTGTGACAGATAGCAGTTTTTCAACACTTACTCCAAAATCTAAACCTGACTACTTCGGCCCATTGGGCCTCTTGAAATTTTCAAAATCTAGCATTTGGCTACTTTAATGATTGTCCACACCCATAGCAACAATAATAATCTAAAATTATTGTAGAAATCAATGTCAGTTGTGACAGATAGCAGTTTTTCAACACTTACACCAAAATCTTAACCTAGGATTTCCTACGCCGACCCCGACTCCGACGTCAACACTGACTCCGACGTCAACCCCGACTCCGACGTCAACACCGACGCCGGAGTGATACCATAACACCCCCCCCCCTCTTCGAGAGCCGAGCTAAAAAAACAAAGACGAAAAAAAAACTATCATTAAAATAAAAACTTTGTATTTATATTTTTTTATGTAAAAATCTGAAAGAATTAGAGGAGCAAAATACCTCCAAGATGCTAGCGCAAAATCTATTTATTGATTAATGAATGGTCATACTCTTCCGAATGTAGAACCATCTACTTAGTTTATGCTTGTATTCTATGATATATATTATGATATCATATGTATATCCAACTTCAATAAAGTCAATAAAAGAACTTTAACTATTGTAGTAGGGTTTTATTTTATCGAGATTTGAATTTTTCACTTATATTGTAATGCGAAACTTGTCATAATAGCTTTTCATTTGATGACCATTCATGTTTGACCAATATTGTCAAAACAAGGAAGCTACGTTTTAAACCGAGAATTGAGGCTTACAAAACGTGCTTGTCCTTTTGTTAAAAATATAGATTTCTCTTCTCCAACAAATAAATTTGTCAAACAGTAGTGAAAATATTATATTTATTTAACAGTGTAGCCACTCCAGGAGAGGGGGCAAGATATACATAGCCTCATTGAAATGAAGTACATTTAGGTCAACAATATGTTTACTAGTTTTTTCTTAGTGAAACGTGTGTTTTTATTATAGAAAAAACATGTACAGTGTATGATTTAGATAGTATATTTAAATCTCTGTAATTTAGTAATGGTATTATATGAAAAAAATGACCGAGTAGTGCAAGTTCCCGAGTAATTTTGCTTTATAAATACTTAGAAATGTTATCCGGGCAACTGAAATGAAATGACCAAGGGTTATTGAAAAGCATCCTCGATCCTCCAGAGGTTCCGATCTATCTAATAGTAAAGCTGGCATCTCATAAGAAAAAAAATCTGAACCCATCACAGGCCATGGCTAGCTACCGATTTCCTTTGAAGACAGAGAGAGCTGTGCCCAAATTCAAAGCCACATAGTCAACCACGGTGACTGCCTTATATCCCTACGGCCCAATAGTCCGAAGGCCCGTCAGTCCGAAGGCCCATTAGTCCTAAGGCCCGTTAGTCCGAAGGCCCAATAGTCCGAAGGCCCGATAGTCCGAAAACAGATAATTGGGATTTATATGCGAATAGTACTTGAAATGAAACAAACGTTTATTACAGTTTTCGATGCAAAAGATTTGTTGTAAACTTGCTAAGGTATACTTACATGTATGTGACTATAGAATTGATACGGAAAATGATATGAAACAACGAAATGTAGCGTATTTTCAAAAAGAGCATAATCTTGAAATACATAAACGTATCTGATATTAAAGAGTATTATTTTGTATATGTACAATGTGATCCTGTTTAATATTTCCCCGAAAAAATATCATTATGCGGACCATTTCCATCATTATGGGTAGAATAAACAATTCAAAGAATGGGGAAGCAAAAATAAGTCCTTAAATACATGTATGTATTGTACAAAATAACGACGTTTACAGCAGGTATAATAAAAGTCATTTTTCGATAAGATTTGATTATATACATCATTAATTCATGAAGCAATGTTAATCCTAATGCAATACAGTGTACAAAAGGCTAACAATCGGACATTTTAAAGCTTGCATGTTTGTAAGATAATCCATAGAATGTATGCTTGTGAGATATTCTATAAAATGTAAGATGTTATTTTATTTTTTTTATCTATTTTTTTTTATTTTGATGTAATTTTGACCTGGCATTGCTCATGAAGAAATGACAACTTGCTGTCCATAGAAATTGTCAGATCATCAGTGCCGAAAAATGTTTTCGTCAAAATACGTTAATTATAACAACTCTCTAACTTGCAATATTTACTAATTTTCGGACTAACGGGCCTTCGGACTATTGGGCCTTCGGACTAACAGGCCTTCGGACTATTGGGCCGTAGGGATATAAGGGTGTCACCGTCAACCACAGCGTACCGTTATACGGCTCTTTTGATGTACACCAAAGGAATAAATTACCTGTTCTGTTCTGCTTCCTCCAGTTTGTTCAGTGATGTGTAGATATAGTAAGTGATCGGAACCCCTGGAGTATCGAGGATGAATATGATGGAGGTTGACTCTGTCACGTTCATGGAGACCGAGGTTACTCCAGCCTCGGCATTGTTTCCTGTTTGTCTTCATCGCCATTCTAATTGGCGTTATATCCACCCCTGGACAATCTCATATTAAAACCGAAGGCAACAGAACAGAGCAGGTAATTTAGTCCTTTGATTTTCATCAAAATAATCGTATATCAGTACACTGTAGTTGACATGTGGCTTTGGATT
Organism: Argopecten irradians; assembly: GCF_041381155.1. Taxonomy (NCBI): domain Eukaryota; kingdom Metazoa; phylum Mollusca; class Bivalvia; order Pectinida; family Pectinidae; genus Argopecten; species Argopecten irradians. The sequence continues at coordinate 13,107,152 of NC_091140.1, read as the reverse complement.
TTGGCGTTGCTCTCTCTCTCTCTGCAACCTTCAAATGAAGTCTTTGTAGACCTGTCAGATTTTTCTTCTTCTGAATTACCTTCAGTTTTACTATGAGGTAGTCCAGGGGTGGATATAACAACAGTAATTGCAACCCCTGGAGTATAGAGGATGAGTTTGAAGGCGTAAGCATGTTTTGCAGACATTAAATATGTCTATTTTTATCTTGATTGACGGGTGTACATGTAGTTTTTTCTAGGAGAGTTTGAATACGAAGGAGGGCAGTATTATCGGCAAAACTAGACGCTCAAAAGTCCTGTGAAATGTTTGCCCGCATTGTGAGATTTGAGACTTTGAAGGACGCCATTAACAAATCCTTTGAATAAAGTTAATGAAAGCGTTGTGCCCTGCAGAACTCTCTGACGAACGGCGAACGGGCATCCCAACAGTAATCTCTACCACAGGGACCTGGCACGAAAATTTTTAACCAACAGTATACATATATATATGTTATAGTATCAAGGGTATGAACTCGGCGGTAAAAACGGACCTATTTTTTTTTAAAACCGTGATTTTAATAAATGGGTTCTATACAACATTGACGGATATCTTACCTTAAAGATGTTTAAATGGAGTGTCTACAAAGTACGGGTCATGACACCTCCAAAGGAGATTGTGGATGAACACAGTTATGGGTACTGTTTACCACCACAAGCGTAGATTTTGTGATTATGGCTTGGTTTTTGAGGTGCCCATTAGAGCCGAGACGACATTTCGACCCGACAGGGAAATGTCTACCCAGCATATTTTTCGTAAATTTCCCGATTTATCCATCCTCGATATTCCAGGGGTTCCGTTCACTTATGATCTCTACACCCCTGGACTATCTCATAGTGAAATTGAAGGCAGCTCAGCGGAAAACATTTGACCAATCACAGGCTAGCAAAGATTTCCTTTGAAGACTACAGAGAGAGCGACGCCTAACATCAAAGCCACACAGTCAACCACAGTGTACCGTTATACGGCTCTTTTGATGTACATCGTATGACTAAATTACCTGTTCTATTCTGTTGGCTCCAGTTTTACTATGAGATAGTCCAGGGGTGTAGAGATCGTAAGTGATCGGAACCCCTGGAGTATCGAGGATGCGATTCATCAAGCCATAACTTTGTCAATACTTGGCCAACTTTGTTCATCAAGCACTCAATGGAAAGATAAATTATTTCTCTTTAAGGTAAGATATCCGTCAATGTTGTATAGAACCCATTTATTAAAATAATCACGGTTTTAAACAAATAGGTCCGTTTTCCTCGACCGCCGAGTTCATACCCTTGACACTATAATGTGTATATGTATATATACTGATAGTTTAAAAAAATCATGCCAGGTCCCTGTGATCTCTACTCGACGTGAAAAGTGGCGTCCACCAAGTGTATCCTATACTAGTTTCATCTTGTGCCTTTGTCTGCTACAACATTCCCTTATTCCACACATTTCCGAACCCAACCAGTCAGCTGGTGTCCTTTGCCTTATTTAGTCCTTGAATCTCTAGACAATTAGCGAGACAATGTTGAGCTCGACGTCTTCATGTAATTCTGCACTGCATACATGTACGTTCGTTCTAGAATTGCACATGCTAATCATGGCTTCCATGGTTTTACCTATGACGTTTGTGGTCGTGGTTTCTTTTGGTAATATTTTTGAGCACAGTAATTCCTGTTCAGTCACCCTAACTTAGGTGTTTGGTACCGAGGCTCGTTGTGCCTGGAACCTTGTCGTGGTCACTCCTATTATTTAGCCTCGTATCTGTTATAACAATAAATTCTGGTGCTGAAAGGTGGGAGTCTTATCCGATTTACTTCTAAATATCGAATTCATAGCCCTCCGCGTCTTCTAGCAGCAGACCATGTTTTTGGGTTTTTTTTCCCCAAGGATTGACTCCCTTCATTCATGGTGGCTGTGCCTCTATGACCCCGTTTTAACCAGAAAGACGTTAGCCAATCAAAAGAAGTTACAGACCAAATAGTTATTTTAGTTATTACAAAAAGGGACTTGCAATAATTATTTTGGAACCGCCCTGTCACTAGTGATGGGCCAGATCCATGGTTTTAACTTATATAAATACTATACTTGTGACTTTTTGGTCAATGGTGATTAAAAACTGGTTGGGATTTGAGAGAAAAGATGACCGGTCAACACTGGATGCCAAGTAAGTAATGAAACTTATCATTAATGAAAATACCAAAAGACAGTGTTTCTGATAAGTTTTAAATGTTTTATTCAGGCAATGAATTCCATTATAGTTATTTGTCTCCACAATCATCCACAATAACACATTTATAACTCTCATACCATACTGACTCCCTTACATCACTCGCACATACACTTATATCCAGCATACACAAGCTGCAGCAGTGCAATGTACTCATGTCCAAGCTAAAGCAATATCTAGTAGAGTGACCACTCCAATAACCAGATGTCCCAATGGTTGGAACAGTCACACAATATATATCTATATATACATGTATAGATCTATGCTTTTTAAAAGCACTTGTACTACACATATATCAGAACATATTTTCTTTGGATCTTTTTGTGATGAGTGAAGATTGTTTAGTGAAGGTACAATGTACATGTTTTCAATGTCATATTTGAGTCGTGTTCAGAGGCAGTGAACTTTGAATATGAAAGAACATGTAACATCAGGATTGCGAGAAGTTATCGAGATCTAGAAAAACTGTTATTTTGATTTTACTGGAAATGCTATTTATAGTACCTTTTTGTAAATAGTAGATCTAGTCCAGTGGGTTGGTTATTATTCTTATTTATCTCTAGATTAACTATTGCTTTGTTAGCTAGGATATCAGTCAAATGAATTTTTCTCCCTCCCGAATTATATTCAATGTTCAAGATATATAATATAATACTAAAATAAAACTAAACTTAACAAACTAAACTACCAACAATATAGGATCGTCCACTTATGTTCGAACACACTCTGCAGACTTGTACTTTTACATACAGACCCATAGAAAATATGTTTATATGGACTCAATTTCAGCAAATATAGAAAATACTTCTGGTTGAAAAAGCACCAAAATAAACAAAGTATAAGACTCAAGAGGAAGACGGAAAGATTATAAAATATATATATATATATTGAATACAGGTAACAGAGTAAATGAAGTTTATATATGTGGAACGTTCTGAAGTTAAAGAAGCGGGTTTAACCCTAAACTACAAGCTCTACATACACTATAGACTCCTTTCCACCAACTTCCCTAAAAACACTTCTGCCACATCTATCCCTAAAATTTACAAAAACCGAAAACAACATTGTGGTTTACAGAAAACATATTCAATAGGTGAAAGTGATTTAAATATTTTTCAAATTTGAAAAAAAATAAAATAAAAAATCAAGAATGCTAGTTATTAATTATATTTTTTTAAGAACTGGAGAATCATAATAAATAAAAGTCTATGACAACCTTGATTTTTTTGTGGTTTAATATCATTCACTATCATGAAATACTGTCAAGAAGAAAAGAAAGACACATAAAATTATGTGAGAATAATTCTAAACATGAAAACTATTATGAGGCTGAAAATGTATAGACAGTTAAATACTTAGACAATAACTGGCCTCAAGAGTAAAGATTTATTCATATTTTCAACTATCAAATTTTCAAAATGATTCATGAAATTGCAAAACTATTGTTCCTTCGAAAACGGTTTTTTTGTTGTCTTTTTTTTCTTTCGTCATTACATTACCAATTCAGTGCATGGAATGAAGTAAAGCTTAGATCAAATGTATTCGTTTTCATCATTACAAATTCTTAATAACACACTTTTCTGAAACGAATAAAACATGCTTATCAAAAAAAGCAGACCAGAAAACATAATTAATAGTAATAATTCAAGACTTAGAGGTCGTATATAATGCGAACTACATCACTTACTCGATACACATACATATACATTTACACACTTACAGTTCCCACATGTGTACACATGTAATGACAAGTCTCCGTGGTAACAGTTTATAACTAATTACATCCCCATGTCGTCTCTGGGGTGACGTGTTGGTTAAAATATTACTATATTACAGTAAACATTTGTAGGAAAATAATATTTAACATCTGTATGTACATAAAGCACTGTTTATATCTCCATATATACAGATACATGTATATATCAAAAATTAATAAAATACAATTTAGTCTCAGCTACATAAACCTTTTCAAATTCAGGCTGTAACAAAAAAAATCATTTTCAGAAAAACAGGATATAGCAAATTTCAGTCATGTGAAAACTCCTGGGTATTATAATAAAGTTTATGTGATATCATTGATGAAATTAAAAAATTAATTTTGGATGAACAGTTTTCGGCAATCCTATATTAAACGAACACACACTGCCTTCAGGAAAAATAAAATTAAAGGTATTGTTTTAAATACTGGCAATGTTACAAACTAACACAGGAACACTAATAGCTGAAGGTAATTCTACATGAAATGCCCTAATCCATCACAACAGTATACACTTAATATAATTTCATGCAAAATTCTGTTAAAACAGAGAATCATAATAAGCATTGGATTATTTTTAACACAGTGCCTTCCCATAGTAACTTAAAGGCATTTCCTATAGTGGTGATGATTTTTGGTATGGTACACTTGTTATTATGTCGCAACAAGTCTCAGGAACAAAGATATCATAATGAAGTTTTACTTTATACTTTAAATGAACTGAAAACAATTTTGGTGGGATTCTTTCCACTTAATGGGCTTGATGTTTGCTAAATACAAAATATTGAGAAATGAAAAAATTCAAACAAATGATAAAGCTGATCTGTGGTAGATATTACTATGACAACATGGCTAAACAGGTTGTAAAAACTTTTACATCAATGACCTTGAATGTGTATAAGGCCATTCATCAAAACAAATAAAATTCTTTTCTTTTAAACTGCATGACAATCATGACTAGACATATCAATGGTTTTGTAGAAACTATTTTATGCAATTGATCCCTCTGACCTGTCCAGAACCCTTGACCCCTCTGACGTGTACAGAGGCCTCAAGACCTTTGACTTATATAGCGACCTTGACTCTTGTGACTGAAAAAGTGAGTGGGCCAGGACAAGTTGAGCAAATAAATACATTGTATGAAAGCCATCTACCTATCACAAACAACAATGCATAAATCACAACTAGGACTTTAGTTTTGATGAAGCGATTAGGTATTTTAGCACATTTATACTGAATGACCAAAGAGGTCAAATTTTAGTTTGTATCTAAGTTATCCCAGTTATATCATAGGGTATGAACAAGTATCAGATGAGAATAAATATGAGTACCATTCTTCCAAAATCTAATTTTATATGAACTCATTCTCAACAGTGTTTGAATCACCATGGTAGACTCCCATGTCAATCTGTGATGAAATTCTACAACATGTTTATTTGATAGTGTAAAGAATGTGCAAATACTTTTTATAGCGGTTTGAAATAAAATCATTGTTTTATTTATATATACTGTATCTTTTGAAATTCTACGACGTGTTTAATAGATAAAGTAAGGAATACATCAATTCTTTCAAAGCAGTTTTAAAAATATTTACCATTTTATTCATATCCATTGTATCTCAAACAATAATGTATTAGTGTAGGGTCTATATAGAGCCGATATAAAACTATTGAAATGAATGATCACTGTAATATTTCAATATATACAACTTACTCCACAGAGGAGAGTCTACACATTTATATACAACACAGGATATGTATCATCACCATATGGTCCCATTGATAAATCCATGTCAAATCTGAATTCATCATAATTCTTTCAACCTTGCTAAAAGTTTTTCTGCCTCACTTTCACCTTCCGAAGGCTTTCTCCGCTCCCGTTTCCGTTCTCTCGGTTTTTCGACGGGTACACTAGTCCTTTCACGAGGTGGAGTGTCTGAATTAAGCACATCGTCAAATGAAATTTCACGCACAGTAGAGTTATCTCCCTGGAGCAAATTCTGTCGTGACCTTGACCGAGAAAGTTGGGCTCGACGTTCAGCTGAAAGAATAGAAATCATGACCATTTGAAATAGTGCAGATATTATCAATAAATTCATACAGGTTTAAAATGTAACAAAGCAATATTTAAATTTTGTAGGACGATTCAAATACATATATAATGTAATATCCTTTATCGAGTAAGTTTGAGATAATATTTATGATTAATAATAGGATGAAAAATACATGACCATCAAAACTCATAATAAAATATCGATGAGACTGTAAACCAATCAATGAAGAAGCAACACATTATAAAAATATTAACAGTAACATTCAAATTTAGTGTATATTTTGTTTACACCAAACACTAGAATACATGTAAATGCATTTGTATAGCAACAGCCGTCACTAAATCTGAAAATGTGATGAGAAACTCAACAGAGGACAAAGGGAAATAATTGTGTCACAATACGTGTTAAATTGGTGGTTACAGCAAAAATACATAAAAAAAACCCAAAAAAACCCCACCAAAAACAATTGAATAAGTTCTTTCATAACACTTATATCTATTGAAATTCTAACAGTGAAACTCATTCGGGTAAAATAAAGATGCAATGCAAGACTTTTTTCATAGAAAGGGGACATTTCTTAATGATTTTTTTAAAAATATTTTTAAAATTCGTTAAGATCCCAAGTCTCTCCCCTTATTTCCAAGCAGACTGTTTGTTGTATGTGGTACATGTACAAGATAACTGCTATTAAGTAAGGGTGTTCTATCTTTTATAAAGGTATGTTTAACAATCTGTTTCAGTTCATTTACCAGTAATTATCTAAATTAGGATGTAAAGGATGAAGATCCCATTTAGCATTAAGTTGCTGTGGCATTTGAGTCAGGTAGGCATTAATTTATACTTTGTTTTCAATTGGTTAATTATTATTCAATATGTAATTAAGTATTTTTTTTGAAACATGCAAATGATAAATACTTTCAGAAGGAGCTGTACACCAGCCTTCTGCATGTAGTAACCAGGAAAATGATTATCGTAAAAAAGTAAAGGAGTTTTGTATGTATATATACTTCTTTAAAAAGTTATCCGCATTAAATTTAGTAACAAGGTAGTTGGTAGGAGAAATATATATTTTTCAGGCATGTGTAAAGGCCAACTGCAGAGAGTATGCAAAAGGTGGGCTTTATGGTGACTACATTTGTATATCATATGTTCTTAACAATTGTCTTTAAAGCTTTATGAATCAATTATCAAGTGCCTAAATGTTTAATTAATACATTTTCCAAGATTTTCACAAATTATGAAATCAAAAGCTCATGTAAATACTTCAATCTTCTGTGAATGATTTATGAAAACTCTTTTCTTTTTCTATTCTTTCAGGGTTATGCTACATTTATTTTAAGAAACTAGAATATTCTCTGTTGCTTATATCATAAGATAAGCATTTAATTCTATTTTTGCATTTGTTACATCATAGCAAGTTGTTAATATATATAATAGGTGTGTTATACAGGGTAGACATGTGTCACCTGTTAACTACTCGAGTTCTCCATGCCTGATTCGCACACGCTGAAAATAAAGATTCTTATTATACCTACTATCAACTTGGATTACAATGAGGTGCTTAAGGTTTTGTATTAGGAATGGTTATACACTTCTATAACATGACAGATTACAATATAGCATTGTCAAGGTCTAGTACTGACACTGATTACAAAAGGTCCTCAAGTTGTGTACCAAAAAAGATGTATTGTATTTTCCTGGAGTATAATCTGCAACTCCCCTCCATCCCACCTGAAAACCGGGTGTGTGACCTACACATCAGTGCCAATTATATGTGGACAAAAACTAAAATCAGAAGATGTTTTGATGGGAAAATATCATGGCAAAAACGAGCATCGAAAATTGAACGAAATGATGATGAAAATACTCAAGATACTCAAAAACATTCAATTCAATTACTGAAACATTTATAATACATGTCACCTCTGTACCCCTTATCAAGACAGAGAACAGAATCAGATGCCGATATGAACGACATGACACCATTAGGCAGACACAATTATCGGCGTTGTATCCAACCAGGAGGTGTAGAGGTCAAAACAACTATTGTTTTTTTAGTCTGAGTTAGCCAAAACAACTTTAGTTGGGTTTTAGCTGTTTAAGGCAATAATGTAAAATCAAGATTTAAATGTAGTACATGTAACATATGTGATAGTATAGGATATTTATGGATTTATCATATGTGATATTATAGGATATTGATGGATTTATATCTTTTTACATATTTCATATCATCATATATTGGGATATATCTTTTTACATTTTTTGGAGGAAGGCTACAAAAAGAATTAAGTTTATCTAATAAAAAAATGAAATATCATTAAATAATATAATAAAAAGCAAACATGCATAATTCTATATATAAAAGCTGGGTTTTTCAAGCACACACACAAAATACCAAATAATTGAAAGCAAAAACAAAACATATGGAACTCAAAATTGTAACATAAGCAACCCTAGTAAAATTAAAACAAAATAAAACAACATGTGTGTAATTGAAAATAATAACCATCAACATCACTATAAAACGATGATAAAAATATTCCCAGGTTATAATATGTGTTCAAACACTCTAAATGATCCTGCCCTGGAAACAATTTCTCAAAATCTCATAAATGAACTTGCACATAAAATAACATCAAAACAATGAAAAATAGGTGTAATGGTAAAAAGTAGGAACAAGAGGCCCAAAGGGCCTTAACGGTCATCTGACTACCTTGGCAATAGTAAAATTAATTATATATGGTGTCACTTTGTCAGGACCATGTCAGGATCATTTTCAATTTCTTTCAACAAATTTTATTTCAAACAAGAGGCACAAGGGCCTTAACATATAGGAAATTAATTAGATATAGTGTCATGGTAGCCATCTTCGATTTGTGATCAACCAGAGATGTAACAATACTTTGTCGGGCCCATGTCAGGATCATTTCATGCAAGTTTCAGCCAAATCGCACCGGTAGAACTTGAGAAGAAGTTCGAAATATGTTTTCAAGATGGCGGCTGTGGCTGCCATCTTGGGTTTTGTATCAACCTAAAAAATAACAACACTTTGTCAGGACCATGTCAGGATCATTTCATGCAAGTTTCAGTCAAACCGCACCGGTAGAACTTGAGAAGAAGTTCAAAATGTGTTTTCAAGATGGCGGCTGTGGCGGCCATCTTGGATTTCGGATCGACCCGAAAAATAACAACACTTTGTCGGGACCATGTCAGGATCATTTCATGCAAGTTTCAGTCAAATCGCACCGGTAGAACTTGAGAAGAAGTTCAAAATGTGTTTTCAAGATGGCGGCTGTGGCGGCCATCTTTGATTTGGGATCGACCCGAAAAAAAACAACACTTTGTTGGGACCATGTCAGGATCATTTCATGCAAGTTTCAGCCAAATTGCACCAGTAGAACTTGAGAAGAAGTTCAAAATGTGTTTTCAAGATGGCGGCTGTGGTGGCCATCTTGGATTTCGGATCGACCCGAAAAATAACAACACTTTGTCGGGACCATGCCAGGATTATTTCATGCAAGTTTCAGCCAAATCGCACCAGTAGAACTTGAGAAGAAGTTCAAAATGTGTTTTCAAGATGGCGGCTATGGCGGCCATCTTGGATTTGGGATCGAACCGAAAAATAACAACACTTTGTCAGGACCATGTCAGGATCATTTCATGCAATTTTCAGCCAAATCGCACCGGTAGAACTTGAGAAGAAGTTCAAAATGTGTTTTAAAGATGGCGACTGTGGCGGCCATCTTGGATTTCGGATCGACCCGAAAAATAACAACACTTTGTCAGGACCATGTCAGGATCATTTCATGCAAGTTTCAGCCAAATCGCACCAGTAGAACTTGAGAAGAAGTTCAAAATGTGTTTTCAAGATGGCGGCTGTGGCGGCCATCTTGGATTTCGGATCGACCCGAAAAATAACAACACTTTGTCGGGACCATGTCAGGATCATTTCATGCAAGTTTCAGTCAAATCGCACCGGTAGAACTTGAGAAGAAGTTCAAAATGTGTTTTCAAGATGGCGGCTGTGGCGGCCATCTTTGATTTGGGATCGACCCGAAAAATAACAACACTTTGTCGGGACCATGTCAGGATTATTTCATGCAAGTTTCAGCCAAATTGCACTGGTAGAACTTGAGAAGAAGTTCAAAATGTGAAAAGTTAACGCACGGCGGACGGCGCACGGCGCACGACGGCGGACGGCGCACGGCGGACGGCGGACGACGACGGACGAAACATGATGACTATAGGTCATCCTGACCCTTCGGGTCAGATGACCTAAAAATGGGTGTAATGGTAAGTAAAAAAAAAAAAAAAAAATATTGGAAAAAGTTCACACACAAACAAAAATGATGCATGGCTAAGCAATGTTAAGAAATAAGAAGGGTTTACAAAAAGATAAAAGGAAAAAAACCCAACATTTATTAAAAAAAGACCTACTGGTCCTACACCGAATATCTAATTCAATAAAACACAAACACTGTATAGTGTCATCTACAAAGGACATAATCAACTTATGAAAATACAGATTCCCAAAACAACATGTACCATATACACCGTATAGCCGTTTTTTGCAGGTCAATTTTTTATTCATTTTACAATTTTTAGTAAAACGTAAATATCAAATTATAGTAGTTTTAAGATTTTGTGATTTGGCCTAATATATACATGATTATATAGATATGATCATTTTTCTCAAGATTTCATTGTCAAAATTTTCACTACTAATGCATGATATGTCCAGCAAAATCATGAAAATATCTTCCCTGCAAACTTACCCGGCTATATGGTATAGAGCATGTAAAATGGTAGGAAAAGCAAATATTCTAATGGAGTATTAGCATAGACATGATAGCCATGAAGCTTGCACGATAACATGTGGTATCAAAGTTCCAACAAAATGCTTGTTTCTTCGTACGCAAGCAAAACAGTGTGCAAGTGTATCATATGATAAATGACAAACTATCTCTGTAATGATTCATGAAAGCAAACAAATGATAATGGCTGCTGCCAACAAAATAACATCATATAGTCATTTAATTTCATCATTCCAGAATCTTGCATGCCAGAACAGTTTCAAACAATTTCCATTCGTAATTTAAGGAGTATTGGTACAGTAAATATATAAGTTTTGTGGAGCTTGTATCAAATATAGCAGTTTCGAGATACATGTAGTAAAATGACAGGTACAAGTATAATTTGTCCCAGTATCTGGTGTTTGTGATGTCATCTAACCAGACAAACATTATCACATCACAATCACCGCAAAATGATACTAATCAAACTTGAACCATATCTTTTGATCATCTCAAAACTCCTGTATTTTCACATGCGTGTTGATTTCGTTCCGTGACATCATGCTACATTTCCCCCGGAGTTGCTATGCTGATTGAGGGTACATAATATTCATGCTTGATTTCACAACATTGACTTCCAGCAAAAACCTATTGTTATAGGACCAACCAATGAGAAGATCGATGCATCACTTTGTCCTGTATAGCACTGGTTAGCTGGTCCATGTCGACTCCGTTCACGGGTGGACGATTATGCCACACTCGCGATCGTGAGAGCGTGGAGAATCTATCCGCTGTGAAGTGCATTGGTGGAAGAAACAGAGAGCAGTGAACAACAAAGAAATAGAAAGGCGATGGAAAGCAAGTTCCGATAGCAGATTACCGGAACTTGCGTTGAAAAATTCACAAAGGAAAGGAAATCAATAGTCATTCGTAAAAGAGATTATCAGTTTTAGCATAATTATAAAAATAGATTTTGGGAATTGAAATCAGTGCTACTTGATAAGAAGTAAAAAAAAATCTAATTAAATATTATGTAGAAATTCAATAGAATTATCATATTTTAACTGAAATACCAAAAAAAAAAAAATTAAGATTTCAATGTACATAATTTATGCATAAAATTAGTTTTCATGTCATAAGGAAAATGTTTTATCATTATCGACTTCACACAAAGCCATAAATAGAACTTTTCACCATTTCAAAGATGAGAAATAATTCTATAAAAAAAAAGCCTTGTCTTCACACCTAAACGTAATTAAAAAAGGGGAAAAAAACCAGATTACTAATTAAAGCAGCAAAAATGCCAGTCTAGCTGAGGAAATGGAAAAAGCTTTTGTATATACAACACAAATCATGTTTATGAATTAAACAAGATTTTTTAGGCTGAAGGAAGTCATGAAATAAGAAGATATCTTTTGGATCTTAAACAATGATGCAAAATCTGATTTCCCCTATTACCAGTCTTATAACCGCACTAATAGCTTAAAATAACTAACCTGAACCATTCTAATAACGCTAATAAACAATTCTCTCTTAGTCATATCCAACCAATATCTTTATCTAATAATTTGTTTTTTTCATTCTCAATGATTTATTGCTTAAAGTTACATCTTATATTAGATTATGTCATAGAGTAATACAGTTAAATTGAAGATCACAGATCCAGTTCACAGCTACACAGAGAATGCTCCACTCTTCTTCAAAGCTCACATAAAATTCTATATTTGAATGTACAACGGAGAAATTTTGAAGACAAATATATTAGGGCTGAAACGATTAGTCGAATAATCGGAGGCGATTAGATTAATGAAGCTAATTGCTGATAATCGATTAAAGATTTTATTAATCGTTAATCGTAACATGCATAGCCAGTGCATGGTAAGCTGACTAAACACGTTGACAGATCATGGATTTCTGAGTAAGCCATTCCGACTGGAGTTTCATCTCTTTATGTACATGTTTTGAACTCAACAAAACATAAATGATGTGAGAAATACTTGTTAAATTACGTCTCTGTGGATGTTAAAGTCATTAATCAATGAAAAAGTGGATGTCATGAGAAAGCTTGCAACACGCTGTTCGCCAATTTTCACTAGCGATCGACTCCACGTTGTTACGTCACGGAGGCCTAATCGCCGCCGGGACGCTTGGGAGCGGAAGGAGCTGTAATCTTGAACATTTAAATTTTACTATTGCATGTGTTTATCATATAAAAAGAAAGTTTTTGTTCATATTCTAATTGAATATAAGAGTTGTTGATATATTTTATTTTTTTGATCACGGAAATAAAAAAGTTCATTGACGGAAATTTGGTCATGTCGCTCCGTGGCGGCCAGATTTGGTTGATTAGTCGTACGTGTGAAGGTCACGTCAAAACAGCGGGTTAGCAGACTTGATTTAAACGATGTTACGGAAGACAACACAGGAACGGAATTCAGAGCTAATTTGGGATAAAATACGTTTGTTTTGTCAATAAATCTTTTCTTATTTGTTGGTAGGCTTATATTATATAAGGCATGTCCTCTGTCATATTATACGGTAACGTTAGGTGTTATTATTAGTTGATAAACATGGCGGACGTTTTCAGTAGTCAGTAGTAGTAAACAACATAGTTGCCTTCAATTCAAACGATTTATCGATTAGTAATCGATTACATGTGACCGAATAATCGAATACAAAAAATACTAATCGTTTCAGCCCTAAAATATATAAGCAGACATTTTGAAGAACATTATGTTTTGTTTTTTCTGAAGAATTCAATCAAGTGACAACACCAAATAATATACCGACGAAATCACAAATAAAGGGAGACAACAAAAAAGTTAGAGAGGCAATCAATCTGAAGTAGAAAAGCCTTATAATCTGAAGTATTGGTTGGATTGACAATCGCCCAGCTAATTAGATGTATATCCCATTTACCTGGTGTTAGGTAGCTGACTAATTAAATATAACAATTACAAGATTTTTACTCTGGAATATAATGTGTTCAAAAACAAACCGTACACATAAATGATAAATACATATAATATTAGGAAGTTCATTTTATGTAGAAGAAACAAACAAAACAGATGATAGAACGGTTTTATCCTCCATAAGAGGTATTCCTGCTATAACAGTAATAATTCTTTACATTAAATAATAATCATAAACATGTAAATGATGATACATCTAAGATATTACAATGACCATCTGCATTTCCAACGCCAGCTGTCAAATCAAACCACTTGCACGTGACTTTGCATTTTGCAGTGTTTATGCTCTAACATTTTGCTCTGACATTGAACATGTACATGTGCAAACAAAGGGCACAGCTATGTACCAACTGGTGACTGAACAATTGCAATTATTACCATAGCTCAACACCAATAGCTCACACAGTGCATTAGAAATAAAATTCGCCAAACATACATATAACAATGAAATGAAAAGTATTGCACACACTAAGCAGAGAATAGCCATCCCTGATACACTAACATTGCACTTTATAAGATAGTGCGTCTCTCTCTTTCAATGTGGGATACTGCAGTAAAATTCTTCCAATTTAAAACACTGATATTCCATCAGATTTCAGCATAAAAACACTAAACAGATCAACAATTCTGCTAAAATAGTTGTTACATAGGCACAGAAACTGTACATATTACCAGTGTATAAGATCTGTTTTCAATTAAGAAACCAATTGGAGCACGCATAGCTTTTATGAGCACACATATTTCTTTTTATAATGTTATATGAAGATAAACAAATGATGCAGATAGAGTTACCTCCTGCTGCCCGCGGTGTCCGCCGCTTGCCGTCTCGTCCTTTGTTAAAGGCAGATCCTGTCTTCAGTGCGTCCAGTAAATTATCTATCACACCCTCTTGGTCATCGTCTGATAAACAAAGGAAACAATTAAAATTCATTATGTTCCTTTAAAACTATACTTTGTCAGATTTTGAGAATAAGCTTCAAAATTACTCATTCCTGAATACATACATTTTATGAAAGCACTTTTATAACGATTTTGAGGATTCATGAATTCAAAGAACCAAGAAATGTCTGTAAGTCATAAATGCCACAGCTTCTAGCTATATATCATAATGGTACAGGACAGGACAAACATGGGTGATACTACATGTATTCACATTTCTAAGGGGGAGCATTTATAAACACTTAAACACTTGCCAACTTTAAATACGATAATAAATTTTTAATCAACTAATTACATTTAAAATAAGATTGACCATATCTTTACAGCAGGTATACACGTACCTATGGTAACATCGCCCATATTTTTACAGCAGGTATACACGTACCTATCGTAACATTGACCATATTTTTACAGCAGGTATACACGTACCTATGGTAACATTGACCATATTTTTACAGCAGGTATACATGTACCTATCGTAACATTGACCATATTTTTACAGCAGGTATACACGTACCTATGGTAACATTGACCATATTTCTACAGCAGGTATACACGTACCTATGGTAACATTGACCATATTTTTACAGCAGGTATACACGTACCTATGGTAACATCGACCATATTTTTACAGCAGGTATACATGTACCTATGGTGACATCGATCATATTTCTACTGCAAGTATACAAGTACCTATGGTAACATTGACCATATTTTTACAGCAGGTATACACGTACCTATGGTAACAATGACCATATTTTTACAGCAGGTATACACGTACCTATGGTAACATCGACCATATTTTTACAGCAGGTATACACGTACCTATGGTAACATTGACCATATTTTTACAGCAGGTATACACGTACCTATGGTAACATCGACCATATTTCTACAGCAGGTATACACGTACCTATGGTAACATCGACCATATTTCTACAGCAGGTATACACGTACCTATGGTAACATCGACCATATTTCTACAGCAGGTATACACGTACCTATGGTAACATCGACCATATTTCTACAGCAGGTATACACGTACCTATGGTAACATCGACCATATTTCTACAGCAGGTATACACGTACCTATGGTAACATTGACCATATTTTTACAGCAGGTATACACGTACCTATGGTAACATCGACCAGCGCCTTCTTCCTAGCTATCTTAGCTTCCTTTTCTTTCTGAGCACGCTCCTTGGCTTCCTTGGCTCGGCGAATCTTCTCCTGCATTTCCCGCATTTTGATATTTTCTTTAACTGCTTCCTGTTACAATAAATTTCAATCATGAAACTGACATCTAATTAAAATCTACCATCCATTACAGAATAGAACATCAATCTTATATTACCTGAAAGTATAGCAAGATGAATTTTGAAAAAATGTTATATAAAGTTAAATCTTAGATTTTGTGATTTTCTTCACAGCAGAACTTTACACATCTGATGTCCAAATAATAACATACTTAACATATCTCTTATTATGAGCGCTGAGATGTTGCATAGCTCAGACAACCCAGGATGCTCATAATTTAGATACATTTTACTTTTAAATATATTCAATTTGAATTCATTATGCAATTTATAAAACAAATGTTTTTATTTGAACCAACTCTGTATAACAGCTAAGTCATATTCAAATCCACTTATTTTACTTATCCGTGACAAAATTTACCATAAAATGCTCTTTAAATGACTTTAAATCTGCAAAGAATTCTTCCATGCCATATTTTTTCACATCAAATGCGTAGAATTTGGCCATGCCCTTGTACAAATTGTCCATTTTCTTGGACATTCCACTGAGGACAGACTGCTGTTCCCGTGCCGACGTCAGGAACATGTAAACTAGGTCAAGGTCAACATTAACATACGGGTACATGTGTACTGAAGTTTTTAATTCCTTGTATGTAATTGTATATCAGATATATAAAGTATTAAAGGAGTTACTTCAGAAATGAAATCTGTAAAATGTTACGAAAGATTTTTTGTTTTATGTCACAAGTGTATTGGTCTATTTTGAACTTGCCACCTAAATAAAGTTAATGAAAGTTTGGTTAATGTATTTTTTTTTGTTTTGTTTTTACAGACCATTTTGATCAACTATATAATAGTTTTCTTTGGTAGTATTTGTTGATTATAAAAGGATATATTCATGACATCAGGGAACTTGTCGCCCTCCATTGATAGTTTGCTTTGGTTCTTAACATCCAGCTCCAGCTGATCCAAACTCTTCTCCATCTGTCGGATACTTTTCTGGAGCATTTCATCTGACACTGAAATAAAGATAACAATATTAGTAAATAAATTATTTCACTTAAAGAAAGCTTTGACTGAATCCAAGCTGTCATACTACATTCTATGAAATGAAAGGGATCAATATTTTCATCCAGAATTTATTCACATTAATTCATTTATTTGACTTTGGACATAACATTTTAAAATGCATTTCCAAAATTACTGTAATTTTATGTTTAACTTACAAATGAAGACAAAGGCAGGTACTCCATTACTTTAGGACTTCAGAGACAAAGATTTCACTCAAAGAAACTGGGTGACATACATTTTGTAGGAGCTATAATACCGTTTGAATATACACAAACCTCTGGCAGCCCTGTCTACATAGGAGAGTTCCTCTGTAAAGGTCAGAAGGTCAGGATGTTGCTGTTCTACCACGTCAGCAAGGTAATGGACTAGAGTTGTCTTCCCATCTTGGCTCTTCGTATTGTGGAGCTGAGGAGGTACGAAGATTACATCATATGTTCTGTTGGTGATGAAACACTTTACAACTGGACAACAATATTTTACAAAGCCTTGGGTGTTCCATAATTTATTTTAAGCTATTTTTTCATGTCTGATTACCATCGATACTGGGACCACAGTGGCCGAGTGGGTAAGATGTCCAGACATATTACCACAAGCCCCCCACCTCTGGGTCTTGAGTTTGAATCCTACGTGGTACAAATGTCATTTACTGACCACTGGTCGGTGGTTTTTCTCTGGGTACTCTGGCTTCCCTTTTCCCATAAACATGGTTTGTCCTTAAATGACTTTGGCTGTTAATATGACATTAAAGTAATCAAACAAAACTACCATTACGATTTCTATCAATACTTACTTTACTTAGGTAGCTCAGTTCAAACCCGACAGACTGAGCGTTTCTGGAGCCTGCATTTAGATAATTTCCCATAAATAATATTAACTCCAGCAGACTGTTAAACTTTTTACTATTCCGCACTTCCTCACAGGCTTCAATGGCCGCCACAAGATCCTGGGAACAGCAAAAAGCAAATGGTAAAGTGAGGGAGACAGTGGTGTGGGACAGGGTTCATTAAATGATCAACATAAGAAATGGAAGATTATAAGAATACAGCCGTTTGGAGATCCAAAAACGACATAGTACAATTTACCGTCAATTAGTCTCACCTCCTGGTGATTGTGACGTCATATTTTGATGTGATTTTTGTTATGAAATAATCACTGGAGGTGGGACTAATCTTAACAGCAAATCTTATTTAATCCACATTGTTTTGGGATCTCAAAACCCCTGTATTGGTTAAACTATGTTAAACAAATTCTCCAACATTTATACATTTTGATTCAATCTTTGATACATGTTTGCACAAGGTAACGTCAGGCTATACTTACCGGTTTGATTTCGGAGACCTGTTCTGGGAAGTTCATCTTAAAGAGTATTGATTTTAATCTAGGAGTAATTCTTTTTATACTGCTTATCTGAAACAGAACATAGAAAAGAATAAATTTTTCTGTTCATTTTCCTGAAAAGTCTTTCATATTCTTTCAATATTGAGGTCATATCCAAATGATGATATCTATATTACAAATAAATTCATATTTTTGTAATTCATACCCAAACAATAGTACGTGCAAATAAAACCATAGAAATTGAACAAGAACTTGATGCATCTCTTCTTGAAAGAACTTACCAACACTATACTAACATATTTAAAGAACAAAATATAAATACAATGTAGGTTCATAACTTAAATATGAATCAGTATACAATGAATATGGTATTTGGAAATTCTGATAGTAGTTGTCTGCAGTGAGATCAATGTACCCTAGCTATATAGGTAGCATACAGGTTGTACCTACCGTAACAGTAAATTGTTCAGATTCTGCCAGATCTGCATACTGATCTTTAAAGGAAGCGAGTTTGTTGATCTGTTCCGGTTCTGGCATGTATTTAATAAGCTGCTCCAGTAGGGCTGTAGTTAGATTGGCTTCGTCCACCTCTAGGATCCGCCTCCGTATCTCTTCATACGGTACCTTGATGGAACCCAGCAGGATTGCTGTACCCAACAAAAGAATCATTAAAATGTTATAAATACAGCACCTGTTTATCATGGGTTGGTTTGTTTAGCTTTACATATGTCCTATTAACAGTCATGGTCATGTAAGGACGTGCCAGGTTTGATAGTGGAGGAAAACCAGAGAACCCGAAGAAAACCACAGACCAACAGTCATTTCCTGGGCCCAGTTTCATGAACATTCCTTAACTTTAAGGAATTCCTTGACTTAAATTTTCCCATAGAAATGCATTACAAAAGTTAAGGAAAAAATCTTAAGTTAAGGAGCCTTCTTTTAAACCTGTAATGCTTTCCTGTGGAGAATTATAAGTTAAGGAATTCCTTGAATTTAAGGAATGTTCATGAAACTGGGCCCTGGCAACTGCCCTACAAGGTGGAGACCTTGTGGTAATATGTTGGGAGATCTTAACCACCCGACCACTGTGGACCCCTAATCACCAAGATAAAAGTTCCCCTCATATGCTTTGATACTACTGGAGTCAACAAACATAGAAATCACTATGCATTTCCATTTCATGACTGATGTAGATAATTAAATAATCTGCTAAGAATCATTGCATTGACCAAAAATATTTCTCCATTAAAATGCACAATGATGTTGTGATTCAAGGAATCAAAACTAATCATGAAATATTATCTGGTTTTTGAACCTTGAATTACAAAATTCATTTTGATTTTGTTCCATATTATTATTTGTTGTTAAATTGAAATTAATATTTCTAAGATAAATATTGCGTTGATTTCCTAATACTTACACAAGTTCTGTGCTGCTTTCCCCTCCAAAACCTTTAGTTCCTTTGTCTTTTTAGTGGCCTTTTTCTTCTCTGTGTTTTCAGTGGTGTCAACCTTTTTGCCTGAAGGAAGATTTTTTGTATAAATATTGGTAACATTATTAATCTTAGGATGAAATCTGGCAAAAGAAAAGAAGAAGATTTTCCATAATCAAGTTGGAAGAAACATGGAAAGGGACCACATCAATTTGATGTCCTTCCATCGAAGTAAATATGAGGTATACACTAAAACATGTTTATAACAAACAAACTTGAAACCAATTACGGATATGAAATATAATTTTGATTCCACCAACAAATGTCTATAAATACAGCAATACCGTTTATTATTTAGCAGAACTTGTAAAGGTAAATAGTTTGGATCCCTTTGATCTCCAACACAGTGTATATCAGTGTATCGCTGTAATATGCTTCTAACGAAACAAGCAAATTCTTGGAATTTCCATTCCCCGCTTTCAAGACATATTGTAGGTAAACATTATTGAGGTTAGGTTGAAACATGAAAAAATAAACTGAAGTCTTATTCTGAAGTAAGATGTTTTATAAGTTATTTTATGATAAAACATGAATTATAGGGTAAAGGAAACTGATTGAAGAAAGAAAGTAAAATTTGTAGCAAATGAAGGGGGCATAATCTGTGTGAAATAATGTCCGCTGAAATGACTATTAAACTTGGCTGAGCTCTTAAGGCATTTAACTTCCATACTCAATTTTAAGAAAATCGGTAATTTGTTACAATTATTGCACACGGAATGGCAGAAAATGACGTTTTTAGTACATCAAAGGGCTATTACTCCAATACATAATGTCAACTAAAAGTGGCAATCGAACTTGGCCGAGCCCTTAAGGCATTTGACCTTATTACAAAGTTTGAAGAAAATCAGTTAATATTTATTAGAGTTATTGCAGGGAAATGGCAGAAAATGATTTTTTATTAAATCAAAGGGCCATAACTCTGCTAAATAAGGTCTGTCACAAGTGGCGATCGAACTTGGCCGAGCCCTTAAGACATTTAACTTTGTAACCAAGTTTTGACAATATGAGTTTTAACATTTGTTAGTTATTACAGAAAAACTGTGGAAAAATGGTAAAATCGGTTAATATTTATTACAGTTATTTTACGGAAGTTTTTTAAAATTTAAGCAAAGGGCCATAACTCGGCTAAATAAGGTCTGTTGAAAGTCGCGATCAAACATGGTCGATTCCTTAAGGTATCTAACCTTGTTACTAAGTTTGAAGAAAATCGGTTTATATTTGTTACACTTATTGCAAGGAAATGGCAGCAAATGACGTTTTCAGTAATTCAAAGGGCCATAAATCCACTAAATAAGGTCCATCAACAGTCTTGATCGAACTTGGTCGAGTCCTTAAGGTATTTAATCTTGTTACTAAGTTTGAAGAAAATCAGTTTTCATTTGTTACACTTATTGCACGGAAATGGCAGAAAATGACCTTTTTATTAATTCAAAGGGCCATAACTCCGCTAAATAAAGTCCATCGACAGTCGCCATTGAACGTGGCCAAGCCCTTAAGGCATTTAACCTTGTCATCAATTTTGAAGAAATTCAGTTTACATTTGTAACAGTTATTGCACGGAAACGAAGTGTTACAGACAGACAGCAGACAGACGGATAAACCCAAATTAATATCCCCCGTTTCGGAGAAAGCAAGGGATAATAATTTTCTGGGTCTCCATGGATGTGTTGAAATAATTTCTCGGGTCTCCATGGGTGTGTTTTAGAGTAGACACCTACTTTTTGACATGGTACCAAAGTTTTCCACCAGCCCCTTGAAGATGTCATCATTTTCAAACTTCTGTTCCTTTGCCGTCACCCAGAAGGAGTCCTTCTCAATATTTCTCAAGTTGACCTGTAACATGTAAAGTTTAGTCAAATTCAGAGTCATATTACATATTATTTCAAAGCTCATACAAAAAAACAAAGGTAATATCATGGTATTCACTTATCCTAGTAAATCTTAAATCTATACATATTTTAATTAATCTGTCACATTCATTATTTTTTACATGAACATGTTCTCTAGAATCTGTTTCCATTAAACTTCATAACTAAAACTTTTTTCTGTGGTGAAACAACCTTAAAGATTTACAAATCTTTAGAAATTGATGTGGATTAGTGATGTCACCAAAATTTTCATTCAGTACAAACTACCATCTAGGAGAAACTATTGAAGTCATGTTCAATTTTGCCATCTTCTTTGCAAGCATGGATTTATCCAAGAAGAAATACATTTAACATAAAATGGTGAATTTTACTTACCTTGTTCCAGTTAATTCTCTTAGTTTGTGCTGCAACTTCATATTTTTTCTTGGGCTGTATTCCATGTGGCAGAACATTTGTAGGCGGGGACGGAGCGGCAGGACTAAAGGGAAGAGGAGGAGCCCCTGGGGGACGGGGTGTCCCAGGGGGAGGAGGAGGTGGAGGTGGACCACCCATCCCTGGGGGCGGGGGTGGAGGTGGTGGTATCCCACCTCCCATACCAGGAGGGGGTGGTGGTGGTGGAGGAGGGGGACCACCTCCAATTCCTGGAGGAGGTGGTGGGGGTGGGGGAGGGGGACCACCACCCCCAGGGAATGGGGGTGGTGGAGGAGGAGGTGGAGGGGGTCCACTCCCAGGGCCACCCAATGCTTTGGAGTTGCTGATCGTATCTCCTATTCCAAGTCGTAGCTGTAAAAGAATCAAGAAAAAATTCTTTTAACTAAATATTTTTTATCTTTTATGTATTTTTACACAAAACAAAGTATCTTTATTTGATCTGGAATACTAATCTTTTACAGTACAGCCAGCCTTTAAAGAAACATCAAAACAGCTTAACTTTGTACATTAATTCAAAATGTAGATTGTTAGTGGATTTATCCAGAATAGCTGCAAGGGCAGATACCACTACAGTCAAAGTTCCACATCAACAACTATCATGGTATTTTAATCAAGCTTTCTTATAACTAAGCTGAACCTGTACTTATATCACATTATGAATGAAATTTAATCCTTTTATCTGGAGCTATTTCTATTGATAAATCATCATTTTAGTACAAAATGTTGTGTCATCTGTTAACATGTTTATTAATTACATGCAAATTCCAGACCTGTGTAATATTTCTGAAACTAAATACCAAATTATTGTAGTAAAAAAACAATCAAGAAAACAAAACACCACTAAATCCTTAGTTAGGTATGGAGGATTCCTTAGCTTCATAGCTTGATTTAAAACTGAATGAGATACTTTAGCTATTAGGGGATTTTTTTAACTCCTGTAACTATTAATGTAGTATCTTATCGTGAAAATTTAGCTATGAAGTCTGTAAATATCTTATCGTGAAAATTTAGCTATGAAGTCTGTAAAACAAATCTTACATAATTACAATGTATTTATTCTAACATTTTAAAGATATTCTACAGGATCAAAATATAACCGTTTAAATTGAAATACTCTGTCAGGTAATTTTAAAGATAAAAAACAAAAACTACTTAAACTTAAATATTTACAGCACAAAAAACCAAAAGCGTTACTACTATACAGTAGGTAAGAGTCCCTAAATGTGTGATGAGAGTGTTCTAAAGCTTTAGGGTGCTATTGACTGGGGCTGTACATCCCAATCAGCTGTATAGGATTTTATACATATAATAGAAGTTAAAAGAGAGACAAAGCATTACATAGTATTGTCCAGGTAACATTTACAGAGATATATGTGATAGTGATTTTTCTTTATTGTTAAGTTCAATATAAACCAAACTTGTGAAGGCTTGTGACGTACGAAATCTTTGAAGTTATCAATTATCACTAGTATGATATAGTTGATGTTTCTAAACATCTTATAAATTAGATTTTGATGATTTGATAGAATGCACATTTATTGAGCAATGTTTTTTATTCTAATTTTGGTTACTAATAATTCATTAAGTTTTTGCTTGATTAAAATAATGAAATTAATACTTATCATTAATTAAGCCAAATGACACAAGAATTTCATCATTAACATGCTTTAATTTCTGTGCCTGGCAATGCTTACACTCATGATGGATTAATTATTTATCTGGCTTCTTATCATTTAAATTTCACAAGTTATTTCAATTACCCCTGGAGACACATTTTGACTGCTCCGATTCCAATGCTGGAATAGTTCATTATTAATTTTCAGGGGTGAATAAGTTAAGACACATCTTCATGCATGTAAAAAATAAGGAACATACAATAGCGATTTTATTCAGACTGATGGAGAAAAATGAATAAGAATGGAGTACAAATACAGATAACTTCAGAAAATTGAACATCTTTTAAGTACTATGCAGTAGATCTGTTTATCATTCATATTTATAAAGTTATTCATGCTGAGTTGTCTCCCCTGACATATACTATGAGGACATTCTTGGTAAGTATAAAGACTTATATGAAAATGAAAACCAAGAGATCAGAAACTTCAGTCATTCCAAGCATCATTACATGTAATTATATTGATGTGACATATATTAGCCACACATTTGTACTGCTGTGATCATTGGTTAAAGCCAGCATGTGTGATAAAGGTGTCTAAGCATGAATTCTATTTAATAGCAAACACTGTCAGAATGTGGCCTTTCAATAATAAAAAAAAAAAAATTTCAAACAAATAATTGTCATTCAGGTCACAGTTATTTTTCCTGTTTTCTTTTTCAAAAGTTAACCCACTACTGGCAAACACCATGATTGCCATTGATAAGACCTTGTTGCTTTTTGCAGGGGGGTTTCAGCAAGGTGGTCAAGCTAGCTTTATTCATATATGGTAAAGATGTATCAATGTATATGACGTTCATTTGATATCTATTCTTCAACATCCATAGAATATGCTACATTAGATGGCATAGCCACCAAGAAAAAATATTCCTGAAGTTAAAATGTAAATACAACATAAACACATATGCCTGTCAATAATTCAGTGTTAGTATAGAATAATAGTTATATCTGTAATATTGCCAACCATCTAGTTTTTGTTAACACAAACTCTAATGGTTTAAAGGACATAAAAAGCAAGCCCCTGAAAGACAAGGGAATTCGCAAGCATTATAAATGGCATGCTACATGACTGAACACCAAATGTATGGTAAGGCCTGTCAGCTGTGGTAAAGGTTAACATTCAAAGATAATTCTTTTTTATTATTACTTAAATTTCAGCATGTGATAATTGGTACCATTTTACAGAATTTTCAGTGATAATACAATTGAGGAAGTTTCACAAATTTGGACATTTTAACAAGCCTAGAAAGTTCCAGTGTCAACCACATCTAAATATTGCTTTCAAAGAACCTAGGCAAGGGAAGTAACTCTGTCTTAATGCTACCTCTGTATACGTATATCAGGGTAGAATGTGACATGATATGGGTATTATATATGGTAAATTATGCCCCCATTCCAACGAGACTACAGTGGCTGAGTGGTTAAAGTGAACAGTCGGGCAAGGATGGCTAAAGTCGGTAAAAATGGTGTGAATGTATCCAGTATAATTTCTATGAAATGGAAAATAAAATTTCTCGTCAAAATCTGTCTGCGTACGAAGAAATTAATTTAAAGTATGGAAATTCTAAAACGTCCTCCTGGCTCACTATGTCCGTGGTTACATTTCCACGCAGCCTCGCTTTCAATGCTTTCAATTTTTCTTTACTTTAATGGTCAGAACTGGGAAACCAAGCAGAACTTGGCCGTCGTATTAATATGTGAGAACTTTTGGAAGGCCAATGAACGCATTTAGACTGGTTTTCTTTGCCCGACTATTCACTTCAAGATGTCCCAACATATAATCACAAGCCCTTTACCTGTGTGTTGCAAATTTGAAAGCAATGTGGGGCAGTTGCTAGGTAGCTGGTACATGACCACAGAGCTGTGATTTTTCTTTGGATACATAGCTTTCTTCCACTCTTTAAACTTGACATGTCCTTGAATGACCAGACCCTGGTTGTTAATAGGATGTTTAACAAAACAAACCGAACCCTCAATTTATGAATATTACAAAGCATTAGAAAGGCTGGAAAAGTTTGTAATATGGACCCACCCAAAGGTACCTCTATTCACTATGATATACCGGTATAAGCTATGTATTTGCTATGTGAAACATTTCTTCAGGATAAATCATAATTTTGTTTTGATACACCACAGCTGGTAGGCAGGTTAGGAGATATCGCCATGCACGGCTTCCTTACTACCTCTGCGTTAGGGCCATCAATGGTACTGGACTGGGAGGTCGAGCCACCACTTACACTAGTTATTTGATACAACTTTACCTGTGGAACATGCAAGGAAGCAAGGACATGTCACCACAACAGATTTACAACATTAATATGTTAGCGTCTACTATGAAATGGTACATTATCATGTAATAAATATATAATTTGCTTAATATATCATGTAAATTTAAATCTACTAGATGAACTATTACAAAAAAAAAAAAAATCAGGAAAATACAAAGTGTTAAAATATTCCGTTGTGTTGAAAAAATATACTGTTGTAAATTTACAAGCAGTGTGCAAAATATTCACATATGTAAAGACATAAAAGAGTTCATAAACTGAGCAATTACTCATAAGTAACAAAAGAAAATCAATTCATTAATATCCTTAATAAATTGGCCAGTAATAATACATCAGTTAGTAAAAAGGTGTTGTATGTTCAAACATGTAAAGCAAGACTGTTATTAGAAATTTCCTCACTGGTCTTCAAAATTTGAAAGAACAATTACTTGATTAATCTTTTAAGTCTTACAAATAAAGAAATCTAACAATGATTTTAGTCACTGTAACCCAAACAAATCGTTAACTAATCCAAAACAATTGTATTATTTTTTATATAACTTTTCATTAGTCTGACAACAAAAAATTTGTGTAATACTTTTTGTTAATTTGCAGAATTAGAACTATCTCAGAGCAATAAATGATGCACATTACATATCTTCATACATAAGGAAAAGCACTTAATTTTGTCCGCTGTTGATGTCAAAAAAGTGCAAAATTAGAAGTATCATGATGTGCTAAGCAAGCTTTTAACTCAGCGACATTCACCCCTTAAATTTCATAATGGACTGGTCTAGACTTTGATTTAGAAGAGTCTAAATGAATATTTGGGATGAATGTGTTAATGGATTTAATTATTTACTTCTGAACCATGCAATTAGTGCCCATGACCCCAGTTTGTTACATTGTTATCAGTAAATCAAATTACCATGCATGATTGAATCCGCATTAAAATAGAAATTAAATGGAATATGCATATGTGTGTGGAAATGTTGGTTTATATAATTTAATTCTTTCATTCATTCAATTTTCATTCCTCTATATAAGATATACAGAAAATAAATTTATAAGATATACACAAAAGTAAATTAATTCAAATTTTTGTAGTCAATAATTTCATTTGTCAATAGCCATGACCTTCCAAGACAGCATTTACTTCACTTGCAGTTGCACCGATGTTTTTGACAGATTTTTACAAAAAATCTCTGTCTACATCCAAGATTTACTTGATCCCAAAATACCATAGTGACTTCTTTAATCACTGATATACAATGGTTGTAAAATCATGATATAAAGACTGTATTTTGTAATTTGCAAAAACAAACATATTTTTCAAAATTATGTCCCCTTACTTTGTTTTGTAAGATTGTACTTCCAATATTTTCCCAGAATAAAGGCAGTATATCAAAATTTCACAGTACCTGAACCAATATATTATATCTATTACAGGTAGGTAGTATTTGTACCCAATTCCTTAAAGCAATTAATATCACTACTCTACACATGCATGCACACAAAAATCTGTCTATATATATAATATATATGTATACATGATATATATCAACTATATAAATCAACAATAAGCAGTCTGTATATCATATAGATAAGTAGCCTTAAACAATCAACACTTACTTTCTCTTTCATCATCACGAGCTCCTCCTCGTACTTTTTCACCCTTTCCTCTAACGTCATCGCCTTCGCCTCGTATTCCTGTTTAGCCGTTATCGCTGTTTCTAATTTAGAGTTCATTTCCACAATACTAACTTCAGCATCCTCAAATTTAGATTTGTCTTCTAAACTACCTGTAAGAACATACCATGTGGTCATACAATACAGCATACAATTTTGTCAATGTAGATTCTCAAATCATATCAAGAAATAACATTTGTTCTGAATCATAACTTACCGTTAAGAAACATATTTCTTCGGAATAGGCAAGATTTATCTTATCATAGGGAACTTTTTGTCATACATCAATTTAAAAAAAAAATTCATTTCGCAAAATAACTTACTTAAAAGTGGGTCGACATCTACTTCGAATCGTTTTGTATGTCTGAAGTCCGGGTCTGTCCCGGACCGATGGAGGACGATCTGTGTTACACATTCTTCTATTAACTTGTAGTATTGTGGTCTAAAAGGATAAAAACACTAACATATCAAACAAATATCTTATAAAGCTTAAACATCAGAGAAGAAAATCTGGTTATATGACTTTTGAAACATTGTACATGGAAATATTTGTGAGGGCATGCCACCAATTCACTTTCATTCAATCAAGATTCTAGTTTATGGAAACATTTTTTTTGACTTTCAAAATGAGATTGATTTTAGAAAGGAAATAAACATGTTTTCTAGACTATGATTTCTAAGTTTATGAGAAGCACTTAATTATTTCATTCACCCCTGAAATTTTCTTATGAACTGTTCCAATCTCAGAATAAGGAGCATTCAAATGTGGCTTCAGGAGTGAATGGGTTACTATCAAGTAAATTGGAGACCTTGTATCTTTTTTCATTTCAAAGTTTACACCAGATTTTAACAGACTTTCTGAAGTATTAATCTACTTTAACCAGAACCATTTAAAGAGTAATATAGCAAGAGAATTATTCTAACGAAAATGATACCTAGAATATACGTCGTCACGGATACACAGAAGATGCTGCATGATAGACAGAAAGTAGGGCTCTGCCACCGTGTCCTTCACAGAGTTAGCCACCAGCTCAAAGCACTGCCGCGTATCTCTGGTAACGCTCAGGAAAAATGTCATAACAAATAGGCATAATCATACTACCTCAGTACTTTATCTTACTTTAGGACAAATCGTATACTGAAATCATGAATCATACCCCCCCCCTAGAAACTATTGTATAAAATCAATAATAAAAATCTATCAAAGAATTCAATGATCAACTGAAATCATACATTGACTTGGACTTTATTCTATAAAACATTCAAGTAACATTTTTTAACAAAGAAAATATTTGGTCAAATCTGACAAAACTAGGGATATTTTAGCTTATATATGATAAACAAAAATTTCCATGAAGTTTTACAGCTATGATATACCACTTGTTAAAGGATACTCAAACTCTATCCGGACGTTATCATATCTGTGTGAAAATTCCTCAAAGTCTTCTTCTTTATGGTCATGGAAAATCTGTACATGTGTCTTCAGTTCATGGTCTTCTTGTTTATCTAACCACTACAATACAAACATTTTATAGTTTCTTTAATTTTATATTGTCATTTTTTTTTTTTTTTTACTTCATTCATACATTACCTAATGATGAATATATCTAAATGACTTCTTTTATGATATTTTTACATAAACAAACTTTTGAGCATCATAAAAAATTCGGATATTATATATTTTTTCAACATTACATATTTGAATGGTTGTCTAGCAGTACCAACAAAAATGAAACACCAGCACTATAATTTAACCTGATCTTAATGGTAATGGATTGATTGACATTCTGAAATACTAGATCATAAATTAAGAATATGATACAGTGAAACTTGACATTACCAATAATGTCAGGAAAAATATCAATTTAGCTGAAATGTGATACCATGTCAGTAATTTGAATATCCAAAACTATATTGTCTACCCAATGGACTAAGAGAAAATGGTCTTGATAGTCAAATAGTCATTAAGGGCAAATTGTGATGAAATTGACCATTTGGGACTTTAATAAAATAAAAATATCAGAAATTGATCATTTTGCCATTTCTGCTGTATTGTACCTGAAATTATATTGAAATCAGAAATCTATTAAAACTTAAAATTTAAGTTTACATATGTACTAATATTTTTCCAGTATTTTCAGACTTACCCCTATTAAATCAATTAGCCCTGTGCGCATGACTTCATTTCGGAGGTGTATTCTAAAATCTAGATCGTCGGGCGTACTGATGATGGCATTCACTAGCTGTATACATGCCACCTGCATGGGCTGGTTGTCTCTCATACCTAGTCCCATAATGATAGGAATGAAGCGGTCTCTGGCTCGGATCTCACCACATACTGTAATACCTTCCAACGCCTTCTCATGTCTGTCAACAAAAAAACATTTAGTTATAAAGGCATTTTTGAGAAAATTTATTTTGAAAGTTTTATGAAACAAATGTATTTGACGATCAAGTCAGATATTTCTATTATGAACAATTAAGAAAATGCAATCATTGCAGATCTACAGCTATTGGTAACCTAAATTATGACCTAGCACTTTATAGCAGTATTTTACCTAAAACATAAAACTTACTTCTCACAGCTGTTGAAGACCTTGATTATGACCTTACCAAAGGTGATGGTGACCTATATTTTGACCTTACTACAGCTGGTGGTGACCTTAGTCATAACATAGCCCATCACAGGTATTGTACTATCTAGGTGATGACCTTTCTGATCACAGCTGACTGTAACTTATATCATGACCTTTCCAAGCACATTTGACTATGACCTATGTTATGACCTTTCCAATAACATCTAACTGTGACCTGCTTTATGACCTTTTCGATCACAGCTGACTGTAACCTATATTATGACCTTACCCATCTGGAGGGACCAAACACACAGCAGCCAGCAGACGCACAGCTTCCAGCATGGTATTGGGGTCAGAGGGGTCAACTGTCCGTGAGAGTATCGTCAGAGCCTCTTCATGGTTAATGATGTTCACCAATCCACACTGTCAATAGATATGTATATTATCAATAACTGAGATTTACGACATGCAAATGAATGAAAATCACTGGAAAAATATTCCTTGTATTTACAGTCAATTGATTTCCCTGGAGAATCTAACATTCAATTAAATGAAAACAGTAAATATACACCATTGCATCATTTGTCATTGAAGTGTAAGAAAATATACTAGGAGACATCACACTTCTGACTAGTTTACCTTATTATTCATGTAAGCCTTCAGACATCGTACACATTCATAGGTACTCTTCCTCTCTGTCTTACTGAAAAATCAAGAAAAGATAACTAGGGTTGTTTTGTAAGTGGGCCCTATTCTTTTTCAAGAAGGTCTTACGAACAATTTTGGTCTGTGGTTCGTTTATTATTCATTCTTTGAAACGCCATTGAAAAAAAACATCTATATGTTTATCAGTTACCAAAGTTTTGCTATCACAAGGTGTTACCAGATGTTTTAGAATAGTATATAGTTATCTATCTTCATCTTCTATTGGCTTTGAAATAAACCTATCATGCTTGCAAATAAATACTTACGAATCACAGCAGTATGTAAGATTTCTAAGGATAGCATTCAGGCCATTAAGTCCAAACTCACTAACCCAGCTGTAAGACAAATCAAAACACCAACTTAACAAAATTTGTCAAATTTTATTTCTAACCAGTATATACAGAAATAACCTCCTAAAATTGAGCATTGGGTTACTAGTAACTGAGAGACTGTACACTTAACTTTTTCACCTTATGAAGTTACTTGTGTATGGCTAAACACTAAACATGGTTACTTGAAAAAAACTTCATGCCCAACATGAATTTATTTATACTTGACAGGGTTACATGTAACAGATTTCAAATATCTGACCAGGTTACTTGTGTGTGACATCTAACAGGGTTACTTTTAAGAAACTTCACCCCCATAAAGATTCAATTTAAATCTGACAGGATTACCTATAACAGATTACAAATTATGGAACAGAGTTACTTGTGAATCACTTCAAACTTTTACATTTTTACCTAACAGGGTTACTTGTGAGTGAGACTCTCAGACTTTCAAGTACTCTCAGTCTTTTCTCTCCCTTCAGATCTGCATTCCTTAATTCAGCAACAAAACTCCCTGGACTGTCTAGGTCACCACTTTTCTGTAAACATAAAATTACAACATAGTATACAGTAAAACAATGTTAAAACATACAAATTCTTCGACCAACATAATTCCTTTATTATAAGCATAATTCAATCCCTATACACATATTAAAAACATATTACAAGTTTGTTATAAACAGATATGTACAGGATGAGAAACAAAAATATCTTCTTTATATGTCTAATTTCAACTTTTAACTAATTATAAACTTTCAGGTCTTTTTTTATTGACAGTTGTGACATTATTAAGAAGTGATTATTACTATTATTGTTTGTGATTTTGTGGTGACCTTATTGTATGTGACCTTGCTGTGACCTTATTGTATGTGACTTTGCTGTGACCTTATTGTATATGACCTTGATTTGACCAATATTACCTTGACTGCACCCTTCCAATGCATTGCTAACATAGACCTCTTCAGGTTGAGATCTTTACTTCTGAGTGGAGCTTTCTTCTCTTCGGTTAAGTTCATGTCATCCTGGAAAATACAATATCACGAAAAATATGACTACAATCACATGTGCAACAGTACTACATAAGCTATAAACTTGATTAGTACTTAAAAGTTAAGAGTTAGTCCAGGGGCCCCTTGCGGGTTGATATTGATTGTTACGTCATTATTTTGTGAGCGTAATTCACGTTGTTTTCTCCGAAAGGTATGACGTTATGCACTCAAACAAATGATGTCACAATCAATACCTACCCGCAAGGGCAGATAACTCTGTAATATGCAAATACAGAATTAAAAGTCAGGGTCATTTGAGGAGGGAAGTCAGACCACCTGGAGAAAAACCTCCGTTCTGTGGTCAGTACCTGGCACTGCCCTACTTAGGTTTTGAACTCCCATGGCACTGCCCCACTTAGGTTTTGAGCTCCCAATCTAGATGTTGAGGGCTTGTATTGATAAGTAGAAACATCTTAACCACTCGGTCACTGGGGACCCTAAAAATTGGCCATATACACAAAAATACCAGTTTATTAAGTTACAAATGTTTTAAGGTGCTACCTCATAGCTTAATGACATAAAAGTCAACTTTACGGGAATGAATAAAGAAAACTGTGACACCATGGAGTAGGACCTATCAGGTTATAAATATCCTATCCAAGGTTCATAGGCCAATATAAACAGAATATGATACTGAGGTAAATGGTGTTCATGCTGTTAAGAATATTTTTGTCATAATGAAGTGTTTCAGGTAGAAGGGACCTACTACTGTCATACCATTCAAGTGAATGGTCTACCTTAATCACCCCTATACATAACCTTGTACATGATGTCACAAATCACCATCTCTAAATAACATACATGCCATAATTTTCTAGGGGTGGTAAGGGCGATTGATAACCATTTTAAGGGATTTTGGTCTCAAATAAGGGAGGAATATGTGCGACATTTTTCATATTGCATTTGCTTTCCTTGCTTTTTGGAATACAGCATTATTAAGAGTGTAGCTGAAACCGTCTGCATTCATATTGAATTTTACTGAAACAAAGGAATCAAGTGTTGCAAAAGTAGTCACATCCCTATATATACACCCAGTTCTGGAGCAGTTTTATTGTTCAAAATATTAGACTGGGCTTTTTAATATATCTTTCACAATAACGGGTAATTAACTTAAAAGGCCCAAGGGCCTTAACGGTCATCTGCCTACCTTGGCAATAATCATATAGCAAATTACAGTCAAACCTCGATTCGAACTCCGATGAATCAAATTTCTCGCTGTATCGAACTTTTTGTCTGGTCCCGAATTTCTTCACTATATGACATTACTAACTAACCCATGTATGAATCGAAGTTTTATGAATCGAAGTTCTCGATGTATCAAACTTTTTTCATAGACCATTTGATATAGAGTCATAGGAAACTGACACTCGATGATTCGAATGAAAAATTACTTTTACAGGTGTTCGCCGATACCCAGCGGCATGCTGGAACACCTAGCTGTCTTGTGACGGCCCTTTGCCAGATAATAGGGATTATGACATCTTGTGTTGCTAGGTAGATATCATCAAGATTAATATTAATTAATATCACTGATCTGGCCGATACCCGCTGCTTTGTTTTTACAAGCTGCATTATTAAATCATTAGTACTGCAAAGATACAGTTAGTCTTTTTTGATGTTCGCCACCGCCATTGTAGAATTTACAGAACTGTTAATAGCGAGCCACATTATCAATAACTCAAACTCAAAACTGTTACATTGCAAAACTTTGGCATAGATACTGGACCAAATCGATCATTCTAATTCTAGCATTTTGTAGGTGTTGTTGCGCTTTCGGTTCCTCCTTTTAAGTTTCGTTTTTACATGTTTTCGTTGTTATATTCATTCCGTAATATTAACCATCCCTTAAATAGTCACCAAACATACACATGTACATAGTACACGTAAGTCTTGTTTATAATATGCATGTATTGCTAACGCTAGCAATACATGTGATTAATTGCATACCTCGTTTTTATTTTGTTTTGTTTGTGGTATAAACAATGATTATAAAGTTTACGGAACGGAGAGGACATTGGTCTAATTTCAACCATGAATAATTCGAAGTCTCGATGTTTCGAAGTTTTTCTGACGGTCGCTTGAACTTTGATACATCGAGGTTTGACTGTAATTAAGATATAGTGTCATGGTAGCCATCTTCCATTTGAGATCAACCAGAGATGTAACAACACTTTGTCGAAACCATGTCAGGATCATTTCATGCAAGTTTCAGCCAAATTGCAAAGGAAGAACTTGAGAAGTTCAAAATGCATTTTCAAGATGGCGGCTGTGGTGGCAATCTTGGATTTCAGATCTACACGAAAAATAACAACACTTTGTCGGGACCATGTCAGGATCATTTCATGAAAGTTTCAGCCAAATCGCTTTAAACTTAAACTTTTAACTTGAATTTTTGTTGATAGTTACATATACATGTAGTGTGGCTTTAACCATGTGGTATACCTTAAAGATGCTCCACCGCTGACAAATGGTATTTTTTCACTTTTATAAACAGGAGCAGACGATTTTGATTTTTTTTCTTCAGTTACAAAAGTTACTTACTTTACACCATTACCACTATTGAAAAGTTTTTACTTCAAGTTAACAAGAGGCCCATGGGCCTTAACGGTCACCTGAGTTAGAATATATAATGAAACAAATAATGAAACAAATTAAAGACATATAAACACTATATGCTGGGCCTTGAAGTTGGTGGCCGAGTTGTTCCGACATGTTACGATTGCCATCTACATCTGCGTATATTCCGTCTTTGCATATTACAGAGTTAAACTCCCTTGCGAGTAGGTATCAATTTTTACCTCATTATTTTGTGAGCACAATTCACGTCGTTTCTCCGAAAAGTATGCCGTTGTGCTCGCAAAGACATGATGTCACAATTAATACGTACCCTCAAGGGCAGATAACTCTGTATAATGTAAATACAGATAGTTTGAATGTGACCACATTAGACCGATGCCATCATCATTGTTTTTTCACCAACTACTCTAGCTCTAAGTCCTTTACAATAACAAAATATTGTTTACTTGTAGAGCTACACGACTGACATAAGCTGATATAGAGTATAATCTGTGAACTATAAATGCCATAAACAATTCACAATTACCAGAGCTGATGGGGCAGTGACCATATATACAGAGTCGTCCAGTCAGTTTATTGTGTCGTCAGATGACATTCACAGGAGGCAATACACCATTAACAAGCTCTTACAATTAAACTGCTCGACTGACTGAAAATATCAATGACTCATCATTCAAATCTATACATGAAATGATCATTCTTATACCAGGTAAACTAATGCAATAATATATATGTACTTATATATTATTGATTATTTATTGGTAATTTATCGTTAGCTGTTCTTACACTTATAGCACAGCAACTGCAAATCAATCTACTTTTTGTGCACCTAAATGCCTTATTTGAGTACACAATGCGTACAGTTGCATCACATATACATTCTTTGTGAGGTGATATATGTCGTTTCCTTGTAATTTTATTTATATATCTTAGGAAGTTGATAGCTCAAGGCAGACAGCAGACAGTTGGTTTGTAAGTGTAGCAGTGGTGCACTTGGTCACATTTGTTAGATTCGAAGGCTGTATCGTATTATAGAGTAAAGGACAACTGAGTCATTTCTCACTAAAGTTTTGACAATGTTACACTGGTGGTGTGTATAGATGTCGTAGGTTTGTCTCGAATTACTGTAATTGTGGGAGTTGGTGTTCTAAGTCTAAAGTTATACATTGACGTTATTCCAGGAAAAATGACCACTCAAGTGACCTATTTAAAACTGACCACAAAAACCATTACAACAAAACTATGACAACATCCTGGTATGCAGAACAATATGAAGAGGCTCTATTGGCTTGTATCTAAATCTACTAGTATGGTACACATATATTAATCACAAAGGCCCCATTGGCATGTAGAGTTTCATATCCAATCTGACTTCCGGGTCCTCATGCAATTTCTTATTATTTCTTCTTGGCGGAAACTTTTGATATTTTAAGGCTGACAAAGTTTGATAACAGAGAATTATTCAATTAAGTAATTTTATATACTTCTATTTAGTTTATTTTGATTTTTTTTTTGTCTTCAGAGTTATTTCTATAAAAAAATCACACTTGATAAACCAATTACATTAGGATAAATACTACACACCTTTTGTGTTCTACATTTAAACTCTTTCACCCTTGAAGACACATTTGAATTCTTCAATTTCAAAATCTGGGGCAGTTCACTATGAATTTTGAGGGTGAATGCTGAAAAAGCCTTATTTGAAAATGGTATGGTTTGGCGCCACCTTGAGTACTACACAATGTGTTAGCCATCCTGAATCTTATACAACAGCAGTGATAAAGCTGAAAAAGGTTTATATCAACATTGTCTGTATCAGTGATATACTCCAGACTCGCCAATCTTTAGGAAACACTATGTTTATATCTTATAATCAACCATCGATGGACTGTTACAATACGAAGTGACGGGACATGGGGATACAGCTGGTGAGGAAATGATATAAAAGTCACAGCGGGAGTCAGCTGATCACCATTTGTTCATCATACAGGAGCTGTTTGAAAAAAGCCGGAGTGAGAAAAAGCAATTTCATCACCCTATTAGCTACAGATACCTGTATGATAATAACCTGTTGCTTACATGGCTGTATAAGAATCCAGTACACATATATTTTAGGCTAATATATCTAGAAAAATCAGTAGGTTCCTCAATATCATTTTATGAAATTTATATGAAGAATAAATCAATTTCAGAAGTTTATAGTGACAGAGTTTAAGTGATATGTTAGAGTGTAAAACATTAATATATCAATAACGCCTGATAAATCGATGAAGGAAATAAACTGTACTGATATATCTGAATTAATCTGTGATATTTATTTGTAATCAATTACAGAAGGAAGTTGAATGATACCCCTGTATCAGTCAGATCTACCTGGCCAGCGCACCTGTAATCTATCTGGACCCCACACCTTTCTGATTAGATCTGTGATACACCTGACAGGTATGATTGGAATGGTAATACCTTATTCAGGGCCGTCCCCTACCCACCATACACTTTCCCTGACCTTGATCTTTGAACACATCGATCCCCTTCTTGATAACATGATTCTACTGTGTTGTTGCAGTTTTAATCTGCAAAAGCACAATTCATGGATAATGATTTCAATTTTCTTAAAATGTTTACAACTTAATTTTTAACCAACCCTGGACTTTTCCAGCATGCAACTATTTCTTAGTTGATCATTTGAAAAGTTTATATCAAGAGGTCTAATGGACCTGTACCTGCCAATACACTGCAATTTTTTGTAGCAGCTTTTCCAAGAAGACTAAGAAGATAACCAATATAATACAAGCTTTTCTCATCATCTGTTCATATCTAAGCCATCAATGTTCATATGCTATAATCAGTTAATGATGAGTCTGATTGAGCTGTCAATTGTATCGGATTGTCGGTATGTCACTGAACATAGGTCAGTTATTAGTAATGCAGGACAAAATCACTGGTGGGTGTTCTTTGGTTGGAGGATGGTACTGGACCCCGCTCCACAAACATACCTTAGCATAAGGAAATTTGTTTACATGAAATTTCAATAGAAAAGTATAAAAAGTTTAGGGATACAATAAGTTAAGGAACTTTCCTAAACATCTGTTATAATTTCCTAAGAGAATTTTAACTTAAGGAATTTTAACTTAATTTCAAAGTCATGTTCCTGAAACTGGGCTCTGATACTGCTTAATGTCCTATCATAATTTATGGACCTGTATATGACGCATTGCATGTTGTGAATATGTTTATGTTTTGGGAGGCTGCAGTATGTCTGTGTTGTACCTCTTTGTAACAATAAAAGCTTAGCCTACTTATAGTGCTGCTGAAGCATAATGCCAAAGACAATGAACAGCACACCCAACCCAGTCGACGTATAATGAAAATAGCAAACCAGTCATCCCACTTCCTTTGTGCCAAATATTAAGCACAGGAAAAAACTGCATGCAACACTGTTAAAGACTTTGATGTACATTGGCCAGGGGACAAAATTAAAATATTTTCCCAATTAAGAGCACCTCCTCTAATAAGAGCGCCCCCAACTTTTTAGCTGAAAAAAATCATCTAATTTCATACAATTTTTGTGCCAGATTGTGATGATTTGTTTTTGCAGACGCTAATAAAATACAGTTTCATATCAATCTGATGCTTAACAGATATCAAATCAGCTTATACAACTTACGACATCTTTAGCTTATACAACTTACGACATCTTTAACAAGTATTTACACATAGAAACAGCGAGAACGCCATGTTAAAAATAAAACGTGTCACTTGAATGCCCCACACACGTGTATAGATGAAGACTAATTGGCAACAACATTTTAGCGATGTCTGTACAGATTTTATGAAATACTTACTGTATATCTATGATAAAGGTTCCTAAATACCAGGAATATTATCATTTCTAAGCATTTCATTGTGTGCTCTTGTCGGTATTCCCATCTGCCACAAAACGAAAGTAGCGATCAAAAGCACCATCCGCCATTTTGTGTACACATGGTAAACAAACAGGCTAGCATGAAATGCCAAAATTCCATGAAATAGACATATTCAACCAATCTTTAATACTTCTGGTGCATACATTTCTTCATAATTATGTAATTTCAATACTTACTTGACATCAAAACGTAAGTTGGTCATAGTAAGTTTCAGAAAATACAAAACTAAAAGCAATGTTGATTATAGTCTGTTTCAGAAAACAAGAGGCGCAGAGGGCCTGTATCGCTCACCTGGTTAGTAATGCCAAGTAATGTTCTGAATACAGGTTCATTGTTTCTTTTCTGAAGGAATTTGAATATTTACCTCTACATCCCCTATTGGGCCCCGCCCATCCTGCCCCTGGGGGGGTCAGAGCCAAAATTTATACAAGTTCTGTTCCCCTTCCCCCAAGGATGTTTGTGGACAAATTTGGTTACAATCCATGCAGAACTCTAGGACTAGTAGCGATTTAAAGGATTTACCTCTATTTCCCCTATTGGGCCCTGCCCCGTCACCTCCGCAGAGCCAAAATTTATATGTTTGTGGCCAAATTGTTACAATCCATGCAGAACTCTAGGACAGAGCGATTTAAAGAAATGTTCGGACGGACGGACGGACGGATGGATGACGGTCGACGACGGACGATGGACGACGGAGCTGCGCCATGACATAAGCTCACTGGCCCTTTGGGCCAGGTGAGCTAAAAACATCTAAAAATGGTCTCAAATAATGGCGCCCCCCTCTGTCATTTACCTGCGCCCGGCGCCCTAATTAGGGAAAATACAGTAAACCCAAAGCCTTTCTCACATGGGCATACACTCAAAGCCAAAAATGAGGTACAATGTATTTTTAAATTATTTCATAACTACAAAAGCTATAATTCTCTTCTGTATGTTTGTTGACTCAGAATATGAAAGCCAAGATGAATACTTTCGACACAAAATGACACATATCATTTTCTTCCATAATAAACAGCTATATATTTTGTAATACCTGTCAGCACCTTTGGCAAACAAATCAAAGTGCAATCTTTGTCTGATGTTTAAATGGTTTTAGTGTGTTTTGAACATGTGCCCATCCTCCAAAGTTCCATATGCTTGTAGCATTATTATGATCATCAATGTCATCACACCTATAGCTAATGTGAAATATTAAAGATATGATGTAATAGGGACACAATGC
The DNA here is from genome assembly GCF_041381155.1 of Argopecten irradians. Lineage (NCBI taxonomy): Eukaryota > Metazoa > Mollusca > Bivalvia > Pectinida > Pectinidae > Argopecten > Argopecten irradians. The sequence goes on along the minus strand of NC_091140.1, from coordinate 13,066,913 downwards.
TGTGAAACCTGTATATTAATTAATTGAAAATTTAAGTAATATGCATGAATACAAATTGCTTACATTCGTGAATTAATCAATAACCTGGTAGTATGTTAATTAATGGATCCTTCTTACACCTCCAATTTCTTAAACATACTCATTTTTGCAAATTTTTCATAATTAAAATATAATAAATCCCAGTTTGTGTACATCAGGTAAACAACTTTATTAACAACATAAATTTTAAAAGCTAAACCAACACATTTCAGCCTAGACACTATTTTATGAACCCAGTATCAAAAAGATTTTATTTCTCCAAACAATATATACACACACTAGAATAATTTTGACAAGCTAATCACCAAAGTATTGTCAGCATCAAAATAAATACCAATTTTCTTAGACGACTGTAATTATCTCCCTTTGATGACTAATTATCTCCACTTAGAAGACTGAAATGATCTCCCTTTAGATGATTTTAATTATCTCCTTTGATGGCTTTGATTATCCTCCCTGGGAAGACTTGTATATTTAAGCACTTTTATATCAGGCTTTTGTTTGTGATCATCAACATTATTGGGTGGACTGTCAAGGACGAATTATGAACGAGAAGGTAATCAGACTGGGTCCGTGCTCATTTTGGACCTGGTCCAGCTCAGTTTTGATAGAGTGTGTAAGGACCTGGTCCAGCTCAGTTTTGTGATAGTGTGTAAGGACCTGGTCCAGCTCAGTTTTGTGATAGTGTGGTAAGGACCTGGTCCAGCTCAGTTTTGTGATAGTGTGTAAGGACCTGGTCCAGCTCAGTTTTGTGATAGTGTGTAAGGACCTGGTCCAGCTCAGTTTTGTGATAGTGTGTAAGGACCTGGTCCAGCTCAGTTTTGTGATAGTGTGTAAGGACCTGGTCCAGCTCAGTTTTGGTTTTGTGATAGTGTGTAAGGACCTGGTCCAGCTCAGTTTTGTGATAGTGTGTAAGGACCTGGTCCAGCTCAGTTTTGTGATAGTGTGTAAGGACCTGGTCCAGCTCAGTTTTGTGATAGTGTGTAAGGACCTGGTCCAGCTCAGTTTTGTGATAGTGTGTAAGGACCTGGTCCAGCTCAGTTTTGTGATAGTGTGTAAGGACCTGGTCCAGCTCAGTTTTGTGATAGTGTGTAAGGACCTGGTCCAGCTCAGTTTTGTGATAGTGTGTAAGGACCTGGTCCAGCTCAGTTTTGTGATAGTGTGTAAGGACCTGGTCCAGCTCAGTTTTGTGATAGCGTGTAAGGACCTGGTCCAGCTCAGTTTTGTGATAGCTCGTGTAAGGACCTGGTCCAGCTCAGTTTTGTGATAGTGTGTAAGGACCTGGTCCAGCTCAGTTTTGTGATAGTGTGTAAGGACCTGGTCCAGCTCAGTTTTGTGATAGTGTGTAAGGACCTGGTCCAGCTCAGTTTTGTGATAGTGTGTAAGGACCTGGTCCAGCTCAGTTTTGTGATAGTGTGTAAGGACCTGGTCCAGCTCAGTTTTGTGATAGTGTGTAAGGACCTGGTCCAGCTCAGTTTTGTGATAGTGTGTAAGGACCTGGTCCAGCTCAGTTTTGTGATAGTGTGTAAGGACCTGGTCCGGCTCAGTTTTGTGATAGGTGTAAGTATTAACCAAGTATTAACCAGAGGTGTCAAGCCTTGGCATTACACCTAAATAGTGGGAGGCTCTAGAGGTGCAGAGTTCACCACAGGGAAGGGCCTCTGTATGTATGTCAAGTCAGTCAAAACAGGGTCACAGGCATCACACAAAACAATACAACATCAGAATCTGTAAATAAAAACTTTTCAATCTGTTACAACCTTCCATCATTCACCCAGTGTATATATGTGTTAGAATACCTCAGGTAATAGACATTGAGAGTTGATAACAGAAATCTGGGGGTTCAGAAATTTGGAAGTGTCAGAGAATCTGTTACAAGGCTTGTAATGGGTCATAAATAATGTCTGTGTAATAACACCTCCTCTTGTCTCTTATGTATACATATGTACATCTTACTTTATAGTTATAGTGTTGGTATTATTACCGTAATTCACCGCATTATATCACTACCACAGGTTTCACCGTTTCAGACAGAATTTCTTATAAAAACAGTTTATATGGAATGCCTATTAATTAGAAAAGTCTAAGAACTTATGTCAGATTTCTATCCTTTGGACCCAATAACCACTAAGAGTGCTGAATGAATATATATAGAGAAAATAAAAGGGAGGAGGGGGCGCTTTAAATGAGACAAAATCTAGCACTTTGACATGATTTAACTGCACTTCTATGCCACAAATAGATACAGTTTTTATATTTTCAATCTGCAATTAATTAATAAAGATTGAAATTGTATGAATGGTTATTGAGCTTGAGTCTTTAAAAAGGAGGAGGGGGGTTATTGGAACAAATATGATATGTCTAAGGATGGAATGTCAATAGTGATGCAGTTTTCTAAGTTGTAGGTTATTGTACAAGTACTACAACTACAATTCACAAACAAAGCAATAATTTGAAATCTATGATAAGACCATATAAGACCATATCTTTATAACACTTTCCTAATACACTATGATTCAGACATGTTCGGAATTGTTGTTATTAAATATTATAACACATTACAGGACAAGTTGTTATTAAATATTATAACACATTACAGGACAAGTAGCTCTAGTGTGTATATTACAAACATTATGGATATATCTCAAACAAATGTGCTCTTACATATAATCAACACATCGGCGCCTATAGTTTTCATATGACTTGTAGTTTATAGAGCAATGTCTCATCACATTTGTTCCACATCATAAATTATTGTATAAAAATATAAAGATAGTTACGTATACATTATTTGCAATATATTGGGTAATGGTAGACAAATAATCAGCAATGAAGTATATGCATTTTCTGCACCGAGAACCATAAACTATTTCCTTCTCGACTTGTGAAGTTAATAAAGTAGATGATGCAAGGATATAATTAAATCTCACATGAGGACATAAATTCATGGCTTACAACTACACTGCACATTATTTATCATAAGACTTCAAAATGAACGTTTTGAATTTTCTGTCACAGCTAGATTGGGATCAGAAGACTTTCAGTCATGTCAGCATGCAGTGATTAATAACACCTGCTATACTAGACCAATCCTCACATGTAGTACATACGAACCTCTAGGGACCTAAAAAATTACTTTATAATAAGTATCTAGTTGATAACACACCTATTACAAACATCTTATGGAAACATTTAAAGTGAACAGTCGGGCAAGGATGGCTAAAGTCGGTAAAAATGGTGTGAATGTATCCAGTATAATTTCTTATTAAATGGAAAAAATAAAATCTCTCGTCAAAATCTGTCTGCGTACGAAGAAATTAATTTAAAGTATGGAAATTCTAAAACGTCCTCCCGGCTCACTATGTCCATGGTTACATTTACACGCAGCCTCGCTTTCAATGCTTTCAACTTTTCTTTACTTTAATGGTCAGAGCTGGGAAACTAAGCAGAACTTGACCGTCGTATTAATATGTGAGAACTTTTGGAAGGCCAATGAACGCATTTAGACTGGTTTTCTTTGCCCGACTATTCACTTTAAGGGGAATGAAAATTACTACATAATGACTATGAATTTGTTGTAAGTGTGTTTTTTATAAACATGTTTTACTCTAGTAAAATTAAGTTGTCTTAAATCAATCCAAAGACAGTAGAGTACAGGAATGGGCAGGCAAAGAAAACAATAATATAACTCCTCGTCTATAGCAAACCAATATATGGAAATAATGAGAAAATGTATTTATGGTAATACCATTGTTTTGCTAGTTATTCTTGTTTCAGAGTGTATTAAATCAAGCTGTTTTAAATCAATAACATTTCATTGCTGTTAAAATGTTTCATGTTGCTGAAATCAATAATGATATGAAAACTTCTTTAATTGCATATGTATTAATTATTTGTTTAAGATCAACATTTTTTAACTTGACATAATAGGGAAGTGAATTTCAAAGTCAATTTATAAAACGTAAAACGAGACACCAAGTTTGTAAGGGAACAATCACATCCTGTTACAATATACAGTAAGTATCCTTTCTAATATCCAACAGCCTTATTTGTTTGTAGGTAATATTCATATGTGGTTTAGATTTACATTTTACACAGGTCATGAAGAGATTGTAGGATAAAATTCCTATCTAAAATTTCGTTGCCAAAATAAAATTCTCAACAGACAACCATGAATGTAAATGTTGGTTGGTAGAGATGACATACATCTTCAGATGTCAGTATAACCTGACTGGGTGGGGTGTGTTGTTCGGAGTCTTTCGCAGCAAGGTTCACATCATATGTATAAATGTAAGGTCATCCTAAATGACCTTAGCCTTTTAATAGAACCTTGTTAATAGGACCTAAGCATAATCAACCTATCATTAAATATTATCATTAAATATCCCTATCATATATATTTGTCTATCAACTTGGAGTGGATGAAAATTAAACTAGCTAGTTCAAACTGTGAAAATTTAGCATTTGAAAACGCATTCAAGTTGCACAGCCCACAAGAAAAAATAATGCTGTGTTTTCTTTTAATTTTCTAACAGCATGACAAATCCCAGGTCTTGTCTCAGAGTGGCGGTATATTTTTGCCAACACAATGAGAAAATGCTGCAGAAGCTCGCCCACACATAGTCAAATTCAAACTGTAAATAATCCTACATGTGGAAGCCAACGTGCACGAACCAGCAAAAAAATATAATTCAAAGCTTCCTCTATTACTCAGAGTTGTGTACAAGCTAGTCATCCCGTACATTTAGTCTTTTTCCTGTGGAACATCAAATCAGGAACCGATCACTCCAACAACAATTTGTAATGTCATCTGGAAATCTCAATAATTGCTATAAAACCTATATCGCCCACTTTAGGTTTGTTAAATTATTTTTCAAATGTCAAACTAAATCTCAATGTTATTTTAGCTGAAAGCAGATTTTTAGCTTTGTGACGCCAATCCCCTTATTTTCCAATCAATAACACTATTGGTCCTTTCCTCAGAAAATTAGTCATGAATATGTATAAGTTTTAAAGGCAATTAAATGTATGTAAATTGTATACAGCCCGATAATATAATATTATATTTATATATATTTTGACTACCATAATATAAATGTAATACATAGTATAACCTTGTGAAACAAACTTTTGAATACAATATTACAATCATTTGATTTTTTAACACTGTATTTAAAAAAAAGTTTGTATTATATCCAAACTGTGTTTTACAATGTTTAATTGCTTTGAATTCAACCCCAGCTGATATTGGACAATACAATCAAACCAATATTATTTATACATAGGGTTTTGTTAGTTACCCATGGCCAGGGGAGGTTGTACGTTAATAAAGCTTGATTTATAACAATCTTAGTTACCCATGGCCAGGGGAGGTTGTACATTAATAAAGCTTGATTTAAAACAATTTTATCATGGCAGTTAAATGTTTGTAAATTGTGTAAAAGTTTCCTGGTCCAGTATCTTATATAAAGCAGTCTAACCAAGTCAAAATGGCAGTAAATGTTGTTAACATTTTATAAGTAAAACTTCATTTTGTAGACATCTAAATACCTATATTGTTTTCAAAATTGTTTTCCCATACTTTTTGAATAAGAAATCTAAAGTACTCTCTTGTATGGAAAGTCACACAGGAAAGCCACAACAACTCATGCAGTACTTGTGAATAACATACTTGTGAGTCTATAACACTTGTGAGTCTATAACATCCTTGTGAATAACATACTTGCTATAACATACTTGTTAGTCTATAAGTGAGTCTATAACATATTGTGAGTCTCAATAAATACTTGTGAGTCTATAACATACTTGTGAGTCTATAACATACTTGTGAGTCTAAACATACTTGTGAGTCTATAACATCCTTGTGAGTCTATAACATCCTTGTGAGTCTATAACATACTTGTGAGTCTATAACATACTTGTGAGTCTATAACATACTTGTGAGTCTATAACATACTTGTGAGTCTATAACATACTTGTGAGTCTATAACATACTTGTGAGTCTATAACATACTTTGTGAGTCTATAAACAATACTTGTGAGTCTATAACATCCTTGTGAGTCTATAACATTGTGAGTCTATAACATCCTTGTGAGTCTATAACATACTTGTGAGTCTTTAACATACTGTGAGTCAAATAACATCCTTGGTGTGAGTCTATACATCCTTTTGAGTGTCTATAACATACTTGTGAGTCTATAACATACCTTGTGAGTCTATAAACATACTTGTGAGTCTATAACATATTGTGAGTCTATAACATACTTGTGAGTCTATAACATCCTTGTGAGTCTATAAGTATAACATCCTTGTGAGTCTATAACATCCTTGTGAGTCTATAACATACTTGTGAGTCTATAACATCCTTGTGAGTCTATAACATACTTGTAGTATAACATACTTGTGAGTCTATAACATCCTTGTGAGTCTATAACATCCTTGTGAGTCTATAACATCCTTGTGAGTCTATAACATCCTTGTGAGTCTATAACATACTTGTGAGTCTATAACATACTTGTGAGTCTATAACATACTTGTGAGTCTATAACATCCTTGTGAGTCTATAACATACTTGTGAGTCTATAACATCCTTGTGAGTCTATAACATCCTTGTGAGTCTATAACATACTTGTGAGTCTATAACATACTTGTGAGTCTATAACATACTTGTGAGTCTATAACATCCTTGTGAGTCTATAACATCCTTGTGAGTCTATAACATACTTGTGAGTCTATAACATCCTTGTGAGTCTATAACATCCTTGTGAGTTATAACATACTTGTGAGTCTATAACATTGTGAGTCTATAACATTGTGAGTCTATAACATCCTTGTGAGTCTATAACATACTTGTGAGTCTATAACATCCTTGTGAGTCTATAACATACTTGTGAGTCTATAACATCCTTGTGAGTCTATAACATCCTTGTGAGTCTATAACATCCTTGTGAGTCTATAACATACTTGTGAGTCTATAACATCCTTGTGAGTCTATAACATTCTTGTGGTCTATAACATACTTGTGAGTCTATAACACCTTGTCTATAACATCCTTGTGAGTCTATAACATCCTTGTGAGTCTATAACATCTTGTGAGTCTATAACATCCTTGTGAGTCTATAACATACTTGTGATCTATAACATCCTTGTGAGTCTATAACATCCTTGTGAGTCTATAACATCCTAGTGAGTCTATAACATCCTTGTGAGTCTATAACATACTTGTGAGTCTATAACATACTTGTGAGTCTATAACATCCTTGTGAGTCTATAACATCCTTGTGAGTCTATAACATCCTTGTGAGTCTATAACATACTTGTGAGTCTATAACATACCTTGTGAGTCTATAAACATACTTGTGAGTCTATAACATACTTGTGAGTCTATAACATCTTGTGAGTCTATAACATACTTTGTGAGTCTATAACATCCTTGTGAGTCTATAACATACTTGTGAGTCTATAACATACTTGTGAGTCTATAACATTCCTTGTGAGTCTATAACATACTTGTGAGTCTATAACATACTTGTGAGTCTATAACATACTTGTGAGTCTATAACATACTTGTGAGTCTATAACATCCTTGTGAGTCTATAACATACTTGTGAGTCTATAACATACTTGTGAGTCTATAACATCCTTGTGAGTCTATAATATCCTTGTGAGTCTATAACATACTTGTGAGTCTATAACATACTTGTGAGTCTATAACATACTTGTGAGTCTATAACATCCTTTTTAGTAAACAAAGCAGATCCTACTTTATATCAGTTGTTTGTCATCGTCTCACATTTGGGATTTTAATGATATTCCTTTCATTGATACATTTACCCTGAAAGCCTTCCATTTAAAGCTAAAACTTGGTTATGAAATTTGTATCTGATCATATTTTATCACTATTACAAGTTCTCCACTTTAGATATTGTAAATGTATATACTATGCTACTGAAAGCATTTCTGAAAATCTTGTGTAACTCAATGGTTTTACAAATGCGAAGGATGCCCCTGATAAAATTGGGGGAAAAAAACCCAACAAAAAACATTCATATCAATGTAAATAGCTATCAGAATGCATCTAATCTAATCATTGTATGCTTTATTGATATTTTTAGAGTACAGTATGTGTATATTGCTTTGATGTAATCTAGAAAACACGAGTTTCAACTAGGTCAAGTAGTAATGATATACAGGTAACTAAGCGTCAATACTAATTTGTTTGAGAGGGCTTCAGGTAAAACTATGTTAGATTGGATTTAAACCCTATTAGCTAATCTCTCCATCATGTGTTGTACTGTTTACATACATCATATGCTACCTAAACAAACCTATATTATAATGGTGTCTACGTTGCCAAATTTGACCTAATAAATGCCCCCATCCCAATCCATAAATCTACCTACTGCGGTATTTGACTCAAATTATAACATGGAACTAATTTGTCAAACCATAATATATATTACTATAATACATTTATTTGTTTATAAGTTATAGACAAATTAACAAACAACTGCATATAGGTATTGGCACAGATCGAAACAACTGCTTCAATTTCAAGTGGAGCAGATGCACCTATGTGTAAACCAACTTTCTTTTCGCTGCTACTAAATTTTGCCTTTTCCGTTTCAAATCAAGTTCATGGTGATTAACTTTTGCGGATAACATTTTTCAAATTGATATTGCTGTCAATATTATGTAGAAAAACATTTATTTGCAGAGATAGACCTTTGCGAATTTAAATCACACACAAAAAAAAGCTGACTAGCAGTATTTATAAGCTTCTACTTCCTTTAACAAACTGGTCATTTGTCGGATCTAATGCGGTACATACAGTATCCTTGAAATATTGATAGTAGCACATGGAAAAACAAACAAGATTCTGCCCACACTGTGATGGGGCAGCTCTCTATAGCCAGCAGGTCTAGGAAGAGGAATTCATTCATCTGATTGCTACTTGATCTATCAGTAACCCCTTCCAGCATAAACATGGCCAAAATCAATGATCTTCTGTTTCCATTTCCAAAGTCAATATAACTCTGATCTAGGGTAATGATAATAGGTCACAGCTGTTTCATAGACCCTTTGTATGTAATGTTGTCAATTTAAACTCATCCTGACAAGAAAATGTTTCAGTTTTTATAATGGAGATACATATACATCATTAAAATAGCTCTGGCAATTACTACCAGACTTTCGCCTAAAGTTTAAAACCCACATAGGCCAATTTTCCAGCTGGTACCGAATGCTGGTCAGTGCTTTTATTCCTGGTACTCTGGCTTTTCCTTCGCCTCCAAATCTGCGACATTTTAGAAAAATAATATCCTGGTTGATTATAGGCATCCTTGACACTCCAGGGGTTCTGATCACTTACGATTTCTACACCCCTGAACTATCTCATAGTGAAATTGAAGGCAGCTCAGCAGAAAACATTTGACCAATCACAGACCAGTCAAGATTTTCTTTGAAGACTACGGATGCTAAACTTTCCAAGCCACGGAGAGAGCGTGACGCTAAACTTCAAAGCCACAGTCAACCACACTGTACCATTATACGGCTCTTTTGATATGTACATCAAACGACTAAGTTACCTGTTCTGTTCTGTTGCCTTTAGTTTTACTGTGAGATAGTCCAAGGGTGTAGAGATCGTAAGTGATCGGTTCCCCTGGAGTATCAAGGATGGATAAAAGGAGATGTAAAGCAAAGTACAAGCATGCCCATATTTATACCTGCAAGCTTTTCAAAATTCTCATGAGCGTTCTATAAGATGAAAATCAACTAGAATTAGCCTTGTATTATGGCTGACTGCATCTTGCTCAATTCCCTAGAGTCTACACAACAAAATACCCTGAAATGAGGAATGAATTTATTCAGTTTTAATCAACAACAGCTAATGTAACTTCAGAAGATTCACAACTACCACCACTGATGATGAAAGATTATGAAAACTTTGTACAATAGATTGTAAACAGACACAGATATAAAGCTAGGGTGTAACCAATAGTGAGTAAAGGGATAAAAACACAATCAGCCTGGAATATGTAACATACCAGTAATGAAAAAGCCTCGTAATGAATGATCCATGAAGTAAGATAAATATAAACAGCCCTACCTAAAGTAAAATCTGTTAAAACTCTAATATAAAACGTAACTATATTTAAAGATGCTCCATCGCCGACAGAGCATAAATGGTATTCACCACTGGAACAATAATTGGTGTTTAATCGTGTATACCGTATTTTCCCTATTAAGAGCGCCTCCTCTAATAAGGGCGCCCCCACGTTTTTTGCTGAAAAAAATCAACTAATTTCATACAATTTTTGTGCCAGATTGTGACGATTTGTCTCAGCAGACGCTAATGAAATATAGTTTTACATCAATCTGATGCCTAACAGATATCTTATCAGCTTGTATAAACACTAAATTTATTGCACTGAATAACTTGCCAAGTATTTACGCATAGAAATAGCTAGAACGCCATGTTCAAAACAAAACGTGTCAATTGAATGTCCCACACACGTGTATGGATGAAGACTAACTGGCATCAACATTTCAGCGATGTCTGTACAGGTTTTATGAATACTTACTGTATATCTATGATAAAGGTTCCTAACTAACAGTAATATTATCATTTATAAGCATTTTATTGTGTGCTCTTGTCGGTATTCCCCATCTGCCACAAAACGAAAGTAGCGATCGAAAGCACCGTCCGCCATTTTGTGTACGCAAGGTAAACAAACAGGCTAGCATGAAATACAAAAATTCCGTGAAACAGACATATTTAACCAATGTTTAATACTTCTAGTTGAATGATCCATGAAGTAAGATAAATATAAACAGCCCTACCTAAAGTAAAATCCATTAAAACTCTAATATAAAACGTAACTATATTTAAAGATGCTCCATCGCCGACAGAGCATAAATGGTATTCACCACTGGAACAATAATTGGTGTTTAATCGTGTATATATATGTCTAATTCAAACAAAAAATTACATAAAATAATTTATTTTGCCTCTGGTGCATGCGCAATCAGTACTTCATTCTATAAAGGATACAGTGCCACAGATTTTTTCCGGGATGGCCACAGATTTTTTCAATTAAGTATTTAGAAGCTCAATATTTTAAATGGTGGTAATGGTGTAAAGTAAGTAACTTTTGTAACTGAATGAAAATACTAAATCGTCTGCTCCTGTTTTTGATAGTGAAAAAATACCATTTGTCAGCGGTGGAGCATCTTTAAGATGTGTACAAGTCTATCATAAAACTAGAAATGTCAGTACTTCAGACATAAATACTTTACTAGAAAAGTATATACTCTAATTTTGATAAATATATAAAAGTGAGATGAGGCAGGTCCGCAGACAAACGTTGTGTGGGCAACAATATAATATGCATCCCCAGCATTTTCATGAAGGGGCAATAAAAATCTTGATCATTAAATCCTTAATAAATATCCTCTTGAATTTTTTTTTCTATTTATAATGTTACTTGTTCTGCTATATTGAATACTTTCTGACTTGACATTGACTACAACTCAGACAGCCAAAACAACCCCTGTAGGAGACACTATACTAGGTTTTCTATTGTACACAACTGATTCAATCCCAAACTGTACAGAATTCAAATTGTCTCGGTGGCTTAGATAGGAGGAATGCTCAGAGTTGTGAATGTGATTATATATAGGTCTGCTGGCTATTTTCACTGGCTGTGACCTGTCATACAGGATATTGGTGGTACACCCCACATACAGGATATTGGTGGTACACCCCACCCTGTGATAAATCATCTCTAGCACTCACTTACTAATAAACACACTGTAGTAACAACACTAGAGACTTCAATGTCACACATTGGTATACATTGGAAGTTTTAGTAGGCAGCTAAACAAATGAAGTTTCATAAAGGTATATCATGCAATAATTCTTGGATACCATTGGTATCTTTGATCTTGGCTATCCAGAAGGCATATAACTTTATGGAGAGCCTATTTTTCATTGGTTTGTTGTTTTGTTAATGTAAATTACATCAACAGTCAAGGTTATTGAAAAATGTAAGAGGAAAATCATATCACTTGATTGCCCCAATGGTTCTCCAAAATTTAGTATTTAGGGACAATACGGTATGCTATGCCATTTCTATCACTCTCCCCAATGTTTCTCTCATGTAAGACAGTATTTAGGTACAATATGGTACTATACAGCTGTTTTATCACTAACCCTATGTTTCTCTGAGCCAGGACAGTATTTAGGTACAATCTGAGCCAGGACAGTATTTAGGTACAATATGGTTCTATACAGCTGTTTTATCACTAACCCTATGTTTCTCTGAGCCAGGACAGTATTTAGGTACAATATGGTTCTATACAGCTGTTTTATCACTAACCCTATGTTTCTCTGAGCCAGGACAGTATTTAGGTACAATATGGTTCTATACAGCTGTTTTATCACTAACCCTATGTTTCTCTGAGCCAGGACAGTATTTAGGTACAATATGGTTCTATACAGCTGTTTTATCACTAACCCTATGTTTCTCTGAGCCAGGACAGTATTTAGGTACAATATGGTTCTATACAGCTGTTTTATCACTAACCCTATGTTTCTCTGAGCCAGGACAGTATTTAGGTACAATACAGTATAATATAGCCATTTTTACCACTTTCCTTTTCGTTTATCAGTAGTGTTATATCAGTTGCTATAAGACACAATCCACACCAAGCTTATAGATGTAACACCGCCCACAATAAAACAATTGTCCCACAGGCTCAGCTCTTAAAATAAACTAGTCAACTTTACAATAATTCATTTCTAACAGAAAATATTCCATAACTTTTTACTTTTATCAATATGGAAATTGAACGAACATTTACAAATGAATACATGGTGATTTTAAAACCGTACCCCTAAAGATTATAAAATGCTGTAAGTAATGATCAGCACTAATGAGATTATAATGAAAGCAGATTTTTCATTTGTATTAGATTAAGCTGACAATGCTCTGTCAGGCTGGAGATGCTGTCTGGACTTTGTCTTAGAGATAGAATCTAACTCATGACTTTCTCCCTCAAAACTGTCACAGACAAACATTTTCAAAATAGCCATAAACATAGCAGACAGGTCAATGTGTCATTGAACTTGGATCCCAAAGAGAAGTAAACAAGATAAAAAAATTCAGACAGACTTGTAAACAGAAGTTGGATGGTATAGGGAGCTGTGAAAATCTGTTTCTAGTAGTCCAGAAATGTAATGTGAAACATTTTATTGAGTAAGGGTGTTTGAGATCAATTAAAAACAAATCTGTTATCAATTAAGAATGGAATAATTTATAATTTAAATTTTACTCCAATCCCAATTTGATATCCACTCTCATTCCCCAAAATTTATTAATTATTTATTATAACTGAAATTCTAAAGTCTACATTTCTGGTACTTGCAAAATTGTACTTTAAATTAGACTCAGAAATAAATTTCCTATACTGACTTACTAATGTTTGATTACTGTAAACTGCCTATCTGAAGCACGTTCTCCTGCTTCCTTAAGACTGAAACACCTCGAGGAAATTAATTTAATAATGGACAAAAAATATCATCAGGAAGGATTCTGTCCAATTTACTTAAATCATCCAATGCTACCTGGTAATATATTTATTGGGACGTGTTTCCCTAGAGCCAGAATTGTAGGCGTATGCCTGGCTTTCCTTCAACTTTAGTCCATAAATAGCCTAGCTTTTATGGAAATGAGAAAACCACACAAAAATTATTGTTGAAAGAGAGGAAACAGAAAGGGATAGTTCCAAACTGAATGAGCTATTATTAGTGCTCAAACTTGAACTTAAAAGTTATCATGCCAATTCTGCTTGATTCTTGGCTTAAGTTTTTTCCCCTTCGAAAAATTGCATTGTAATTGATTGTTTTAGTTTGGTTTTAACGTCCTATTAACAGCCAGGGTCATTGAAAAAAACGTGTCAGGTTTAGATGGTGGAGGAAAGCTGGAGTACCCAGAGAAAAAACACTGATCAGTGGTCAGTACCTGACAACTAATATAACCCACATGGGATTCAAACTCATAACCCAGAGTTGGAAGCGTCGAGACATCTAAACCACCTGGCCATTGCAGCACCTTGCATTAAAATTAGTATTAATTGATAGCAGTTATTAATAAAAGACTATCCTTTAGATATCAGCCAGGTAAATCCAACTAATACAGCTAAGAGTTATTATATTTAGTTCTATCATTGTAAGGATTTCTGGGACGTACAGCTCACAACAAAACTTGATCTGAATAAATCTGTAACAGTGATAAGATTCCTGTGGATATCTTACACAATAGAACATCTCACACCTTCTCTCTGTAACTGTACACATACAGCACTTTCTGAATATGAACAACGAAGTCATGAATATTAATGAGATATTTTTTTAGGTCTTGTGATTTGGTTGTACAACAGCACACCTTCCGTGCTGTCTGTAACTGTACACCTGAATATAAATGAATTATTTTTTAAATTTTTTAATCAATTAATTTGGTTCTACATCTGAATCTGATCATGAATATTCATTGATTCATCATGAAAGATGTATGAAAGGTGAAGGCCATTTCTGAGTCAGACACCTTGACAAAGATGTACTTTTGTTGTGGCTAATATTACGTCACATACTAAAAACGTCCTAACACGGAACAAAATTTCAATTAAATAGTAATGAGATTTCATTTCAAACTTATATCATGTTGACAGGCCTACACTTACTGTAGAGCAAGCCTTTCAGTTCACATTCACAATATAGTATAGTTTATCATCAATGACGCCTTGGGACACGAGACTTTGTGTATATATGTTGTGTACAGGTAGATACACATACCTGTGTAGTACAGGAATAAACAACAGGTGTAAACCTACCTGTCTTTTGATTAGACAAGATGAGGTGAACGAGGATGATCACTGAAACAGGAGCTATTCAAAGGTCTATATAGTATACGTACAGCCAGTTTATGACAATACATTACAAAAACATCAAACTTTTAAAGGAGTAACTGAACAGTGACAAATATGTATTATGTCCTACCGTGCAGTTGAGAATTGTGACAAGATAAACATTTGTCTCATAACTATTTGAATTGTTTCTGAAGTGAGCCAACATAATGCTTATTAATTAATGAACAAGAGATTCATTCTTTTGAACAGGGGCCATGGTGGCCAAGTGGTTCAGATGTCCCGCCATATTACCACACATCCCCCGAACGATAAACCAAAAAGCATCACATTGTCGCACTAGCTGTTCACTTTTAATTGACTTTGAAGCAATAGTCACAGTGTCCTATTAACAGAGCAGTTGCAAAATGGCTGTAGAAGATGCAAGTACACTGTAAGCTTTGTCATGACTATGTTAACCAATTTAAGTCATGATCATAAATCATTGGCACCAAAACTTGAATAATCAGTATGATGTATGTATGTGCACACAACATGTTGGCCTCCACAGAGAGCATGTGTAACAATAAAGTAAAGTTACATGAAGTTATCAACTTATCATATAATGTAAAACTTAAAACAAGGGCTTATATCTATAATAAGTAAAGTGGATACTGATCATACTTTACTTTCTGACAATACTCTCTGAAGATACTTAAAATCATAAAGATATGTAAGTAATTTCTCACATGTTTTTTCCCCCTCAAATTTAGGAAGCATCATATACTTCGAGAGATAAAAATGTGTTAAATGAAAATACAGGCAAAGACTAAGTCGATATTTTATCCCAGCTTATCTAGATCTAGTCTGAGCCTAAGTTCATGATGGTAGTACCATATGTCTGAAGAAATGATCAAGTATCTGTGGTTATCATTGACGCTGAAGATGCTACCTTTGGTAAATTCTGCTTCAAAGTGATCTCTACTTGTCACATCTATCATTACTTAATACTAAAACCATACTTCGGCACTTCAAAGAAACACTTGTAAGACATGTACACAGAGGTGTAATCCGTCATATTGTTGTGTCAGTAGGAAAGCTGATACAGAACCTGACAACACAGTAACCTAAGGAGCCTATGTCTACAGAAGTTACACCATAACGATGGTTATTATCAAACAACCAAGCATAATTTAACACCTAGACTGCCAGCCTGCAGGTTCCAAGTGATAGAAAGGAATACATGTCATGACTAAATTTGAATACCAGATTATCACAATTTGGTTTGAAACATAACATCCTGCTTATAATGGGTCCAAAATCGTTAAGTTCACATCAAATGTATTCAAGACAATTAAAACTAGTCCATGAAATATATCTGTTTACACCCAAAATATCAGCCTACACTATTACATGGATAAATGAGTAAGAAAGGCACAACTATGGCAGACTAAGGACGAAATTCCTCTGTTCCATTTATGACCTTGACCTCTGAACTTTAACCACAACAATTGCATTGCCATTGTAAAAGGAGCTGCAATTGAAACATATTTGGGGCACCCAGTCTTATCTTAAGTCATCAGTTTACATGCTAGGTAGGCATATCAAATCAACAGTTTGTGTGTCAGGATATCGATCAGGTGACACAACATCATGGAAGGTGCATTGTATTGCAGGTAAATTACCTGCACTAAAGAATTCAACACCTTATAATTAAAGTCTGATGAAAACCAAGGACGAAAAAAAGTAAGACAACACTTCAGGATTTAAGTAGAAGACAGTGTTTTATCAGCTGGTATAAGGCTGTGTTCTATAATATTCGAGTAGCAAATCAGAAATACTTCAAAAGATTTAATATGATTGCATCATGGTTAGTAAATATGCCTCAAAACATTGCCCAAAGTTGTTGTTCATTGTCCTCCAAAGTTGAAGTTTTATGACACTGACACCAACTAAAGAAAGTTTATCAGATTAACTCCAGACAGTATACTTACTATGTTGCTAAATCAGATAATACCTTTCTTAATTCTTAAGACATTAGCTACACAATTGGTCTCAGACAAGGTTCCAACATCAGGGGAGTTTTATCAATGATTGTTCAATACATGGCAGCCTGAAGTTGATGATATAAATTTTACATGTAATTTAGCTAAATCTGTGTAGGGTTGTTACAGCAGATAGTACGATGAGAATTTATTACAGTAAGTGAAGGCAACATGCATGTGTGCATTAGCGAAGGTAGACACTGTACCATTCTATGGGACAGGTATCCTTGGTAATCTGGCCCACTCAATCAATACAATCATCAGACCACTGTCTACTAATGTACTGTTCACCAACACACAAAATGCAATTAATCAATACATTACAAACACATCACTTTCATCTTTACTTCTGGTAAATTATTACACAATGAAAACACAAACAACTTTGATCACAGTTGAGCTGGTTCAAGCAAGAATGCCATAATTTTGTCTATAATGGGACATTTCAAATATTTCTGTAGAACAAATGTTATAAGTCATCAACACAACAGACTTCTTGTTCCTAAACTGATAAAAGAGGTTCTTGGTAAATTGAAGCAACTCCAGCAAAATGATATTCTCTTAACCAGATTGCCAGTTTAAGACAAATAGTATGAAAGCTTTAACTACCATATGTCGATCATTAATACATAAAATTACCTTCAATTACACAAGAGACAAGATCTACATCTGTTTGAATTTATAAATGATGCAGTAAATGAAAAATCTATGATGACAAATCAACAACGGAAACAAAACTAAAATCACGAGTTAGTCTAGATCTATGTGCTGTATTTTCTCTGATAAAGCACTACCAGATTAACCTGAATAATGAATAATTATTTCATTTTTTCTCTCATAAAAAATGCAGACAGCATTACCACAGGCTCTATACCAAAACAACATTATGGTAATTATGTATTTACACACTGTAGTATTTTGCCACACTATATGTATATATACATGTATGTCAGGTTTGTGTTACTGTCATTGCCTCATTGCATCCTATACAGCAGATGTTACCAAAGGCAATTAGACTGGTATTACCAATAGCTATGATTTAATTTGTGTATACCATGTGAAATAGTATATGTAGGTATTATAGTGGGTGAATATATATGAATGATAAATTATACTAAGGTTTCAAGAACTTCTGAACTTCATTTTCAAGAAGAAAGTAACTTTTTACTCTTAGCAATGTAGGTAATTTCACAGTAAATGTAAAATTTCAACCGGGCAGCATTTTAATGGCCAGCTGAAACACATACACTGTAATAGGTCTAATCTTCAAGGGAGACCTAGCGTTCAAATGTCAATAGTGTTTGTTTTACTGCAATGTGACAATACTTACCAACATTTGCTCAAACTTCTCTGTAACTTCTTTATCCGACAGTGAACTGATGCCATCCTGCTGTGGCCCGAAGCCATATTGGGCTCCATTTGTTTCCTCGGACTCATTTGTGGATGGCAGTCGGCCGGAATATGTACTAGATTTACCCTTGGTTTTGTCTTTGCCACCAAGTCGGAATGTCCCTCCAACTTTATCAAGCTGAAATTATAATCAAATAGAACACCAATTACCTCAGATATACCTGTAATCTTATACATAAACCTAATTGTTTATAAAGTTAACCCCTCTTCTCTTCTCTTATATATACATGTCATGTATGAACCTAAAATATGACTTCTTGTAGAGTTTCATTAAACATAGTAAGATTTTATCATTAAAACATACGTAATCTACATATATCAAATATATTGATTACATTTTAAAGTTAAATAGACAAAATACAGATCAAAACAAAAATTCTTCATCATTCAATGCATAAACCACTTCAAATCTAATGTCATCATCCAGATTATTGTCTTGGTAATGTCTTCTATGTGTGTTCTATGTCATCATCCAGATTATTGTCTTGGTAATGTCTTCTATGTGTGTTCTATGTCATCATCCAGATTATTGTCTTGGTAATGTCTTCTATGTGTGTTCTATGTCATCATCCAGATTATTGTCTTGGTAATGTCTTCTATGTGTGTTCTATGTCATCATCCAGATTATTGTCTTGGTAATGTCTTCTATGTGTGTTCTATGTCATCATCCAGATTATTGTCTTGGTAATGTCTTCTATGTGTGTTCTATGCAGTCTTGTCTTGTTATAGCACACATGAAAAAAAAAGATCAGAAAAATGTTTGAAAATATTCAGCTATTAAATTGGAAATTCGGAATACAATGTAGCAAAGGCAGGTTGTCAAGTCTTTGTATTCAAGGGGTCTTCACTTGTGTAAATGTGGCATGGGGAACAGGATGTACAGGATGTATACTGTATAACAAACAAATATTTGTTTGTGGAGAATACCAGGATAAAATAACAGGATAATGTGATGGACAGTAGGCAGGATTTGGTGGAAGACATATTAGGTTAAGAAGTTTTTTGTGACATTATTGTCATTTCAGCCATAAAATACTATATACATGTACCATCTTATAGTCTGTCTATAAAGGCCACCGAAGTTAATGCTGGTCTCTGTAACCAAGTGGTCTTTATACACAAGTCAAATTATGGCCATTTAGGACCCTAAAAATGGTCTTTATAAGCAGTTGGTATTTTTAAAGGAATGGTCACTAAAGCAGGTTTTACTGTATATATATATATGATAAATTTAAAGAAAATACTTAAAAAAAGCTCTTCAGACTGAAGAGCTACCTTGAATGGGGCGAAAGCGCTCACTAGTCAGTCCTTATTGTTTTTATTTCTTATATATATATATATATGCTGATATGTATAACCATCTAAATACTATGAGGAAAATGTAGCATCATCACTTGCATGTACTCAGGTATGCAATTTAATTTTAAGGCTTACATATTAACATGTTGGTGATAGCCCAATCAAGGAATATTCATTATCATTATCATACTTTATCTACCAGAATTCAAGTGATACCAAGAGCAATTTGACTCTGTTTTATTTCCCTGTTGACAGGGAGCTATTGATACTAACCAGATAGTTTGATATAAAATGGTTTTGTAATAGAATTTTCACACATTTGTTCTAGTTTAGAATAAAGTTATGATTACACACATAAAAGTTGCAAATAAATTTATGTATCAAATATCTCATTAAGTGAACAGAATATTCATAAACCTTGCTCTAAAGTATACAATATACAGTATAAATATGACATGTTCTTCCAGTTATTGACAAACCATGGGCAAGCCATTCCATACTTTATGGTAATTGAAATCAACTTCAATCTTATTGCAGCCTGACATGCAACTTTATTAATGTTGTCAAAATATTTTAGAACATACTCACCTTGGGTTTAAACTTTGACTTTTTAGACTCCCTACCACGCTGCATCATATAGTAATTGTTTTAACCTCCTACATAAATTTTACCAAGTTATACCATAGAAATGAAGCTCCACACTGGATTGGTAAAACTTTGATAAATCAATAGAGTTGATATCTAAATGACATTTAGTAATAAGTAAGTTACATTCACACTCATTTTAGATATAGCTGTATGCATAAAGTTCTATAAATAGGAATTAACACGAATGAAACAGATCAATGACATCATCTCCAATTGACATGTACTGAAAATGATTTGAATCATTAATACATGCAACATGAACGCATCCAATCATTTGAGTTTACAAATAAAATTAAATCCACACCCACACTGAAACTATACTGTATGATGTAAACTGCTAGGACACCAGGACGGTGTCATATCCGTATTTATAAATGATCTGTATATCACATCCAGTATAAAACCTCAGTGTGGTACTGTACAAGGCCGATTAAACAACTAATACTATAGACGGTTGTGTTGCGGAAGAAAATACTTACAAAACTGCCTCGCTTATCTCTTTCTTTCTTATCCATGCTTCAGTTCAGTTTGTGACACACATCCGGAAAATACTATTAGACACGGTTTTAAAACTATGTCATTTACTCCAGTCACCAGGATACACATCCAGTTGTGTATAATCACATGCTTTCTTTCAGATAACACAAGCACACTCAACAGAGAGTATGTGCGCTGACAATAAGCAGCGCTAGGATGTCAACAGTGAAATTGTATGAATGAACCGAAATTATGAATATACGCACTGTACATTGACATCTGTCGGTTTCAATAGAAATAACAAACTAAATTTGACCTTGACAACGTAAATAAAGATATGAATAAATCCTGGTTTATATACTCTGCCGTAACACGTGGGTCGTTCCTGCTAATTAAAGAATCGCAGAGGATGTAATGTTGGCACCGTTCTTCTTCCTAAAGTTAGTCACTCTCTGCGCCATTTTGACAATACACCCAAAATTCGACCAATCACGTGACTTGTTACATATTTAACAAGAGGGAACCCTCCTATGGGCAAATTATGGATAATTTCAAAATTTCATTGATTAAAATATTCTGATATATAATTCTTAACTACATAATACAGTGTAAAGTTTGCTAGAAATGAATTTATTTTGTTAATTCATGCTCAAAATAGACACGGCCCAAAGGGATTTCCCAAGTTTTCCAATCCACCAATCAAAAGTGGTGTTACTCATTTCGACGTGTATTGAAGATGGCGGAGTCTGCTGTGAGATCAAAGGGATGGTGTGTAGATATTTTCAACGTATCTATGAAATATACACAAATATATGTAATGTTCCTTGTTTTAACGATATCATTATATTATTCTGAAAATAATATCCAAGTTTGTTAATCCATAAATCACAGAGTGATAACACTAACTTTTTGTTAGTACTGCATAGGAACTTTCATCATGCTAGTTGTTACATGGCCATTCCATGACAGGTGCTGCCAAGATTCAGATGCTGATATAGTCACACTGAAAAGGGCCTTGTACCTATAAACTGAGCAATGACGAGAGTTGAAATAAACAAATTTTGAGATGTGTGCGTTTTCGTAAATTGTTAAATATAACAAGAGTATAACAAGTTCATTTTAAGACAGTACCATTACTGAAGACATCCAACTTATCAATGTCAGAAGATGCCAGCCAAAACAAACTGATAATCTTTTTGACATAAATTCTATCACTTATATTACTTAATTGATGTTGATGTCAGAGAAATGATGATTTACACGTGGGTAGTGAACAAGGCCTTGGTAAAGATGTCTCATACATACTGACATCAATTAGTTACTAACATAGGATGGATGTACTCCAACAATGTTAGAGGTATAGCACGACGAGACACTTTTGGAACATTACGTCGTGTCTAACCTCTAACTTCCAATAGGCCATTTACCCGATGCTGAGGGTAACATTTTCAAAGTTTGGATTGTGACAATATAAAACGTTTAAATCATATTTAAATAGTCATCAATGTCAAATATCTACCTCTTTTTCATAAATCAACAAGTATTTTGACAAAGTCAGCCGTAAAATCCATCTAAAACAAATATTTACATCTCCTAACGTAAACCTTCATGACCCAGACAAAACTTCATGTTGATAACAATCCCGGCCGGTAGATAGAAAAAATGAATTACAAAGTCCCCAAGACGCTTGATCTGCCTTTACTTTTACTTGCATTCTGCCCGCTTGAATTCACGTTCTGTTTTTGTAGTAACCAGCAGCTGCATATTTAAAACTAGGTCAAAATGTTACGGAAAGGATTCATCATATCTAATTCACTAAAATACTTTTTTTATGAGGCCTCAAGTTACGGTTTTCCTAGATAAATGGGAAATTTATACCTAAACTGTAAGTACACATCAATGTTATCACTGTTAGAGCAAGAAATATTGATATTATTGCACTTTTCCTTCCGCCTTCATCTGACGTCGGAAGCTGCATCAAAGAAATAACCCTTCGGAAATGAGAGTCGACAGTCAGCAAAATAACGTCCGATAAAAAAACGGCTGACCAGTCGACTCTCATGTTATGGGAGTAAGGCAGGATACTGAATTTATTGATGAGTAAAACTCTTATATATATATACACGGACTCATGGTTATTTGTATTTGACTTTATATGTAATGGATTATCATATGCAATGTCAATAAACTTTGATCTTTTATACAATGTAAGATGATCACCAGTTAATGTTAACCTGTCAAAGCTTCATTATTTCATTTAAAACATTTCACTGCAATTACTAGCTGCAAAAAATTGTAGCTCAAAAGACTTTTTGGCAGAAAATGGTATCGTCTTTAGAGCTACAATTGGTGCCTATACTGCTAATGTAGCAAAGTAATGATTATGCAAACCATTATAAAACGTTTGTTTGCATTTTTATCGTACTTGTTTGATATCGTTTACCTACTAGGCAATAAAATTGAACCACATAAAATATCAAATTCTCATTGAGGCATTATTTTTTTTACATAATACATATGAAGGTCTTTCTGAAGGGAATTTATACGGCAAGTCTACAAATTGTGAATTTGACGTCTTGTGAGCGGTACGGTAGATATTTTAAAAGAATGGTATTTATGTTTGTTTTGGACAAAAATAATATGTAAATGCATGTATATGCATAAAATAATTGGAAACTTACAAAAAAGTAGAGAAAACTATGCCCGAGTGATTTTCGGAGGCAGTGCTCCATTACGACACATAGGGACCAATTCGTACCCGGTCAAAAGGTATAGTAGGCCGGGTACATATATTCGTTCTATGCAATTACATATTACTTAATTTAGACTATATAAAGCCGATCATATCTTTGTAACGTATCGAGATAACTAAGATTTTATTAGTGTTGTAAATTTCAGAGTGACATATTTAAGATCACAAACAATTTCAGTAAGATTTTTTAAAATTTATTTATTCATTGATATGAGCATACTGATGTGAAGAAAGATGGAAATAAAACACAAATGAAAATCGTTGATAGGAGCCTTGTCTTCTATCGTATATTTTGAACTATACAGAATCAACTTCTCTATTGTGAAATCATAATAATAAGGAATGATTCATGTCTATTAAATAAGCTCTTGTTATGTGTTATTGAACAAAGGTTTTTTACTTGCTCATTTTATTTTTTGCTTATGTTTGATTAAATAATACAAGAGTTTATATGTTTTACTCCAAAGTAAAAATCTTAATAAACTATGATATTCCTATTTCATTGAGTTTTATTTACTTCGTTTTCAGGAATTTGACTGCAGAAGGATTAACATATTGTTCAGATGGAAATAATGTGTCCGCAGACAAAATCATAGAAGTCGCTAAAAATGTAAGTTCATTATTGGGACCGGTTATTGAGTAGTTAATAGCATTTAATCAAATAAAGAATTTTTTGGGACATTTTGAACAATTTTTATTTATTTTTTTAAAAAACAATATTTTTTATTTTCAAAAACAAAGACAGTTTTTTTTTTCTACAAATCTTGTCCATTAACAAAGTTTAGAATTCTTTGTTGTAGGATATAAATTTAATTTCATCTTTTATTCCAATAGACTGACTTGCGTGAGATTGGCGGGAAGTGGCTTCCAGATGAGGTGAACAGAGGAAAATGTGAATATGTAAGTCTCCCAACAGAATAAATATAATTTTTCTTCAATATCATACTTTTATTACAGTATGAGTACAATGCTTAGATGCTCTCTTGTCTATTGTTTCAGACATATGTATACATTAGATCTATTGCTCATCTAGGGATAGTTCATGGTTATGTTTTTAGGTTGGAAATATTGTTTCCATGCTTGTTTGAAAGTAGTGCCAAATAAGCATCTGACAACATAATGATTAAGGATTAACTTCATTTTTTCTGAGGAGATAATTTTATCCTTTATATACCCAAAAGATCGAAGGTCCTGGAGTCCTTCAGATTCAGAAGCTCCGCAACATTTCGGCTCCCAAGGAGCATGAAGAATCCCAGACCGCTCCACGGATGCTGCGACTGACCCTAACAGATGGACAGCAGACCTGTAACGCTATTGAAATGCAGAAACTGGACAGGATAGGGTGAGATGACAAAGCTTTTTCTCTGATTAAAAATTTCCACATTGGGCCTCAATATCTGAAGCAGTTTAGGTATCCTGGCATAAAACAAATGTATCACTATCCCATCGCTTTGGTAAATCCTGAAATAGAAAAATGAAACCAAAGATAAACCTCAGGTGAGCTAGAGTACTCTTGTATTGATGTAGAGAATTGGTGTGTGCTAATTATTTTCAATTACCATATTCAAACCAATAAGTGTTCATGTCCCTATAAGCGTTCCTCCTTCTTTTGAGGCCTCGATTTCAAAGTGCCTGGGCATACATAAAGACTAAAACTGTATGGGTTTGCAATAATTTTATAAGTACCTTTAATTTTTAAAAAGTTTTTAAACGCTCTGGGCGTTTATTGGGTCAAATACGTTAATATAAAAACCAACAGTTCATTACTGTTATAATGCAATGACTTGTCATATTCAACGCAATAAGCACCCGGGGCATTTAAAAATTTGAAAAAAATGAAAAGGTGCTGTTGAAACAAAATGATTGCAAATCTATACAGGTTTGTGTAGTTTTGGTCTTATCTATGCCTTGGCATTTGAAATTGAGGCCTCAAAATGGGTGAAGGCGCTCTGTTGTAAATGTTGTATATTTTTATGTCGACCACTTGGAAGACGAGTCTCTGACTCAAAGTGTTATCGACTCTAAATAAAGTCTATTATTATTATTATTAGGACATGGGCGCTTACTGGATCGAATACAGTATAAAAGTCCTCAACAGTAGCACTTGCCAGAAAATTCTTTAGAAATAGAGAAGCAGACACATAGTGTTATCTATGTTTGTTGCTCTATTTCATCCAATTATCTCACATTCAGATGGAGGCAGAGACATCACCTGTGTATGTCATTTCTAATTTAGGATTATTGACCTTTATCTGACATCTGTACCTACTACCTATTTTGATGCAACAAATGTTAACTTTGCAAAGAACTTGATATGTTTAAATAGAAATGATTTCCATCATGGTTTTAGGCTGGATACCCCACCAGGAACTAAGATCTGCATAAAAGGTACAGTAGAAGTGGAAAATGGCTTCTTATTGCTTACCAACAAAAACACAAACTTTGTGGGAGGACGTGTCAACAAACTAGCAGAGAATTGGGAGCTAAAGAAGGTTTGTAATTCATCGTAGTCAGTTTGAAAAGAGGTAATATCAAGGAATAATCTCTAAGAGGAAGAATCTTCTATTGCATTCAACGGTTCTTCTAAAACGACTTATATTAGAGAGCGCATGATTTTACAACAAAATTATCACTGCTTCTGCCAGGGATCGAACTCTGGACTTATGCATTACTAGTTTTGACACTCAACCATTCGAGCTAAAGACAATATACCCTCGAGTGAAAACCAAAAAATAAATTTTGGTTCTTTAATATATTTACAGACCATGACAAACTGAGTGTATGATAAAATAAGTTAGCTAATTAAAGTAGCTATGAGTAGTTGTTTGTCCAATTATGACATTCTATTTGGAATAAAACAAAAGTAATGATTACAGATTTAAGATTTTGATTAACTAATATGACCCAATTAGTGCCTATGTCTCTATAAGCGCCCCTCACCCTTTTTAAGGCCTCAATTTCAATTGGCCTGGCATAAATAAAGACCAAAACTACACAAAACTATAGATTTGCAATAACTTTGTCTTATCAGCCTCTTTTCATTTTTTCAAATTTTATTAACGCCCTGGGCACTTATTGAGTCGAATACGGTAACTGAAATCATCACCTAGTAATCATGTATAGGTTTATATTGTTAAGTAATTACATGAATTTTGCTTATTTGGTTATATAGATGCTGGCTGGCCAGTCAAGAGCCAATGTAGGCTCTGAAGGAGGACCTCCCTTGTTTGTCCCGTTTGGTCAGAGAATACGAGATGGACGGGGGGCAGTCCAGGTCAATAAAAGAGGTCAGATCTGTCATGGCTTTGTTCTGATTTAAATAATATTAATTGTCTTCCTATGTATTGTCTGGCCTATAAATTTGTAATCCTCGATACTCAAGGAGTTACTTTCACTGACATGATATCCACCCCTGAACAATCTCTGACAGCAACACAAGACTTATGTAATTTGATCCTTTTGAATAACAGTACATTGTGTTTGAATGTTTTGCTTTGAAGTTTGGCATCACTCTCTCTGTAATCTTCAAAGAAATTCTACGCAGGTCTGTGATTGGTCGTTTTTTCCCCTAGACAGCCTCCAGTTTTACTACGAGATAGTCCACGGGTGGATATAACGTCAATGATCCCTGAAGTGAGGATAATAGATTATGAAATCTCCACCATTCTGGTAGTATACATGCATCACCTAGACCTGATGTGCAGTCTGATTCAATGCTATTGGATCACTTGAATATTTTAAATCAAAGTGAATGTTTTCAAATGCTTTTCCTGGCAGTAATCTTTCAACTTTTTAAAATTTCTGTGAATTAGTAAGTGTGATGCTCTTTTTATAAAACATTAACCTAGGGGTCAATTGTTAACTAATATATCTTATATGTAACATTTTGGCAGATAACTTCAAATCCATTGAATCTACAAAGAAAGAGGACAATACAATGGAGGAGCTGGAGTTTGAGTTACAGCGGAAGGCAGTCATAGCAGAGGCACTGCAGGCTAAAGAGGAAAGCAAGCCAAAGACGTTTGGTGGAGGTACAAAACAGGTCAGAGATTTTCATCTTCAGGACTATCTCGGAAATCAAATACCTCATCAAAGTACTCCAAATCTATTCAGAATCAGATTTTCTTCCTATTACCTTGACTTCTTTTGTGTAGATGTTTTGTTTAAATCGCTCATATGAAAAAAATATGGGGTTTGAGAGACCAAGCATTAAATGTCCTGACATATTACCAGAAGCCCTCTACCTCTGGAAGATAGAATGACATGTGGGCAGTTACCAGGTACTGACTGCTGGTCAGTGGTTTTTCTCTGGGTACTCCATTTTTCCTCCACCATCAAACCTGACACATCCTTACATGTCCTTGGCTGTTGATAGGACGTAAAACTAAACAACATTTATTATGAACAATTATTTACATACAGCCACAATACAGATCTATTTAGCCATCATATGGGACAAAGGCTTGCAGAGCCTACATGATCAATTACATAAAACACCCAGCTGCTGGATCTACTTTATCAGTCAAATGTTTGGTTAAACGTCTAATTTACAGCCACAGACATTTAAGGATATGTCAGGTCTAGGAGGTGGAAGAAAGAGTACCTATAGAAAAACCACTGACCTGTTGTCATTACCTGGCAACTGCATTTACATTTGTTTTACACTGGTAAAGCAGAGGTTGAGGGCTTGTGGTAATATGTATGGACATCTTAACCACTTGGCCATTACGTAGCCTCATTCAAATACAAGAAACCATTAATGCACTTCAGGAAAGTTTGGTATTCAATGCGGTTTTTAATGTTGAAATTCTTTGCACTTTGTACAGGTGGGGATGGATAGAGAAATATCTAGGATTGTAGAAATGGGATTCACAGCGGAGGAGGCTAGTCGGGCACTTCGACAAAACGACAGTGATGTAACAGCAGCCATAAATCAGTTACTAAGTGGTAGGAAAAACTTCAGGGATAGACCATTGAGTGATCGTAGTGACAGGCGAGGACCACAGAAAGACTTCCGAGAGGAAAGACAGGACAACAGGAGGGATGACAAACGTAATGATCGCCGTGACGAACGGAGGGAAGATAGGCGTGACGATAGAAGGGATGACAGGAGAGAGAACACTAGAGGTGAAAATTAATGTACAATTGTATTTTTGATGATAGCAATTTTTGATAAAGATTTGATTTTTCCTTTAAAAAATCACTTGATGTGACTCAAAGCTGAAAATGATACATTTTTTTATTTCTTTTATAATCTTTTACGATTAAATACAAGTATTCTAATAATAAATTAAATTCTGTAATAATGTGTGGAAGTCCTTGAATACCTTTAACATGGTAATGTACTTTCGTAGGAGGCCGAGGTCGTGGTCGGGATAGGGAGGAGATTGGAGAAGATGGTGGATCTAGTCGGCCCTCAGGACCTGCCACGCTGTTTGATTTCCTGGAAACGAAGATTAAACCTTCAAATGACAAAGGTAGGTTAACAAATGTAAGATGTTTCAGACAATATATTTCCTCTTATCATGTGTATTGTACATGAATGTATGTATTATTGTACATGTACTACCAATATTAATTCATTTTTTTATTTCAGGCAGTAATTCACAAACAGAGAAATGTTCTTCCCAGAGTTCCTTATCTTCATCATACACAAAGACACAAAATCAGAGCTCAACCAATCAAAATCATCGGAACAACGATTCAGACTATAGTAAAAAATATCAAGGGAATGATCGAGATGATTATCCAACCAATAAAAACTATCGTGGAGGTAGGGACTCTCGACCTCAAACTGGGCCACCGTCCGTGTCCAGGGGACAAAATGCACAGAAATCTTCATATCAAAAAAATCAAAACAGTGAGAAAAGTTCAGAACGGTCTAACTTTTCAAATGATCGAGAAAAGCAAAGTTACAGCAATCAGTCTGGAAACCAAACAGGTCGTAACAGTCAAAATAATTACAATGACAGACAATTTAATAGTTCTAGAGTAGAGGATCGAGGGCAACAGAATAACTCGAGAGGTAGCTATAACGACAGTGGTAATAACAGCGAGTCAAGTCGACAGAGCCGTCCAGTAAATTCACAGGGTTACAATAACAGGAAGGATACAAATTTGTCACAGTCTGGTGCTCAAAACGATAATCGACAATATGGGGGACAGAATGGGAGTAAACAATACAGACAAAATGAAAGTAAACAATACGGACAAAGTGAAAGTAAGCTGTATGGATCACAGAATGACAGCAGACAATATGGCAAGCATGATAACAGACAATATGGTCAAAATAACAGTCGGCAGTTTGGTGGTTCACAAAACGAAAGCAGGCAATATTCACAAAGTGAAAGTAGACATTATAATGAATCTCGTTCTGACCAGTATAGACAAAATGATCAGTATTCAGCTGGACAACAGAATTTCGACAGTAAACGAAACAAAGAACACAGTAAAGGACCACAGAATACACAACCAATGAGACAGCCGGAATCTTCATACCAGAGAGGAAACAGCAAGAAAAATTACCAAAACCAGCAACAGGTATCTACTTAATAAAGCATTTCAGAGTGGGTCACTGAAATCTGAATATATACATGTGGCTACTAAGTTAACCTAATTAAAATTAGTCTTGTAATACTGTTCCATCACAATGCTCTACGCTATGCTCCAATACAAAATCTAACAAGTCTAATTTGAGGTCACCTCAGCATGACCCCTATGGTTAGCCAATCAGTGTGTTGCCTATGAGATCTTCTCTTGGAAGTATAAATGGCTACTAGCTATATATAGTATGTCCTGAGATTTTCCAGTTCTAGGCCAAGGAGCATAATGTAGAGTATCATAGAGTAGCGGAATTACAAGTCTAATTATATTTAGATTGGCTATTAAATGGGATTGTATGTTTACTGTATTACTCCTCATATACATGTAAGCCCCTCCCATAAATAGGACACACACCTTTTTTTTTTTTTTTAATTTTTATTGGATTCTTTGCAAATAAGACTCTCCATCTATTTTCCCTATTAACTGGTAGGTAAAATATCTTTTTCTACACCTGTTCATGTGAATTAGTTGTAAGGAATTTTGGTGCAAAAGTATTAAAATGTAAGTATGTATCTTTGAATGTTATGATATGAAATGTGCCACTAAATCCATCTATCTGTGATTCTGTTTCAGAATACTCCTGTCCAATCAGCAGTACCATTTAAGAAAGGTGACCCCTGTCTGGCCAAATACTGGGAGGATAACAAGGTCAGTGATAATATCGGGGTAGACATCAATAAAAATACATGATTTATTCATTAAATCAATATTTAATGTGAAATTTGTCAGGAAAAGTATCTTTGACATTGTATATACATCAACAATTAGAATATTTTAAAAATAGTTTGTGTTTATAGATTTTTATTAATTCCTTGGGTTTTTTTTCCCCAACTGAAACTTTTGACATCCCTGTGTAAAGCTAACGCTGTAAACCAACTTATTTTAGTGTGCAAATAAATTGATATTAAAAAAAATTGCTGGAAATATGTTTTACTCAAATAATTACAGGTAAAATACAACCATGACATAGAAGAATAGTTTGCAAAATTAAATCGCTGATTCAAAGTCCATAGGCATGAAAGTGTGAAATATGTCACAGTGAAAAATTGGATAAATATAGGAGCAATTTAGCCTACAGAAATAATATAAATATTCTATTCAGATATGATGCAAGATAACCTATTGCTTAGGTGTAATACAAACTTTGTATCCTGAACTATATCATCCTCAATACTACAGGGGTTACTATCACTGATGTTATATCCACCCTCTCATAGTAAAACTGAAGGCAGCTCGGGAGAAAAAACTGACCGATCACAGGCCTGCAGAGTCTTCTTTTGAAGATTACAGAGAGAGCGACTCCCAAGTTCAAAGCTATGCAGTCAACCACAGTTTACTGTTATTCAATTCTTTTGATGTACATCAAAGGATCAAAGTACCTGTGTTGACACTTGTTACCTCCAGTCTTGCTATGAGATAGTCCAGTGGTAGTTATGACGTCAGTGATAGTAAACTCTGGGCATCGAGGCTGGACCTATATTGATACTTTGTTATTTCTAGTTTTACCCAGCTGTGATACGAGCACTGTACCCAGACCTGCCAACGTGTATTGTGTTGTTTCCGGAATATGGAAATATCGAAGAGGAAGTGAATCATCTAACTGATGTCCTAAACCACTCAGTGTGGTATGGTACTGCATCTCCACTCAGTAGTGTACTGACATCTCACTGTAGTCATGGTTATGTACTACATACTCACTGTGGGGACGTGAAACCACTGTAACACTCAGTATGGTACTACATCTCACAGTGTGGGGTCGAGTAACCACTCAGTATGTGTATGTAACTACATCTCACGTGTGCATGGTGTAACCACTCAGTGATGTAACTACATCTCACTGTAGGGTCGTGTAACACTCCGTATGGTATGTACTACATCTCACTGTAGGGTCGTTGTAACCACTCTGTATGGTATGTACTACATCTCACCACCGTATGTAGGGTCGTGTAACCACTCAGTATGGTATGTAGGTCTACATCTCACTCCACTGTTGGGTCGGTGTCGTGGTATGGTAACCACTCAGTATGGTATTGTACTACATCTCATGTGGTGTGTGTAACCACTCAGTATGGTATGTACTACATCTCACTGTAGGGTCGTGTAACCCACTCAGTATGGTATGTACTACATCTCACTGTAGGGTCGTGTAACCACTCAGTATGGTATGTACTACATCTCACTGTAGGGTCGTGTAACCACTCAGTATGGTATGTACTACATCTCACTGTAGGGTTGTGTAACCACTCAGTATGTATGTATCCCTGTATGTTTGTACTACCACTCAGTTATGTTATGTACTACATCTCACTGTAGGGTTGTGTAACCACTCAGTATGGTATGTACTACATCTCACTGTAGGGTCGTGTAACCACTCAGTATGGTATGTACTACATCTCACTGTAGGGTCGTTGTAACCACTCAGTATGGTATGTACTACATCTCACTGTAGGGTCGTGTAACCACTCAGTATGGTATGTACTACATCTCACTGTAGGGTCGTAACACTCAGTATGTATGTACTACATCTCACTGTAGGGTCTGTAAACCACTCTGTATGGTATGTACTACATCTCACTGTAGGGTCGTGTAACCACTCAGTATGGTATGTACTACATCTACATCCACACACTGTAGGGTCGTTGTAACCACTCAGTATGGTATGTACTACATCTCACTGTAGGGTTGTGTAACCACTCAGTATGGTATGTACTACATCTCACTGTAGGGTCGTGTAACCACTCAGTATGGTATGTACTACATCTCACTGTAGGGTCGGTGTAACCACTCAGTATGGTATGTACTACATCTCACTGTAGGGTCGTGTAACCACTCAGTATGGTATGTACTACATCTCACTGTAGGGTTGTGTAACCACTCAGTATGGTATGTACTACATCTCACTGTAGGGTCGTGTAACCACTCAGTATGGTATGTACTACATCTCACTGTAGGGTCGTGTAACCACTCAGTATGGTATGTACTACATCTCACTGTAGGGTCGTGTAACCACTCAGTATGGTATGTACTACATCTCACTGTAGGGTCGTGTAACCACTCAGTATGGTATGTACTACATCTCACTGTAGGGTCGTGTAACACTCAGTATGGTATGTACTACATCTCACTGTAGGGTCGTGTAACCACTCAGTATGGTATGTACTACATCTCACTGTAGGGTCGTGTAACCACTCAGTATGGTATGTACTACATCTCACTGTAGGGTTGTGTAACCACTCAGTATGGTATGTACTACATCTCACTGTAGGGTTGTGTAACCACTCAGTATGGTATGTACTACATCTCACTGTAGGGTCGTGTAACCACTCAGTATGGTATGTACTACATCTCACTGTGGGGTCGTGTAACCACTCAGTATGGTATGTACTACATCTCACTGTAGGGTCGTGTAACCACTCAGTATGGTATGTACTACATCTCACTGTAGGGTCGTGTAACCACTCAGTATGGTATGTACTACATCTCACTGTAGGGTCGTGTAACCACTCAGTATGGTATGTACTACATCTCACTGTAGGGTCGTGTAACACTCAGTATGGTATGTACTACATCTCACTGTAGGGTCGTGTAACCACTCAGTATGGTATGTACTACATCTCACTGTAGGGTCAGTGTAACCACATCAGTATGGTATGTACTACATCTCACTGTATGGGCGTGTAACCACTCAGTATGGTATGTACTACATCTCACTGTAGGGTCGTGTAACCACTCAGTATGGTATGTACTACATCTCACTGTAGGGTCGTGTAACCACTCAGTATGGTATGTACTACATCTCACTGTAGGGTCGTGTAACCACTCAGTATGGTATGTACTACATCTCACTGTAGGGTCGTGTAAACCACTCAGTATGGTATGTACTACATCTCACTGTCGGGCTCCGTGTAACCACTCAGTATGGTAATGTACGTCTCACTGTAAACCACTCAGTATGGTATGTACTACATCTCACTGTAGGGTCGTGTAACACTCAGTATGGTATGTACTACATCTCACTGTAGGGTCGTGTAACCACTCAGTATGGTATGTACTACATCTCACTGTAGGGTCGTGTAACCACTCAGTATGGTATGTACTACATCTCACTGTAGGGTCGTGTAACCACTCAGTATGGTATGTACTACATCTCACTGTAGGGTCGTGTAACCACTCAGTATGGTATGTACTACATCTCACTGTAGGGTCGTGTAACCACTCAGTATGGTATGTACTACATCTCACTGTAGGGTCGTGTAACCACTCAGTATGGTATGTACTACATCTCACTGTAGGGTCGTGTAACCACTCAGTATGGTATGTACTACATCTCACTGTAGGGTCGTGTAACCACTCAGTATGGTTATGTACTACATCTCACTGTAGGGTCGTGTAACCACTCAGTATGGTATGTACTACATCTCACTGTGTAGGGTCGTGTAACCACTCAGTATGGTATGTACTACATCTCACTGTAGGGTTGGGTTGTGTAACCACTCAGTATGGTATGTACTACATCTCACTGTGGGGTCGTGTAACCACTCAGTATGGTATGTACTACATCTCACTGTAGGGTCGTGTAACCACTCAGTATGGTATGTACTACATCTCACTGTAGGGTCGTGTAACCACTCAGTATGGTATGTACTACATCTCACTGTAGGGTCGTGTAACCACTCAGTATGGTATGTACTACATCTCACTGTAGGGGTCGTGTAACCACTCAGTATGGTATGTACTACATCTCACTGTAGGGTCGTGTAACCACTCAGTATGGTATGTACTACATCTCACTGTAGGGTCGTGTAACCACTCAGTATGGTATGTACTACATCTCACTGTAGGGTCGTGTAACCACTCAGTATGGTATGTACTACATCTCACTGTAGGGTCGTGTAACCACTCAGTATGGTATGTATGTACTACATCTCACTGTAGGGTCGTGTAACCACTCAGTATGGTATGTACTACATCTCACTGTAGGGTCGTGTAACCACTCAGTATGGTATGTACTACATCTCACTGTAGGGTCGTGTAACCACTCAGTATGGTATGTACTACATCTCACTGTAGGGGTCGTGTAACCACTCAGTATGGTATGTACTACATCTCACTGTATGGGTCGTGTAACCACTCAGTATGGTATGTACTACATCTCATGTAGGGTCGTGTAACCACTCAGTATGGTATGTTACTACATCTCACTGTAGGGTCGTGTAACCACTCAGTATGGTATGTACTACATCTCACTGTAGGGTCGTGTAACCACTCAGTATGGTATGTACTACATCTCACTGTAGGGTTGTGTAACCACTCAGTATGGTATGTACTACATCTCACTGTAGGGTCGTGTAACCACTCAGTATGGTACTGTACTAACATCTCACTGTAGGGTCGTGTAACCACTCAGTATGGTATGTACTACATCTCACTGTAGGGGTCGTGTAACCACTCAGTATGGTATGTACTACATCTCACTGTAGGGTCGTGTAACCACTCAGTTTATGGTATGTACTACATCTCACTGTAGGGTCGTGTAACCACTCAGTATGGTATTGTACTACATCTCACTGTAGGGTCGTGTAACAACACTCAGTATGGTATGTACTACATCTCACTGTAGGGTCGTGGTAACCACTCAGTATGGTATGTACTACATCTCACTGTAGGGTCGTGTAACCACTCAGTATGGTATGTACTACATCTCACTGTAGGGTCGTGTAACCACTCAGTATGGTATGTACTACATCTCACTGTAGGGTCGTGTAACACTCAGTATGGTATGTACTACATCTCACTGTTAGGGGTCGTGTAACCACTCAGTATGGTATGTACTACATCTCACTGTAGGGTCGTGTAACCACTCAGTATGGTATGTACTACATCTCACTGTAGGGTCGTGTAACCACTCAGTATGGTATGTACTACATCTCACTGTAGGGTCGTGTAACCACTCAGTATGGTATGTACTACATCTCACTGTGGGGTCGTGTAACCACTCAGTATGGTATGTACTACATCTCACTGTAGGGTCGTGTAACCACTCAGTATGGTATGTACTAACATCTCACTGTAGGGTCGTGTAACCACTCAGTATGGTATGTACTACATCTCACTGTAGGGTCGTGTAACCACTCAGTATGGTATGTACTACATCTCACTGTAGGGGTCGTGTAACCACTCAGTATGGTATGTACTACATCTCACTGTAGGGTCGTGTAACCACTCAGTATGGTATGTACTACATCTCACTGTAGGGTCGTGTAACCACTCAGTATGGTATGTACTACATCTCACTGTAGGGTCGTGTAACCACTCAGTATGGTATGTACTACATCTCACTGTAGGGTCGTGTAACCACTCAGTATGGTATGTACTACATCTCACTGTAGGGTCGTGTAACCACTCAGTATGGTATGTACTACATCTCACTGTAGGGTCGTGTAACCACTCAGTATGGTATGTACTACATCTCACTGTAGGGTTGTGTAACCACTCATATGGTATGTACTACATCTCACTGTTTGGGGTCGTGTAACCACTCAGTATGGTATGTACTACATCTCACTGTAGGGTCGTGTAACACTCAGTATGGTATGTACTACATCTCACTGTGGGGTCGTGTAACCACTCAGTATGGTATGTACTACATCTCACTGTGGGGGTCGTGTAACCACTCAGTATGGTATGTACTACATCTCACTGTAGGGTCGTGTAACCACTCAGTATGGTAATGTACTACATCTCACTGTAGGGGTCGTGTAACCCACTCAGTATGGTATGTAACTACATCTCACTGTGGGGTCGTGTAACCACTCAGTATGGTATGTACTACATCTCACTGTAGGGTCGTGTAACCACTCAGTATGGTATGTACTACATCTCACTGTAGGGGTCCACTCAGTGTAACCACTCAGTATGGTATGTACTACATCTCACTGTAGGGGTCGTGTAACCACTCAGTATGGTATGTACTACATCTCACTGTAGGGTCGTGTAACCACTCAGTATGGTATGTACTACATCTCACTGTAGGGTCGTGTAACCACTCAGTATGGTATGTACTACATCTCACTGTAGGGTCGTGTAACCACTCAGTATGGTATGTACTACATCTCACTGTGGGGTCGTGGTAAC
The DNA here is from genome assembly GCF_041381155.1 of Argopecten irradians. Classification (NCBI taxonomy): domain Eukaryota; kingdom Metazoa; phylum Mollusca; class Bivalvia; order Pectinida; family Pectinidae; genus Argopecten; species Argopecten irradians. The sequence goes on along the minus strand of NC_091140.1, from coordinate 13,029,601 downwards.
CACTCAGTATGGTATGTACTACATCTCACTGTAGGGTCGTGTAACCACTCAGTATGGTATGTACTACATCTCACTGTTAGGGGGTCGTGTAACCACTCAGTATGGTATGTACTACATCTCACTGTAGTGGGGTCGTGTAACCACTCAGTATGGTATGTACTACATCTCACTGTAGGGTCCGTGTAACCACTCAGTAACTACATTCTCACTGTAGGGTTGGTTTTGTAACCACATCTCATGTACTACGGCTCACTGTAGGGTCTTGAGTAACCACTCAGTATGGTATGTACTACATCTCCACTGTGGGGTCGTAGTAACCACATCACACTGTAGGGTCGAGTAACACTCACGTATATGGTATGTACTACATCTCACTGTAGGGTCCCACTCAGTGTAACCACTCAGTATGGTATGTACTACTACATCTCACTGTAGGGTGTGTAACCACTCAGTAATGGTATGTACTACATCTCACTGTAGGGTCGTGTATACAACTCAGTATGGTATGGTACTACATCTCACTATGGGTCGTGTAACACTTCAGTATGTATGTACTACCATACTCACACTTAGGGTCGTGTAACCACTCAGTATGGTATGTACTACATCTCACTGTGGGGTCCGTGGGTAACACTCAGTATGGTATGTAATACTACAGGGTCTCAACCACTCAGTAGGGTCCGTGTAACATCTCACTCAGTATGGTATGTACTACATCTCACTGTAGGGTCGTGTAACCACTCAGTATGGTAATGTACTACATCTCACTGTAGGGTCGTGTAACCACCACTCAGTATGGTATGTACTACATCTCACTGTAGGGTCGTGTAACCACTCAGTATGGTATGTACTACATCTCACTGTAGGGTCGTGTAACCACTCAGTATGGTATGTACTACATCTCACTGTAGGGTTGTGTAACCACTCAGTATGGTATGTACTACATCTCACTGTAGGGTTGTGTAACCACTCAGTATGGTATGTACTACATCTCACTGTAGGGTCGTGTAACCACTCAGTATGGTATGTACTACATCTCACTGTAGGGTCGTGTAAACCACTCAGTATGGTATGTACTACATCTCACTGTCCAGGGCGTCTTTGTAACCACTCAGTATGGTATGTACTACATCTCACTGTAGGGTGTCGTGTAACCACTCAGTATGGTATGTACTACATCTCATTGGTAGGGGCTAACATCTCCACTGTGTAGGGTTGTGTAACCACTCAGTATGGTATGTACTACATCTCACTGTAGGGTTGTACTACATGTAACCATCACTCAGTATGGGTAATGTACTACATCGACTCTCACTGTAGGGTTGTGTAACCACTCAGTATGGTAATGTATGGGAAAATACAACATCTCACTGTAGGGTGCGTGTACGTGGTAACCACTCAGTATGGTATGTACTACATCTCACTGGAGGGTTGATGTATAACATCCCACTGTAGGGTCTGTAACCAGTATGATGTACTAACTACTCACATCTCACTCAGTGTGACTACATCTCACTGTAGGTCGTAACCACTCAGTATGAATGTACGACATATGTACTGTAACACTCTATGGTATTCACTACAGTATTGTCGTGTAACCACTCAGTATGTAACCACTCACCTGCAGTAAAACAACTCCAGTATGTAATGTACTACATCACGGTAGTCCGGGTAAACAAGTTGGTATTACTGTGCAGGGTATGGTAATGTACGTCTCACTGTAAGGTCACTCCAGTATAGTATGTGAACTATCTATCTCACTGTACGGGTCGTGTAACACACTCAGTATGGTAGGGTCCTTGTAACCACAAAGGCCAGTATGTATGTCAAAATTGTGTGATGTTATATGGTCCCCCACCCCCAGTATGAGCTATTGGAGGGGCCAAAATCGGTAAAATTGACTAAAATTTGGTATGTAAAAATCAGTTCTTCTCTAACTGTAGATGTGACTGGAATTAAATACTCTTGTAACATAGATATGGTATGTAAAGGTCTCAAGGTCCTTTACAAAACCATTCAGTGAATGGTATATGACCCTGTAGGGTCGTGTGTAACACTCACGTTTCCCCCTGGGGTGTAACCACTCAGGGGGTCAAGTTTAACTGTACTGTGTAGTTTTATATATGGGAAAAACACATTTATGTAACCACTCATTTTTTGCTCATTTTCATAGGAAATGAGTGTAAACTTGTTTAGTAATTATTAGCCTGAGTAGCATTTTAATATCATATCCACATTGGTCCTGGGGTCGACCCCCTGGGGGCAGAGGGGCAGGGCCAAAAGGGGCAAATAGGCTAAAACTTTAAATAATCTTTTTTTAATAAACTGGAAACGGTTAGAATTTAGCATCAAAAATACGCTTCATAGATGGACAGGTCTTTATTAAGGTGGTTTTATGAAAATTGTGAATTATTTAAATCCCTGGGGTCCTCGCGTTTGCCCCCTGGGGAGGGGGTCAAGTTTTACTATAGTTGTTATATATGGAAAACCCACCTTTTTGGAGTCATTTTTGCTCATTTATCATAGGAATTGAGTCATACTTTGTTTAAGAATTATTAGCCTGTGATAACTTTTTAAATTTTATATCTAGATTAGTCCTGGTTACCCCCTGGGGGCAAGAGGGGCGGGGGCCACAAAAGGGCAAATAAGGCTAAAACTTTAAAAATCTTCTTCTTAAATACTGGAAATTGCTAGAATCAAAATACTCGTCACAGGATAGGACAGTCTTTAAGGTGTTTTATGAGAAATGTGAATTATATGACCCTTGGGGCTCAGATTCCCCCTGAGGGAGGGGCTGTAAATTTTTACTGTAGTTTTATATAGGGAATAAACACATTTTTGAGCATTATTTATTGTCATTTTTAATAGGAAATTAGTCTATTGTAGTCTGAATTAACCCTATGTGAGGGCCGTCTGGAATCTTATTAAACAAAAATTTTCCATGACTGATCCCCCAGGGGGCTTAAGGTGCGCGGGGCCAAAAACGGAGGTCAAATAGGCCCTAATACTTTAAAATTCTGTCTTCTTAAATAACTGATTTACTGGTTGTAGAATCAAATACTCGTCCCCCTGCCCCCCCACCCACAGATGGACATTTCCTTAAGGTGTTTTTATGAGAAAATGTGAAGTATATGACCCTTGGGTCTCAGGATTCCCCCTGGGGAGGGGCTTTAAGATTTACTGTTAGTTTATATACGGGGGAAAACACATTTTTGAGCATTATTTAGTCCATTGTAAAAGGAAAGTAAGTCAATTGTTGTAAGAGATAATCCCTTATGTGATGCCTATTGATTGCGTTATTACCAAAATATTCTCTCATGACTGATCCCAGGGGCCTTAGGGGCGGTGGGCCAAAACGGGTCAAATATGCTAACACGTCAAAAGATACTTCCTTCTGAAATTCTGGAACTGCTTAACTCTGCATAGATGGAGAAGGTCTTAATAGTCCTTTTACAAAAATTGTGCATTCAGATGACCCTTGGTTCTCCCATGATTCCCTCTCGGGGGGTCAAGGTTAACTATAGTTTATATAGGGAAAGACAGTTCATAACCTATTATCATGAACATTATTTGCCTATATTTTAATGGGGAAATTTAGTCAAACGGGTTCATGGCAGACCCCCGCCAGGGGCCAGAGGGTGTTCAGAGCCAAAGGGTGGTCAAAATGGTTAATTTTCCAAAAATTTTTTTTTTGATTCTCAGATTTGTTTTTGAACGCAGATACACTTGATAGATTTGACAGGTCTTAAGGCCCATTAACAAAAATTTGAGTTGAATTTTCAATGGCCCTGGTGATCTCAAATTTCCCCCATCATGAGGGAGTGGTCAAATTTACTATAGTTTTTTATATGAAAACACACATTTTAGGAACCATTATTTGCTTATTTTACATAGGAATTAAAGTCCAATCTGCGCTGGTTACGAATTATTCAGCCCGGAGATAGCATTTTAACATCATATCCATAATTGGTCCTGGAAAACCGACCCCCAGGGGCGGCCCAGAGGGATGGGGCCAAAAGGGTGTCAAAATGGATAACATTTCAAAAATCTTTTCTTCTGAATTCACAGATTTGATGGAACCAAATAATCTTCATAGATTAAAAAGTCAAATTTATAAAATCACTGACTGACTTCAAGGGGCCCATTCTGATAGGTCAAATATATTGTGTTTAAATGTATGTCCTTTGTTTCATTCTGTATCTGAACTCAGGTGCTCAAGTTTTATCACTTTTTAAGGGGCCATGGGGCCTCTTGTCTCTCCGTGCATTGTGAAAGATTGTCCTTCGTATCATAGCCACGCCCACAGAGCTATCCAAACCAATTATAGCCGAGTTTATCATTATTTCAATTGTCCATAAATTGCTGTATCGGCTGGCTCACTACTATCACGATAGATATGAGACCAGCGGTACAAATGCTTGTGCTGTTTTTTTGTCAAGTAAAGTCATTGTGAGGTGTCCCTGTTTAGGTCGTTGTGAGCAGTACAATTCCACTGTCGAGATAGCACTTATAATTTGACCAGATGAAAAGGTTGAGAGAATGGTTTTTCCTGTTGGCTTATCTTTGCCAGTATGGTCCACAACCAGAGGTTCACTGTAGCACTATAAAACTCAGTTTCCTCTTAACTTCTACCAGGAAGATTAAGAATATACTGCAGCCTTCAGGAACTGAAGTACTTCCTCATCAATATAGGGGTTTTAAGAAATATAAACAACTTGGGTAAAGTACAATTTAGCTTTGATTAACTCCATCAGCCACTGATTGTGACGTCACAATAATTATGTCAAAATAGGATATACAATTCTGTGAAGGTCGTACTAATCTGTGGTCAATAGTACTTGCCTACATTGTTCTTTTCTACGATTTTTTTTAAGTAAAAGCTATACTTATTTGACAAAGTATACAAAACCATTAACATAATTGTAGTAAAGCTTTACTTATTTGACAAAGTAAACCAAAACAATCAACATAATTGTAATGTAAAGCTTTACTTATTTGATCAAAATAAACAAACAATCAACATAATTGTAGTAAAGCTTTACTTATTTGACAAAATAAACAAACAATCAACATAATTGTAGTAAAGCTTTACTTATTTGACAAAATAAACAAACAATCAACATAATTGTAGTAAAGCTTTACTTATTTGACAAAATAAACAAACAATCAACATAATTGTAGTAAAGCTTTACTTATTTGACAAAATAAACAAACAATCAACATAATTGTAGTAAAGCTTTACTTATGTGACAAAATAAACAAAACAATCAACATAATTAGTAGTAAAGCTTTACTTATTTGACAAAATATAAACAAACCAATCAACATAATTGTAGTAAAGCTTACTTATTTGACAAAATAAACAAACAATCAACACATTAATAAGTAAAGCTTTACTTTATTTGAACAAATAAACAAACAATCAACATAATTGTAGTAAAGCTTTACTTATTTGACAAAATAAACAAACAATCAACATAATTGTAGTAAAGCTTTACTTATTTGACAAAATAAACAAACAATCAACATAATTGTAGTAAAGCTTTACTTATTTGACAAAATAAACAAACAATCAACATAATTGTAGTAAAGCTTTACTTATTTGACAAAATAAACAAACAATCAACATAATTGTAGTAAAGCTTTACTTATTTGACAAAATAAACAAACAATCAACATAATTGTAGTAAAGCTTTACTTATTTGACAAAATAAACAAACAATCAACATAATTGTAGTAAAGCTTTACTTATTTGACAAAGTATAAAAACCATTAACATAATTGTTGGCCTAACTATGATTGTTTTCACCGTTTTATATATCAGCCTCCCAGTCAATACCTACCTCAACAGCAGCCACCCCCACAACAGTACGTGGACTATGGCGGTCAGGGGGGACAACTGGGCCACGACAACCACATCACTAGCATGGAGTTCCGACGGAGATCAGCACGAACAGATCATGGCAAGCCAACACAGGCATTCTACCAACCTCCCAGTCAACGGCAGTGATCCGATGTCAACTGAAGACATATCTCCTCAATTGGTTCACAGTGCTTCCCCGATGTACAAAACCTGTCACAACTTTCGCCCATTTAACACCAGATTTAACAATTTACAATGATCTATATGCTCAAACCTTAGTTCCATGCTGTTACCAAGGCCAGTAAAGTTATTTGATGTGCTAGTTTACATGTAAACTTTTATAGTCTCTGTTTACGTTTGTTTACTAAAATACTTTGCATACTTGCATTTTTTCAGGTAAATATTTTGTTTTTGGTTCCATACATTCTGTTACATATAGATTTACAACTTTATTATGTACATGACGAAGTATAATGGCTATGTGGTATAAATGAATGCATAATGATCTTTGAACCATACACACAAATCTGGATGTTTGTTTAAAACCAGGCTTGTTTTGCTGTTTTTTCTTTCAATTGAAAATTGAAAAGTTTCTTTTGTATTAAATAAATGTAAAAAAATTGACAAAAACATCATATGGTGCCTGATTAAAATTGTGCATTTTAACCAAAAAAATATGTGTACGTTAATAGGAATAGATAGTGCACTTTAACAGTAATGGGAGACAATAATGTATAGCATTTAATAGCTTTGTTGTACACATATTAATCTAGAAAAACTTAATAAAATTTGATTGTAATTATTTAATAAATAAAATATTAATTCTGTCTTGTAGCAGTATAATCTGTCAATCCTAGTAGCTATTTAACCTAAAAATAACCACCTAAAATTTCAGCAGAGTTCAAATGTGTGTCCAGTGGTGAATGAGCTGACAGTATATTGTTTTGACATAAAATGTTATCCTTAGAAATCCAGGATAGGCCTATATGATGTACATTTTTGTTTAATTTTACATTTAAATCTATTGTTTTTTTAATTCTTTGGAAATAAAATTAATACATTAATTTTGATGAACTGCTGGACAAGTATATAAGATTGCTGATTTGTATTTATGCAATAGAATTACCGTATTCAACCCAATAAGTACCCAGGGCGCTTAAAAAATTGATAAAAATGAAAAGGTGCTAATAAGTCAAAATTATTGCAAATTTATACCGTTTTATGTAGTTTTGGTCCTTATTTATGCCTGGGCCATTGAAATTGAGGCCAAAAAAAGGGACATGGGCGCTTATTGGGTCGATTACGGTAACCACAATACTGTAGATTACCAACCTTGGTGATAATGGTTGTGTATGTGTTCTCTTTATCATCCCATGGGGTTTATTTTAGAATGTGGGATAGATACAAATCATTAAACTCTTTGTATGGATTTTTATCTGGTTGTCTGTGTTGTTGATTCACTAAATAAACAAACCACTTATTATTACAACTAGGATAGAATATTACTTTAATATTGTATAAATGGCCTTTTCAATAAAATTGTGACATCACCTAAAAGCATGTGGTCATAAAATAATATTGACATAGCATGTGGTCCTAGTTAGACATGCATATGAAGTTATCTGCAAAACTCTGGCATCTATATTGACCATAGATTCTCATAAATACAAGAAAATTGTATTACATCTAAATTACCATAGATATCATAAAAAGATAAATTTGTATTACATCTATATTGACCATAGATATCATACAAAGATAAATTGTAATTACATCTATAAATTGACCATAAGATATCATACAGAGATAAATTGTATTACATCTATATTGACCATAGATATCATATAACCATAGTACAAAGATAAATTGTATTACATCTATATTGACATAGATATCGTACAAAGATAAATTGTATTACATCTATATTGACCATAGATATCATACAAAGATAAATTGTATATTACATCTATATTGACCATAGATATCATACAAAGATAAATTGTATTACATCTATATTGACCATAGATATCATACAAAGATAAATTGTATTACATCTATATTGACCATAGATATCATACAAAGATAAATTGTATTACATCTATATTGACCATAGATATCATACAAAGATAAATTGTATTACATCTATATTGACCATAGATATCATATATCTCTAGTACAATAGATAAATTGTATTACATCTATATTAACCAATAGATATCGTTCAAAGATAAATTGTATTACATCTATATTGACCATAGATATCATACAAAGATAAATTGTATTACATCTATATTGACCATAGATATCATACAAAGATAAATTGTATTACATCTATATTGACCATAGATATCATACAAAGATAAATTGTATTACATCTATATTGACCATAGATATCATACAAAGAATAAATTGTATTACATCTATATTGACCATAGATATCATAAACAGGATAAATTGTATTACCATCTATATTGAGACCATAGATTCATACAGAGATAAATTGTATATACATCTATATTGACCATAGATATCATACAAAGATAAATTGCTATTAACATCTATATTGACCATAGATATCATACAAAGATAAATTGTATTACTTATACTATTGACCATATAGATATCATACATAGATAATTTCTTTCAGTTCTATAGATAAATTGTATTAAATCTATCGTATTACATGCAATAGATTATATCATACAAAGACTAAATTGTTTATTACATCGTAAATAGACATAGTTTATTACAGAGGATAATTTGTATTACATCTATATTGACCATAGATATCGTTAAAAGATAAATTATATTACATAATTTACTGTGTTTTTGGTACGTCTCTGGGCTCTTGAATTGGATCAGTGTTGATCAATGTTTAATATGTTAAGACCTAGACCATTTTTTTCGTTTATTTGGACAACTAGTTCGAATGTTTGAAGTTTTGAATGTCATTACATTTCATGTTTAAATCATGATGGACCTTACTGACTGAGGATTTTGTCCAAGGTTCGTCTGCATTAAAACAAACACCTTGGTCAAAACCAGTCATAACTGTTTTAAACGGGAAAATGTATAGTACATTAGATAATCGTTTAATGCTACTGATTTGAGCTACAAGATGGATACAGCCATTTCGTAGTAAAAGCAGGTTGACATTTTCCATGTCATAAGGATCAAGGTTTGGGGTGTCACAATTTTATATTCCTATAGGCTTCACTTTGGGGGCGTGCTTAGTTTTAACATATAACAAGGTTTAAATTCTTTATTCACAGAATTTAGTACATAGATCTCCACTTAATTGGGGGACATTGGCAGAACCCAAATTTAGTGTGACGCATACCCTCTTTAATTCAGGGACTGTGTAACAGAACCCTAATTATGTTTGACGCTGCTCCCCTTTTTGTAACTGTGGTCTGTGTTACAACTAGCCTATATAGGTTTACTCAGCTCCCCTTTTATGGCGGGGTTTCATGTGTACGAAAGCACTATATCAGGTTATTCTACTCCTCTTTTTGTCCAGGGTTTCTGTGTTCCTATCCATTATATACTGTACTCAACTCCCACTTTTTGTCAAGGTTCTGGGGACACAGAACCCTATAATTAGTTTTTTACTCACTACTCCCTTTATGTCATGGTTCGGGTGTACCAGTACCCTTATATTAGTTTACTCAAGCTCCACTTTATGTCAGCCCGTTACTGTGTACCAGTAACCCTATATGAGTTTAACTCAAACTCACCCTTTATGTATGGGGTTTCTATGTACCAGAACGCATTATATAGTTTACTCAACTCCCCTTTACTGTCAGGGTTCTGTGTACCAGAACCATATTTATAGTTTTACTCAAGCTCCCCTTTTATGTCTGGGTTCTGTGTACCAGAACCCTATATAGTGATACTCCCCAATCCCCTTTATGTCAGGGTTCTGGTGTACCAGAACCCTAGATTATAGTTTACTCAGCTCCTCTTTATGTCACAGTTCTGGGTTCACAGATACCCTATATAGTTATTTACTCCACTCCCCTTTATTTCTGGGTCTGTGTTGTTCCTGAACCCTATATAGTTTACTCAGCTCACCATTTAATGTATCAGGGTTCTGTGTACCAGACCCTTATATAGTTTAATCACACTCCCTCTTATGTCGGGGTCTGTGTACCAGAAACCATATATAGTTTACTCAGCTCCAACTTTATTTCAGGGTTTGGTGTACCAGAAACCCTATATAGGGTTACTCAAACTCCCCTTTTATGTCAGGGTCTGTGTACCAGAACCCTTATATGAGTGTACTCCACTCCACCTTTATGTCAGGGTTCCTGTGTACCAGATAACCCTATATAGTTTACACAACTCCACTTTCATGTCAGGGTTCCTATGTACCACAGAACCCTATATAGTTTACTCCAACTCACCTTTTATGTTATGGGTTCTAGGTTACCAGTACACTATTATGTTTACTCAACCTCCTTTATGTAGGGTTCTATTTTACTCAGAACACTTTATAGATTTACTCAACTCCCCTTCTATGTATGGGTTCTATAGTGTACCCTGACAACCCTATATTATAGTTCTACTAAACTCCCCCCTTTATGTCTGGGTTCTGTGTACCCAGAACCCTATATAGTTTACGTCAAGCTCCGCCTTTTATTGTGATGTGGTCCAAGAACTATATAGTGTTCACCACGATACCTTATATTGTACCAGAACCCTATATAGTTTACTCAAGCTCCCTTTATGTCAGGGTTCTGTGTACCAGAACCCTTATATCAGCTCTTACTCAACTCCCTTTTATAATTTTTTTTGGGTTCTATGTACTCCACGAAAACCTAATATAGTTTACTCTAACTCCCCACCTTTTTGTCAGGGTTCTTATGTTCAAGAACCCTATATAGTTTAATTCAAGCTCCCCTTTATGTCAGGGTTCTATGTACCAGAACCCTATATAGTTTTACTCGGGGTACTCCCCTTTATGTCAGGGGATTACTGTGTACCAGACTAACTTATATAGTTTACTCAGCTCCACTTTTTATGTCATTGGTCAGGTTCTGTGTACAAAGAACCCTATATAGTTTTTACTCGCTCCCCTTTATGTCAGGGGTTCTGGTGTACCAGAACCATATATAGTTTTACTCAGCTCCCATTATGTCAGGGTTCTGTGTTACGAGAACCTTATCATAGTTTACTCAAGCTCCCCCTTTATGTATTGGTTATTATGTACCTAGAACCCTATATATAGTTTACTCAGCTCCCCTTTATGTCAGGGTTCTTGTGTACCATGAACCCTATATAGTTTACTCAACTCCCCTTTATGTCAGGGTTGTGTACACGAACCCCTATTTAGTCATACTCAACTCCCCTTCTTATGTACTATGTACAGAACCCTTATTTAAGCAGCTTCTTTCATGGCAGGGTTGTGTGTACCAGAACCCTATTAGGTTATCAAACTCCCCTTTATGTCAGGGTTCTATGTACCAGAACCCCTATATAGTTTACTTCAACTCCCCTTTATGTATGGGTTCTATGTACCAGAACCCTTTATAGTTTACTCAGCTCCTCTTTATGTCAGAGTTTGGTACAGGAACTCTATTAGTTTAGCTCAGCTCCCCGTTTATGTCAGGGTTTTCTGTGTACCAGAACCCTTTTAGATATTCTACTCCTCTTTATAGTTTTACTCAAATATATAGCTCCCCTTTATGTCCAAGGGTTCTATGTACCAGAACCCTATATAGTTTACTCAACTCCCCCTTTATGTATAGGTTCTTATGTCACCAGAACCCTATATAGTTTACTCAACTCCATTTTTGTCAGGGTTTCTGTGTACCAGAAACCTTATATAGTTTACTCATAATCTCCCCTTTATGTCAGGGTTCTATGTACCAGGAACCCTATATAGTTTACTCAAACTCCCCTTTATGTCAGGGTTCTATGTACCAGAACCCTATATAGTTTACTCAGCTCCCCTTTATTGTACAGGGTTCTATGTACCAGAACCCGATATAGTTTACTCAACTCCCCTTTATGTATGTCAGGGTTCTATGGTACCAGAACCCTATATAGTTTACTCAACTACCCTTTATGTCAGGGTTCTGGTGTACACGAACCCTATATTAGTTTAAACTCAACTCCCCTTTATGTCAGGGTTCTGTGTACCAGAACCCTTATAGTTTAGTGAGCTCACTTCCCCTTATATGTCGGATACTGTGTACCAGAACCCATATATATAGTTTACTCAGCTCCCATTTATGTACGGGGTTCTGTTGTTCCAGAGAACCCTCATTATGAGTTTACTCATCTCCTCCTTTATTATTCCAGTGGGTTCTGTGTACCAGAACCCTATATAGGTGTACACACTCACCCCTTTAAGTCCTGGTTCTGTGTAACCAGTAACACTAGTGTGTTGATTTACTCCACTCCCTTTATGTCGGGGGTTCTCTATGTGTGTACCACAGACCCTATATAGTTTACTCAGCTCCCCTTTATGTCAGGGTTTCTTTGTACCAGAACTCCCTATTATAGTTTACTCAACTCCCCTTTTATGTCATGGGTTTCTATGTACCAGAACCCTATATAGTTTACTCAACTCCCTTTATGTCATAGGTTTCTGTGTACCCAGAAACCCTATATAGTTTACTCAACTCCCACTTTATGTCAGGGTTCTGTCGTTACCAGAACCCTATATAGTTTGTACTCAAACTCCCCTTTATGTCGAGGGTTCTGTGTCACCAGAACCTACCTATATAGTTTACTCAACTTTCCCCTTTATGGCAGGGTTCTGTGTACCAGAACCCTATATAGTTGTTACTCAACTCCCCTTTAATGTGTAGGGGTTCTATGTACCAGAACCCTATATAAGTTTCACTCAACTTCCCACTTTATGTAGGGGTTCTATTGTTACCAGAACCCTATATAGTTTTACTCCCAACTCCCTTTTATGTCAGGGGTTTTCTATGTTACAGGAACCCTATTATAGTTTACTCCAGCTCCCCTTTATGTCAGGGTTCATGTGTACCCAGAACCCTATCATAGTTTTACTCAACTCCCCTTTTATGTCAGGGTTCTGTGTATCCAGGATACCCTATTATAGGTTTACTCTACTCCCCTTATGTGTATGGGTTCTTCTAGTACCTAGAATCCCTATATAGTTTATCTGCAACTCCCCTTTTATGTTCAGGGGTTCTGGTGTACCAGAAACCCTATATAGTTTACTCCACTCCCCTTTATGTCAGGGTTCTGTGTACCAGAACCCTATATAGTGTTACTTCCACTCCCTTTAGTATGTCAGGGTTATGTGGTACCATAAGCTCCTCTTATGTTTAAGTAGAGTGTACCGAGAACCCTATATAGTTTACTTTCAACTCCCCTTTATGTCAGGGTTCTGTGTACCCTCGAACCCTATTTAGTTTTACTCAAACTCCCCTTTATGATATGGGGCATCTAATGTACCCAGAACCTTATATAGTTTTACTCCAACTCCCCGTTATGTCCAGGGTTCTGTGTACCAGAAACCCTATATAGTTTTACTCAGTGCTCCTCTTTATGTCAGGTGTTCTGGTGTACCAGGAACCCTATATTAGTTTTACTCAACTCCCCCTTTATGTAATGGGTTCCTATTGTACCAGAACCCTTATATAGTTTACTCAACTCCCTTTTATTAATGTTTCAGGGTTCTGTGTACCAGAACCCTATATAGGGTTACTCAATACCCCTGGTTATGTCAGGGTCTGTGTGTACCATGAACCCTATATATGTTTACTCAGCTCCCCCTTTATGTCAGGGTTCTGTGTACCAGAACCCCAATATAGTTTACTCAACTGTGCCCCTTTATGTAAGGGGTTCTGGCTGTAACCAGGGAACCTTATAATAGTTTACTCCAACTCCCACTTTATGTCAGGGGTTCTCTTGTGTACCAGAACCCTATATAGTTTGTACTCAACTCCCCTTTATGTCAGGGTTACTGTGTACACATAGAAACCCCATATATAAGTTTACTCTCAACTCCCCTTTATGTCCGGGTTCTGTGTACCAGAACCTTATACTTATAGAGTTTTACTCAACTCCCCTTTATGTCAGGGGTCTGTGTACCAGAACCCTATAATAGTTTACTCAGCTCCACTTTATGTCAGGGGTTCTGTGTACACCCAGGAACCCTATATAGTTTACTCAACTCCCCTTTATGTCCAGGGTTCCTGTTGTACACCAGAAACCTAGTATAGGTTTACTCCAACTCCCCTTTTATGTCCAGGGTTTCTGTTGTACCAGAACCTCTATATAGTTTTACTTCAATCTCTCACCTCCCCTTGTGTAGAGGGTTCTGGTGTACCAGAACCCTATTTAGGTTTTACTTTCAACATCCCCTTATTTACATGGGTTTTCCAGGGTTACTGTGTACCAGAACCCTATATAGTTTACTCAACTCCCCTTTATGTAAATGGGTTCTGGTTGTATACCTGTACCCGATTTAGATTACACTCAAGCTCACCCTTTATGTTCAGGGGCGGTCTGTGTTCCAGATACCTATTAATTAGGTTTATATCTCAACTCCACTTTATGTCAGGGTTCTGTGTACTCTGAAACCATATAAAGTTTTAACGCAACTCCCCTTTTGTGTCAGGGGTTCTATGTACCAGAACCATATATAGTTTACTCAGCTCCTCCTTTATGTCAGGGTTTCCTGTGTGTACCTAGATACCCTATATAGTTTACTCAAACCTTCCCCTTTATGGTTTCTGGGTTTTATTGTGTACCAGGGAACCCTTATAGAAGTATTACTCAAACTCCCCTTTATGTCAGGGTTTTTATTGGTTCTGTGTGTTACCATAGAACCCTATAATAGGTTACCCAACTCCCCTTTATGTCAGGGGTTCTGTGTACCAGAACCCTATATAGTTTTTACTCAAGCTCCCCTTTATGTCAGGGTTCTGTGTACCAGAACCCCTTTATAATGTTTACTCAACTCCCCCCTTTATGTCAGGGTTCTGTGTAACAGAACCCTATATAGTATTTTACTCAACTCCCCTTTAGGTGTCAGGGTTCTGGCTACAAGAACCCTATGATAGTTTACTCAACTTTCCCCTTTTATGTAAGGGTTCTATGTACCAGAAACCTATATAGTTTTAACTCAACTCCCCTTTTATGTCAGGGTTCTTGTGTACCCAGAACCCTATATAGGGTTACTCAAACTCCCCTTTATGTCCGGGTTCTGTGTACCAGAACCCTATTTAAGTTTACTTCCACTCCCCTTTATGTCAGGGGTCTGTGTACAATTAGACCCTATATTGTTTATCAGCGTCTTTATGTCGGGGTTCTGTGTTACCCGAACCTCTATAGAACCCTTTATATCAGTGTTATATGTATCCAGGACCCTATATAATTTACTCAACTCCTTTGTGTATAGGGTTCTAATGTACCAGAATCCTATATAATATGTTTTACTCAACTCCACTTTAATGTTCAGGGTTCTATGTACCAGAACTCCCTATATAGTTTACTTTTTCAACCTCCCCTTTTTATGTTACAGGGGTCTATGTACCAGAACCCTCCCTATAGAGTTTACTAGCTCCTTCTTTATGTCAGGGTTCTGTGTACCAGAACCCTATATTAGTTTACTCAGCTCCTTTTATGTCTGGGTTCTGTGTACCAGAACCCTATATAGTTTTACTTCAGCTCCCTTTATGTCAGGGTTCTGTGTACCAGAACCTATATTGTTTACTCAAGCTCCCCTTTATGTCAGGGTTCTACCAGAACATTTGTAATCTCCCCTTTATGTCAGGGTTTCTGTGTACCAGAACCCTATATAGTTTACTCAACTCCCCTTTATGGGTCATGGGTTATATGTACCAGAACCCTATATAGTTTACTCAGCTCCCCTTTATGTATGGGTTCTGTGTACAAGAACACTATATAGTTTACTCCAACTCCCTTTATGTCAGGGTTCTGTGTACCAGAACCACTATATAGTTTACTCAACTCCCCTTTATGTCATTGGGTTCTATGTACCAGAACATCCTAAAAATTTTTTTTTTTGTATAGTTTACTCAACTCCCTTTATGTATGAGGTTCTATGTAACCAGAACCATATATAGTTTACTCAAGCTCCCCTTTATGTCAGGGTTTCTGTTGTACAGAACCCTATATAGTTTACTCAATCTCCCCATTATGTCAGGGTTTCTGTGTACCAGAACCCTATATAGTATTTACTCAACTCCCTTTATGAATCAGGGTTCTGTGTACCAGAACCCTATATAGTTTACTCATACTCCCCTTTATGTCTGGGGTCTGATGTACCAGAACCCTATATAGTTTACTCAATCTCCCCTTTTATGTCAGGGTTCTGTGTACCAGAACCCTATATAGTTTACTCAACTCCCCCTTTATGTCAGGGTTCTGTGTACCAGAACCCTATATAGTTTACTCAACTCCCCTTTATGTCAATGGGTTCTATGTACCAGAACCCATATATAGTTTTACTCCACTCCCCTTTATGTATAGGTTCTATGTACCAGACCCCTATATAGTGTACTCAACTCCTCTTTATGTCAGGGTTCTGTGTACCAGAACCCTTTATAGTTTACTCAACTCCCCCTTTATGTCAGGGTTTGTGTACCAGAACCCTATATAGTTTACTCAAGCTCCCCTTTATGTACTAGGTTCTGTGTACCAGAACCCTATTATAAAGTATTACTCAACTCCCCTTTATGTCAGGGTTCTGTGTGTACTATATGTTTATCAACTCAGAACCCGTATATAGTTTACTCAAGCTCCCCTTTATGTCAGGTTTGTGTGAACCTATATATTTATCAATCCCTTTTATGTACCAGAACCCTATATAGTTTACTCAACTCCCCTTTATGTCATGGGTTCTATGTGTACCAGAACCCTATATAGTTTACTCAACTCCCCTTTATGTCAGGGTTCTGTGTTACCAGAACCCTATATAGTTTACTCAACTCCCACTTTATGTCAGGGTTCTGTGTACCAGAACCCTATATAGTTTACTCACTCCCCTTTATGTCAGGGTTCTGTGTACCAGAACCTATATAGTTTACTCCCGTGCTCCCTTTATGTTAGGGTTCTGCTGTACCAGAACTCCTACTATAGTTTACTCCACTCCCCTTTATGTCATGGGTTCTATGTACCAGAACCCTATATCGGTTTACTCAAACTCCCCTTTATGTCATGGGTTCTATGTACCAGAACCCTATATAGTTTACTCAGCTCCCCTTTTTGTCAGGGTTCTGTGTACCAGAACCCTATATAGTTTTTACTCAAACTCCCCTTTATGTCATGGGTTCTATGTACCAGAACCGATATAGTTTACTAACCTTATATAGTTTAACTCAACTAGAGTTTCTCCTCATTTTTATGTCAGGGTTCTATGTACCAGAACCCTATATAGTTTACTCAACTCCCTTTTATGTCATGGGTTCTATGTACCAAGAACCCTATCATAGTTTACTGCTTCTCCAGTCGTCACTTCTTTATGTCAGGGTTCTGTGTACACGAACCCTATATAGTTTTACTCAGCTCCCCTTTATGTCGCGGGTTCTGGTACACGAACCCTATATAGTTTACTCAACTCCCCTTTATGTCAGGGTTCTATGTACCAGAACCCTATATAGTTTACTCAGCTCCCCTTTATGTCAGGGTTCTGTGTACCAGAACCCTATATAGTTTACTCAGCTCCCCTTTATGTCAGGGTTCTGTGTACCAGAACCCTATATAGTTTACTCAGCTCCCCTTTATGTCAGGGTTTGTGTACCCACGAACCCTATATAGTTTTTACTCAAAATCCCCTTTATGTCAGGGTTCTATGTACCAGAACCCTTAGTTTGTCAGCTCCTCTTTTGGGCAGGGTTGAGTTTACCAGAACCCTATATAGTTTACTCAACTCCCCCTTTATGTCAGGGTTCTGTGTACCAGAACCCTATATATTTACTCAACTCCTTTATGTCAGGGTTCTGTGTACCAGAACCCTATATAGTTTACTCAACTCCCCTTTATGTCAGGGTCTGTGTACCAGAACCCTATATAGTTTACTCAACTCCCCTTTATGTCGGGTTTCTGTGTACCAGAACCCTATATAGTTTACTCAGATCCCACTTTATTTCAGGGTTCTGTGTACCAGCAACCCTATATAAGTTACTCAACTCCCCTTTATGTCAGGGTTCTGTGTACCAGAACCCTATATAGTTTACTCAACTCCCCTTTATGTCAGGGTTCTGTGTACCAGAACCCTATATAGTTTACTCAACTCCCCTTTATGTATGGGTTCTATGTACCAGAACCCTATATAGTTTACTCAACTCCCCTTTATGTCAGGGTTCTGTGTACCAGAACCCTATATAGTTTACTCAACTCCCCTTTATGTAAGGGTTCTATGTACCAGAACCCTATATAGTTTACTCAACTCCCCTTTATGTCGGGGTCTGTGTACCAGAACCCTATATAGTTTACTCAGCTCCCCTTTATGTCAGGGTTCTATGTACCAGAACCCTATATAGTTTACTCAACTCCCCTTTATGTCATGGTTCTGTGTACCAGAACCCTATATAGTTTACTCAGCTCCCCTTTATGTCAGGGTTCTGTGTACCAGAACCCTATATAGTTTACTCCACTCCCCTTTATGTCAGGGTCTGTGTACCAGAACCCTATATAGTTTACTCAACTCCCCTTTATGTCAGGGTTCTGTGTACCAGAACCCTATATAGTTTACTCAGCTTCCCCTTTATGTTCAGGGTTCTGTGTACCAGAACCCTATATAGTTTACTCAGCTCCCCTTTATGTCAGGGTTCTGTGTACCAGAACCCTATATAGTTTACTCAACTCCCCTTTATGTCAGGGTTCTGTGTACCAGAACCCTATATAGTTTACTCAACTCCCCTTTATGTCAGGGTTCTGTGTGTACCAGAACCCTATATAGTTTACTCAACTCCCCTTTATGTCAGGGTTCTATGTACCAGAACCCTATATAGTTTACTCAACTCCCCTTTATGTTAGGGTTCTGTGTACCAGAACCCTATATAGTTTACTCAACTCCCCTTTATGTCAGGGTTCTGTGTACCAGAACCCTATATAGTTTACTCAACTCCCCGTTTATGTATAGGGGTTCTATGTACCAGATCCCTATATAGTTTACTCACTCCATTTATGTCAAGTTCTGTGTACCAGAAACCCTATATAGTTTACTCAGCTCCCCTTTATGTCAGGGTTCTGTGTACCAGAACCCTATATAGTTTACTCAACTCCCCTTTATGTCAGGGTTCTATGTACCAGAACCTATATAGTTTACTCAATCCCCTTTATGTCAGGGTTCTGTGTACCAGAACCCTATATAGTTTACTCCTATATAGTATACTCAAACTCCCCTTTATGTCAGGGTTCTGTGTACCAGAACCCTATATAGTTTACTCAGCTCCCCTTTATGTCAGGGTTCTGTGTACCAGAACCCTATATAGTTTACTCAGCTACTCCCCTTTATGTCAGGGTTCTGTGTACCAGAACCCTATATAGTTTTTACTCAGCTCCCCTTTATGTCAGGGTTCTGTGTACCAGAACCCTATATAGTTTACTCAACTCCCCTTTATGTCAGGGTTCTGTGTACCAGAACCCTATATATTTTACTCAGCTCCTCTTTATGTCCGCGTTCTGTGTACCAGGAACCCTATATAGTGTACTCACTCCCCTTTATGTCTAGGGTTACTGTGTACCAGAACCCTATATAGTTTACTCAACTCCCTTTATTTCAGGGTTCTGTGTACCAGAACCCTATATAGTTTACTCAACTCCCCTTTATGTCCGGGTTCTGTGTACCAGAACCCTATATAGTGTACTCCAACTCCCTTTATGTCGGGGTCTGTGTACCAGAACCCTATATAGTTTACTCAACTCCCCTTTATGTCAGGGTTCTGTGTACCAGAACCCTATATAGTTTACTCAACTCCCCTTTATGTCTGGGTTCTATGTACCAGAACCCTATATAGTTTACTCAACTCCCCTTTATGTATGGGTTCTATGTACCAGAACCCTATATAGTTTACTCAACTCCCCTTTATGTCAGGGTTCTGTGTACCAGAACCCTATATAGTTTACTCAGCTCCCCTTTATGTCAGGGTCTGTGTACCAGAACCCTATATAGTGTACTCCACTCCCCTTTATGTCGGGGTCTGTGTACCAGAACCCTATATAGTTTACTCAGCTCCCCTTTATGTCAGGGTTCTGTGTACCAGAACCCTATATAGTTTACTCAACTCCCCTTTATGTCAGGGTTCTATGTACCAGAACCCTATATAGTTTACTCAACTCCCCTTTATGTCAGGGTTCTGTGTACCAGAACCCTATATAGTTTACTCAACTCCCCTTTATGTCCGGGGTTCTGTGTACCAGAACCCTATAGTAGTTTACTCAGTCTCCGCTTTATTGTCAGGTTTCTGTGTACCAGAACCCTATATAGGTTTACTCAACTCCACTTTATGGTCAAGGGTTCTGTGTACCAGAAACCTTATATAGTAGTTTACTCAAACTCCCCTTTATGTTCAGGGTTCTGTGTACCAGAAACCCTATAATAGTTTACTCAGCTCCCTTTTATGTCCGGGTTCTATGTACCAGAACCCTATATAGTTTACTCAACTCCCCTTTATGTCAGGGGTCTGTGTACCAGAACCCTATATAGTTTACTCAGCTCCCTCTTTATGTCAGGGTTCTGTGTACCCAGAACCCTATATAGTTTACTCAACTCCCCACTTTATGTATAGGGTTCTATGTACTGAGAACCCTATTATAGTTTACTCAACTCCCCCTTTATGTCTTTCTGTGTACCAGAACCCTATATAGTGTACTCAACTCCCCTTTATGTCCAGGGTTCTGTGTACCAGAACCCTATATAGTTTACTCAGCTCCCCTTTATGTATACCAGCTCACTATTTATCAAACTACCCTTTAGTTGTGTACCAGAACCCTATATAGTTTACTCAACTCCCCTTTATTGGTCATGGGTTCTGTGTACCAGAACCCTATATAGTTTACTCAACTCCCCTTTATGTCATAGGTTCTGTGTACCAGAACCCTATATAGTTTACTCTAGCTCCCCTTTATGTATGGGTTCTATGTACCAGAACCCTATATAGTTTACTAACTCCCCTTTATGTATAGGGTTTTGTGTACCAGAACCCTATATAGTTTACTCAGCTCCCCTTTATTGTCAGGTTTGTGTACCAGAACCCTATATAGTTACTCAGACTCCCTTTATGTAAGGGTTCTATGTACCAGAACCCTATATAGTTTACTCAGCTCCCCTTTATGTCATGGGTTCTATGTACCAGAACCCTATATAGTTTACTCAAACTCCCCTTTATGTCAGGTTCTATGTACCAGAAACCCTATATAGTTTACTCAGCTCCCCTTTATGTCAGGGTACCAGAACCCTAATAGTTAATCACTCCCCTTTATTCGGGTCTGGTTCCAGAACCCTATATAGTTTACTCAACTCCCCTTTATGTCCAGGGTTCTGTGTACCAGAACCCTATATAGTTTACTCAACTCCCCTTTATGTCAGGGTTCTGTGTACCAGAACCCTATATAGTTTACTCAACTCCCTCCTTTTATGTCAGGGTTCTGTGTACCAGAACCCTATATAGTTTACTCAACTCCACCTTTATGTCAGGGTTCTGTGTACCAGAACCCTATATAGTTTACTCAACTCCCCTTTATGTCAGGGTTCTTGTAACAGAACCCTTTCTTAGTTACTCAACTCCCTTTGTCGGGTCTGGTACCAGAACCCTATATAGTGTTTACTCCACTCCCCTTTATGTCAGGGTTCTGTGTACCAGAACCCTATATAGTTTACTCAGCTCCCCTTTATGTCAGGGTTCTGTGTACCAGAACCCTATATAGTTTACTACTCAACTCCCCTTTATGTCAGGGTTCTGTGTACCAGAACCCTATATAGTTTACTCAACTCCCCTTTATGTCATGGGTCTATGTGTACCAGAACCCTATATAGTTTACTCATTCTCCCCTTTATGTCAGGGTTCTGTGTACCAGAACCCTATATAGTTTACTCAGACTCCCTTTATGTCAGGGTTCTATGTACCAGAACCCTATATAGTTTACTCAGTCCCCTTTATGTCAGGGTTCTGTGTACCATATAGTTTAAACTCCCCTTTATGTCAGGGTTCTGTGTACCAGAACCTATATAGTTTACTCAACTCCCCTTTATGTCAGGGTTCTGTGTACCAGAACCCTTATAGTTTTCTGTGTACCAAGAAACCCTATATAGTTTACTCAACTCCCCTTTATGTCAGGTTCTGTGTACCAGAACCCTATATAGAACTCAGCTCCCTTTATATACCAGAACCCTTATAGTTTACTCAACGCTCCCCTTTATGTATGGGTTCTATGTACCAGAACCCTATATAGTTTACTCAACTCCCCTTTATGTATGGGTTCTATGTACCAGAACCCTATATAGTTTACTCAACTCCCCTTTATGTCAGGGTTCTGTGTACCAGAACCCTATATAGTTTACTCAACTCCCCTTTATGTATGGGTTCTATGTACCAGAACCCTATATAGTTTACTCAACTCCCCTTTATGTCAGGGTTCTGTGTACCAGAACCCTATATAGTTTACTCAGCTCCCCTTTATGTCAGGGTTCTGTGTACCAGAACCCTATATAGTTTACTCAACTCCCCTTTATGTCAGGGTTCTGTGTACCAGAACCCTATATAGTTTACTCAACTCCCCTTTATGTCAGGTTCTGTGTACCAGAACCCTATATAGTTTACTCAACTCCCCTTTATGTCAGGGTTCTGTGTACCAGAACCCTATATAGTTTACTCAGCTCCCCTTTATGTCAGGGTTCTGTGTACCAGAACCCTATATAGTTTACTCACTCCCCTTTATGTCGGGTCTGTGTACCAGAACCCTATATATAGTTTACTCAACTCCCCTTTATGTCAGGGTTCTGTGTACCAGAACCCTATATAGTTTACTCAACTCCCCTTTATGTCAGGGTTCTGTGTACCAGAACCCTATATAGTTTACTCAACTCCCCTTTATGTCAGGGTTCTGTGTACCAGAACCCTATATAGTTTACTCAACTCCCCTTTATGTCAGGGTTCTATGTACCAGAACCCTATATAGTTTACTCAACTCCCCTTTATGTCAGGGTCTGTGTACCAGAACCCTATATAGTTTACTCAGCTCCCCTTTATGTCAGGGTTCTGTGTACCAGAACCCTATATAGTTTACTCAACTCCCCTTTATGTCAGGGTTCTGTGTACCAGAACCCTATATAGTTTACTCAACTCCCCTTTATGTCAGGGTTCTATGTACCAGAACCCTATATAGTTTACTCAACTCCCCTTTATGTCATGGGTTCTATGTACCAGAACCCTATATAGTTTACTCAGCTCCCCTTTATGTATGGGTTCTATGTACCAGAACCCTATATAGTTTACTCAACTCCCCTTTATGTCAGGGTTCTGTGTACCAGAACCCTATATAGTTTACTCAACTCCCCTTTATGTCAGGGTTCTGTGTACCAGAACCCTATATAGTTTACTCAACTCCCCTTTATGTCAGGGTTCTATGTACCAGAACCCTATATAGTTTACTCAGCTCCCCTTTATGTCAGGGTTTTCGGGTTCTGTGTACCCGAACCCTAGAATCAGGTAACTCAAATCTACCCTTTATGTCTGGGTCTTGTGTCCAGAAAACCCTATAGTTTACTCAACTCCCCTTTATGTCAGGGTTCTATGTACCAGAACCCTATATAGTTTACTCAACTCCCCTTTATGTCAGGGTTCTATGTACCAGAACCCTATATAGTTTACTCAGCTCCCCTTTATGTCAGGGTTCTGTGTACCAGAACCCTATATAGTTTACTCAACTCCCCTTTATGTCAGGGTTCTGTGTACCAGAACCCTATATAGTTTACTCAGCTCCCCTTTATGTCAGGGTTCTGTGTACCAGAACCCTATATAGTTTAACTCAGCTCCCCTTTATGTCAGGGTTCTGTGTACCAGAACCCTATATAGTTTACTCAACTCCCCTTTATGTCAGGGTTCTGTGTACCAGAACCCTATATAGTTTACTCAGCTCCCCTTTATGTATAGGTTCTATGTACCAGAACCCTATATAGTTTACTCAACTCCCCTTTATGTCAGGGTTCTGTGTACCAGAACCCTATATAGTTTACTCAACTCCCCTTTATGTCAGGGTTCTGTGTACCAGAACCCTATATAGTTTACTCAGCTCCCCTTTATGTATAGGTTCTGTGTACCAGAACCCTATATAGTTTACTCAACTCCCCTTTATGTATGGGTTCTATGTACCAGAACCCTATATAGTTTACTCAGCTCCCCTTTATGTATAGGTTCTATGTACCAGAACCTTATATAGTTTACTCAACTCCCCTTTATGTCAGGGTTCTGTGTACCAGAACCCTATATAGTTTACTCAACTCCCCTTTATGTCTAGGTTCTATGTACCAGAACCCTATATAGTTTACTCAACTCCCCTTTATGTCAGGGTTCTATGTACCAGAACCCTATATAGTTTACTCAACTCCCCTTTATGTATGGGTTCTATGTACCAGAACCCTATATAGTTTACTCAACTCCCCTTTATGTAGGGTTCTATGTACCAGAACCCTATATAGTTTACTCAGCTCCCCTTTATGTCAGGGTTCTGTGTACCAGAACCCTATATAGTTTACTCAACTCCCCTTTATGTCAGGGTTCTGTGTACCAGAACCCTATATAGTTTACTCAACTCCCCTTTATGTCAGGGTTCTGTGTACCAGAACCCTATATAGTTTACTCAACTCCCCTTTATGTCAGGGTTCTGTGTACCAGAACCCTATATAGTTTACTCAGCTCCCCTTTATGTCAGGGTTCTGTGTACCAGAACCCTATATAGTTTACTCAGCTCCCCTTTATGTCAGGGTTCTATGTACCAAAACCCTATATAGTTTACTCAGCTCCCCTTTATGTCAGGGTTCTGTGTACCAGAACCCTATATAGTTTACTCAACTCCCCTTTATGTCAGGGTTCTGTGTACCAGAACCCTATATAGTTTACTCAGCTCCCCTTTATGTCAGGGTTCTGTGTACCAGAACCCTATATAGTTTACTCAGCTCCCCTTTATGTCAGGGTTCTATGTACCAGAACCCTATATAGTTTACTCAGCTCCCTTTTATGTCAGGGTTCTATGTACCAGAACCCTATATAGTTTACTCAGCTCCCCTTTATGTCAGGGTTTATGTACCAGAACCCTATATAGTTTACTCAGCTCCCCTTTATGTCAGGGTTCTATGTACCAGAACCCTATATAGTTTACTCAGCTCCTCTTTATGTCAAGTTCTGTGTACCAGAACCCTATATAGTTTACTCAACTCCCCTTTATGTCATAGGGTTCTGTGTACCAGAACCCTATATAGTTTACTCAGCTCCTCTTTATGTCAAATTCTGTGTACCAGAACCCTATATAGTTTACTCAGCTCCCCTTTATGTCAGGGTTCTGTGTACCAGAACCCTATATAGTTTACTCAACTCCCCTTTATGTATGGGTTCTATGTACCAGAACCCTATATAGTTTACTCAACTCCCCTTTATGTCAGGGTTCTGTGTACCAGAACCCTATATAGTTTACTCAACTCCCCTTTATGTCAGGGTTCTGTGTACCAGAACCCTATATAGTTTACTCAGCTCCTCTTTATGTCAAGTTCTGTGTACCAGAACCCTATATAGTTTACTCAACTCCCCTTTATGTATAGGTTCTGTGTACCAGAACCCTATATAGTTTACTCAACTCCCCTTTATGTCAGGGTTCTGTGTACCAGAACCCTATATAGTTTACTCAGCTCCTCTTTATGTCAAGTTCTGTGTACCAGAACCCTATATAGTTTACTCAACTCCCCTTTATGTATGGGTTCTATGTACCAGAACCCTATATAGTTTACTCAACTCCCCTTTATGTCAGGGTTCTGTGTACCAGAACCCTATATAGTTTACTCAACTCCCCTTTATGTCAGGGTTCTATGTACCAGAACCCTATATAGTTTACTCAGCTCCCCTTTATGTCAGGGTTCTGTGTACCAGAACCCTATATAGTTTACTCAGCTCCTCTTTATGTCATTGGGTTCTGTGTACCAGAACCCTATATAGTTTACTCAGCTCCTCTTTATGTCATTGGGTTCTGTGTACAAGAACCCTATATACTTAACTCAGCTCCCCTTTATGTCAGGGTTCCGTGTACCAAGTGTAATCAAAATCAATCGAGTAGATTAGGAGGAGTTTGCTGCACAAAATTGTGTCTACAGACATACAGACGGACAACCCAATTCCAGTATACCACATCTCCCCCTACCTAAACTTGGGTTTGGGGACCTCAACTATACTGTATAGACATTTTCAGAAGTAAGCATCATATTATGTTCAGGTTTCTTCATCCTCAATACTCCAGGGGTTTCGATCACATACAATCTCTACACCCCTGGACTATCTTATTGTAAAACTGGAGGCAACAGAACAGGTTATTTAGTGATGTAAATGTACATCAAAAGAGCTGTAAACAGTACATTGTGGTTGACTGTGTGGCTTTGAAGTGAACATTGCTCTAGAGATTGGGCAGGTATACTGGAATTTGGTTTTCCGTCTGTATGTCTGTAGACACAATTTTGTCAGTCAAACTCATTGACCCAGTGTTGATCTAGTATCATTGCATAGAAACAATTTATTGATAATTGACAGTGACAGTGAATTTACACATGTTTGCTGTAACTTGTCACGGAAAAAACCTACTTTTGGTAACCTTGACCTTGGAACCAGAGAAGCAATCTTGTTTATCTGTAAGTACTTTTGTGCAGGAACATCTGCATTATGTTTGAATTTGATTTGGCAAAGGGAAGTTTCAGTACATCGTTGGACACCAATGGTTGATTATACTACAATATGATACACTTAAAGGTGTGCTCAGCCAAAAAACCTCATTTTGACAGATTCTGTGCGATTGGTTCAGTCATATTTCTAGCAAATTAAATTGATGGTTGTATACCCTTTATGGAAGCCTTCCACCTCTGGGTTGCTAGTTCAACTACCATGTGGGGCAGTTGTCGGGTACTAACCGCTTGTGGGTAGTGTTTTCTCTGGGTAATCCAGCTTTTCTCCACCATCTATACCTGGCACATCATTACTGCAAAATGACTCTGGCTGTTTAGTAATGGGATGTTATCACTTTACTATGAATAGAGCCATCTAAATTTGAGCCTTATTGTGACTTACTGACGACCAACTATTTCACCAAAGCAGTGAGCATTAATAAATTTGTTTTGAAGCTAGCTAGGTGAGCTAAAAAAACAACAAGACAATATCTTCCATTAATAATTTATCAACATTTTATGTAAGCAGTTGAGGCTTCTAGTAACATTTCCTCTACGAATCCGTACATAAATATTCTGAATCTGTCGCATTTTAAGCTCAGTATCAAGTTTAATGCTGCAAGACAAATTCTACACATCTTAGTAGATAATTGCCATCAAATATTCTAATAATAATACTCAGCAAATTTTATCAGAAATGTGTAAAAAATTGTATTATTCTTATTTTTACTAATATTGAGGATCAATATTAACTTTTTAAACAATTCATAGAACAAAAATTCACAAAAATATTGGTTTCCTTGTTTTGCCAAATTTACAACATACCAGGTAATTGTATTAATGAAAGACTTACCCCAGGTAAACATTTAATGCTCTACATCTTGCAGACATCTTCTGATTTTAACAGCATATTTTATAACACTTTCTAATGTTAACTGCATTTGAAACATAATTCTAATAAATGTACAAACTTTGTAACATTTCATATTAAAATGTATTGGCATTCTTTAATCCAAGAATACTTCATTGCGTCAAATTAATAAAAACCCAGGGTTACATTGAAACAATCTCCACTTCAACCACCAAATATGTAACACTGTAAAAATGAACACACAAGTACGTATTTTGGTTTTAACTCGGTAAAAAATGAAGCATAAAATACTAATCAAATGGGAAAAGGGGATGTATCCCGTTTGATCTACAAATTAAAATACCCATGTACGTAAGCGGCATTTGTTTCCAAAGGCTAAATACACAAATCTTCATTATACATAATTCTGATCAGATGGAGACCTGGCGATAACCAACATAACAAGGTTATGTTCAAACAACCTTAACATTTACCATATGACAAGATTTTTTTTTAGACAATCAGAAATTATAAGCAGTGTGAAGAATAATTGTCAGTGAGGACAGAATTGTGATTAAGTATCGTTTTCAAATTAGAATGGTGCCGTTTGATTGACTAACACAAAGGTAATCCAAACTTGACCTTGATTTTCTACTGTATGCGCAAAATACAATACTAAAACCTTTTTAAATTGGGGTACGACAAGGTAAAATTCTCTCTCCCATATCATCATAATTTATTTTTTTTAAACTTAAAATATGTGTATATATTTAATAAATGGTGTGCTTTTCAAATTTTACCACCATAATTTTATCTAAACTTAGGTACATCCAAAAAAGTGTTCAATGAATGTCAGATCAGTATATGATTTGCACTACTACAAACACTACATATTTGGGGTTTCTATAAAGTATGGTCCAGTTAAACTGTATCTCAATCCATTTAATAATGCATAACACAATTGAACAACGGTCCAGTAAATAGAACACACACTTAGTGGCAGAATGGCACATTTGGTAGCGTGACCATTATACTTAATGAAAACAGGCACTTATTTCCACACTGATTACAAGTATTTTCCTCTTGATAGTCTGGTTTCTTTTTCCATAGCAAAACCCTTGCTTCTTTCGATAAGTTCAAACATTAAACTCATTTTATTTTTTTCAAAGTAAGACAAATCACTTACCAGTATTCAAGAGCTTAACTAAAGTGACACAAACAAATTGACCTCCCTCTGCCCCCAAACAAATTTCTCTACCATTTATATCTAGCTGCCACAAATATGAAACAATCAATATGAATGATTCTATACAAAATGGATTATTTTATGTCATGATGTAATGATTCCTACTGCATTTAAAACCTGTTGAATTTCACTACAATCTCTTTGAGAGTACCAGCAGGATAAATGTTAACGTTTAAGGACAAAAAAATGTACAAAGATTGATCATGTAATCTATGCCACAAAGTCAACAAAATCAAAATTCAAAAAACGTTCAAGATATACAGCAAAACCTGCTTTAGCGACCATTTCAATCTACATATGAACCATACTCCGAATTTTCTTTGTTCCTTGGGTGGTCTTTATAAGACAGGTTTTTGACTAATTACAATTATAAAAGATATCACAATAATTGTAAAAGTTATTCTTTCTTGATAGATCAAATTTATTGATTTATTACAAAACATCAAATTTTTAGTAATTAATTTTCTTGATTAATTGAATATTATAGAACATTCAATTCAAGACAATTTTCTAGCTTGAATCATTGCAATCAGTGTTGAACTCTGGAAAAAAAGACAAATAACTACCAAAAAAGGAAAACATAAGCCATACCGTAAATACATGCTAAATGCAGTATCAAATTGTGACAGGTTTAAACTTAAAATACTGGGTAAGGAATTACCACATAATACAAACAAAATCTTTTAGAACACCTTTTAACAAACACATGATTGGTATACTGTTTTACACAAATCAAATAAAAACACCAAATCTTGCACTAGTTCATTTCTTAATACAGCATCATAAATATATATGGCGTGTATTTATATATCATGCATTACGTTGAACAAAATAAACCTATTTATATTAATGTCAATTTGATTTTAGTTTAATAGTTGATATAGACATTTCTTAGTTTTTGATCATCAAAGTTTCTATTAATCTCATATTTAGAAGATAACGTCAGTAATGTTTGTTACCGTAGATTGAGAATCGTGAGCGAGTGCTTGATTCTTGAAAATAGTTGCTTAATTGTACATGTTTCTCTACAAGTTTTTTTTGTAAATAGTTTTTCTTCCACAAAATCATACAAGAAGACACACCATTTATCACAAGAAATCTTAGATCCCATAGCCAGAGTAATAAAATCAAAACTTATTGCACATATTGGCACTAATGAAAACTAAAACTGAGACTTCAAATCAACCTTCTATTCTACTAATAATACCCTCTCATACAAGTTTTAATTTTAAATGTGCACACTACCAATGCCCCATGTGTCTACCACAACAAGAGGCCCAGAGGGCCTGTATCGCTCACCTGGTTCACAAAATTTATACAAGTTCTGTTCCCCTTCCCTCAAGGATGTTTGTGACTAAATTTGGTTACAATTCATGCAGAACTCTAGGACAAGTAGCGTTTTATAGGATTTACCTTTATTTTCCCTATTTGGCCCCGCCCCTCCTGCCCCGGGGGGGTCAGAGCCAAAATTTATACAAGTTCTGTTCCCCTTCCCCCAAGGATGTTTGAGGCCAAATTTGGTTAGAATCCATGCAGATTTCTATGACTAGTAGTGATTTAAAGGAAATGTTGACGGACGGACGACGGATGGACGACGACGGACAGACGCGCCATGACATAAGCTCACCGGCGAGCTAAAAACTTAGTATAACTTGCCAGTTAAGTGAGAACAATAAGGAAACATACATGCTTATGGATACATTCCCTTGACTTATTCATGTCTCAGAAAACATGTGTCTGTGTGTCATTAAAAGAGAATTGAAAGATTCTACAAACAGATGGTTTGATATAACAGGTGCAAATAATGCTGAACAATTGTGCTTTGTTGCAGTCAATACAAAAAGTACAGAATTGCCTATCTACTGGTAAATGTTGAAAGCAGCTTGAGAGTAAATGAGGGATTTATTTGACAAGTTAGTTAAGTTTTCTGTCATCTGTTTGATTTTGTTGAGAACCTATATAAATACTCGATATTAAACTATAATTTTATTGATGCAAAGCAGTTAATGGAAGGCATACACTGTTCTTTTTATTAAAGTTATCCTCAAAATATATATTCTGCTATTTTCATATATGTAATGTTACAGTGTAAAAGGTAATGAAAAGTCTCAATCAAAAAAATTGTTTAAATCATTATATTTACATTTTGACACTACAACTCCCATTACACTAATGATAACCGTGTCTACATCAATTATAGCTATTAAATATTTTTTTCTATAGACAATCTTTCCAGTTACTTTTATTTTTGAAGTCTGGTCATCCTGAATAGTTCCTGTTAAACTTTAAACATTAAAATTGCTTTCAATCCTTACATTCAGTATATTTTGTACCATTATGCCAGGGTGGACTAAATGTTTTACTGATACAAGTAATTAAGACTGTTTTATACTGCTAGTGATACACCTTTCACACCTTTTATTTCTTTAGTTCAAACTGAGTATTACGATAAATAATCCTGCATGTTAGCTATCTATAACATTATGTGGGACCTCTACGGACACCTAGCTTACAACCTATTCCTACTGGATATAAATTTCACAACATTGGATTTCTACTGAGGACATCTTCTACAACATAGCTTTGAATGCGGGCAAAAAATGTTCTTGCACTTAATTTCAAAATCAAAACTCCTTTGAATATTGTCAGGAAAATCCTTCATTGATGCAGTTTTTAAGACAAGTTATATCAAGAATTGTTTATAAAACCTTGTTCCTTATGTTCTATCAGGACATCTTATCTCTTAATCCAATACAAAGAATCCTCAATATCCAGAAAATCACTCTCTTAATATCCACCCCTGAAGTTTAAACTACATGTCCCATCTTGTCACACACAGAGACTTCAGTTCGGAACTGAAAGCTCTGTGTGGGACAAGATGGGACATGTAGTTTGGTCCTTTGATGTACATCAAAAGAATCAAATATTGGTAAACTGTATGGCTTTGAAGTTTGGTGTCGCTATCTGTAATCTTCAAAGTCTCTATAGGCCTGTAATTGGATTGCCTTCAGTTTTGCTATGACATAGGCCAGAAGTAGATAAAACAACAATGATAGTAACTCCTAGAGTATTGAGGATGACACAAATCACCATCAGTTGAGTGACAACTTATTGCAAACATCCTTGTATAAAAATCATAGATCATTTTTCTTAATTTCTTAATTTAAAACTTAAACCAAATATAAGACAACCTTAATTCTAAACTCAATCTATTTAAGAATGCCATTGTATTTAAATTACAGTCATTTTAGTCTTGACTTATTACTATGTTACCCATACTCATCCATGAGTTTTTACTAACACACATCTTCTATTGAAATATTAGCACAACATTCTAGGGCCTACACACAACTCTTGGTATGATCTTGTGAATGCTATCCATACATTCTTCATCTACATTTCCTCTTCTTGAATGATATCCAATAAATCCTTCACCTTTGTGTCACATTTCCCCTTAGTTTCGCTTCCTCAGCACTGGTTTTTAATAAAATATTTTCCTCTATATCATTGTAGCTGAAGGAATTGCTTGGCATTTTTTGTTGGGCTTCTTGTGTATTTTCATTCTGGTTTATGTGGTTGGCCAGTTCCGCGAACTTGGCTACGTAGTCTAGACTGTTCTCATTTAACATACACTGTAAGGAGGCATCCATCTGTAATAGATCACAAAACATGGATGGTGAATATATAGCTTTAGAAATTCAGAGGAAATCTGCAAAAACATTCATCAACAGTACATGCAAACAAAATTTTATAGGTCTTAAAGAAAGGTTTTTGACAGACTTTATACACAAACTTTGATATTTCTGACTAAAATACAAATCTTCATTATTCACTAAACTTTTCTACCTTGATGAAGATCTAGCTGTGGCGAATAAGTGGAATATTTTGTAGCAAATCAGAATTAAAATAAAAATCATGGCATCCAGTAGGATCAAAATCTCAAGGGTCAGTGATCCTTGGCTCTAAAATCCTGAGGGTCAAATCAAAATCCTGAGAGTCAAAATATCAAAATTGCGTTAAAATTTGGTTATTTAAATATTTCTATAAGCCAGATTTTATTATCAATAACATTGATTATTATTTTACTGACAGTAAAATAGTAAATATTTCTATTGTGTTTCTATAGATTACCGGTTAGGTAGGTTCAGAAAATGAAGAAAAATAATTTAATTATGTAAAAATATAAATCAAATTTCATACTATTTTATCATATTTGATTATTTAAATTCTGGAAAAAATAAAGGACTTTTTTTATCTGCAGATCATATATATATTATTTAATTATTACCGGGGTAACTTTATTTTTTTAATGATTATTTTTTGTGAAAAAATAATAATGATTAGTCTGTTTTATTATTCATAGTTAATACTGCTATTTTTTGTTTGAAATCAAAATGTTATTAATTCAACAGTATTTTTAAAACGATCTTTTAAAGATAACTACAATGGTTTTATTTATTTTGTGTTTCTTTTCCATGTCAATCCTCTTTTTATATTTACCGCCAAAAACAAATTAGAAGCGGTAACATAAACAATTTACGCTTCTCACACTCTAACGCTGATGGTTTGTGGGTTATGTACATGCAGGGTTATTCAGGTTAACAACAAAATGGCTACCTTCTCTACAAGTGCTCCAATTAGCAGATTACGGTCGAACTACGTCACAGTTGAATGAATCTTTTAATTGGCGGGGAGTGTTCTTCCAATTAGGGTCACTGACCCTAGCTAACATACACTATATTGAGGGCTGGACATCACATAATACACACATACACATATAAGCATGATGGGCAATGGTGGTAAAAATGTGAAGCATCAGATTGACGCACGTCATGCAAAGATCATGCCTCAAAATAAATATTGCTGCGTCAATGACCCGAGGTCTGGGGTTAATGGATGCCCTGAAAAATCATCATTTATTCACTACACTTTTCTACCCAATATAATTAAAATCAAAATTATGCTTTCCGTTTGGAGTCACCTCAGCATGACCCCTTGTCTTGAATCGAAACATCTCAAGAGCCCTTTATACTTCCCGAGAGATTTAATCATACCAAAAATTTCTCATGCAACCTACTGATAGGTTAACCCCAGGGGTCATGCTGAGGTGACCCAAAAAGGTACTTGTTAGATCTTATATTTGGAGGCTTGGAGCATATAGTAAAGCATCAAAGTGGAGTGGAATTACAAATCTAATTTTAATTTGATTGCTTTTCTATCTTGACAAAGATCTAGCACTGACTAATAAGAGGACTATTAATAACAAATGTTTCTTACTTTAAAAGAAGTGCCAAAATCATTGTTTTCAAAATATGGCAAGCTGCATTTTGATTGACAATTGCAAAGGTCATATCCAACTATTTGGAGCTATATCATTATCTCCTAAAGTCATTCGACTTTGAAATCTTATATTGAACCCTTCAAGCTTTTGAAATAAAATAGTTTAAATGTGAAAGGGGTGAAACTGACATATCTCAAGTATTCATCAAGCTAAATGTGAAAGGGGTGATACTGACATATCTCAAGTATTCATCAAGCTAAATGTGAAAGGGTGAAACTGACATGTCTCAAGTATTCATCAAGCTAAACGTGAAAGGGGTGAAACTGACATATCTCAAGTATTTATCAAGCTAAATGCTAATTGAGAAATACACAGCTCCACGTTACAACAATAAAGTTTCTTGAAAATCCTACAAACAACATTGTATCCATTCTGTCAAACTTACATCACAGCGACCCATAATAGAGTCTCTGGAATTCTCATTAAACAGGTTGGTGCTGATTAAGTTGGATAGCGATGAGACATTTGCACTAGCTACAGCATCTGACGTTCTCTTCAGTGGAGATTCAACTAGGAGGGTCATCAGCATATCACTCGTATCCTGTAAAAGTAGACATGTATTCTGAGACATTATCAAACATCACCTGTATCCTGTAAAAGTAGACATGTATTCTGAGACATCATCAAACATAACCTGTATCCTGTAAAAGTAGACATGTATTCTGAGACATTATCAAACATCACCTGTATCCTGTAAAAGTAGACATGTATTCTGAGACATTATCAAACATCAACTGTATCCTGTAAAAGTAGACATGTATTCTGAGACATTATCAAACATCACCTGTATCCTGTAAAAGTAGACATGTATTCTGAGACATTATCAAACATCACCCGTATCCTGTAAAAGTAGACATGTATTCTGAGACATTACAAACATCACCTGTATCCTGTAAAAGTAGACATGTATTCTGAGACATTATCAAACATCACCTGTATCCTGTAAAGGTAGAGATATATTCTGAGACATTATCAAACATCATCCGTATCCTGTAAAAGTAGGCATGTATTCTGAGACATTATCAAACATCACTCGTATCCTGTAAAAGTCATCCTCGATACTCCAGGGGTTCCGATCACTTACGATCTCTACACCCCTGGACTATCTCATCGTAAAACTGGAGGCAACAGAACAGAACAGGTAATTTAGTCCTTTGATGTACATCAAAAGAGCCGTATAACGGTACACTGTGGTTGACTATGTGGCTTTGAAGTTGGGAGTCGCTCTCTCTGTAGTCTTCAAAGGAAATCTTTGCTGGTCTGTGATTGGTCAAATATTTTCAGCTGAGCTGCCTTCAATTTCACTATGAGATAGTCCAGGGGTGTAGAGATCGTAAGTGATCGGAACCCCTGGAGTATAGAGGATGGTAAAAGTAGACATGTATTCTGAGACATTATCAAACATCACTCGTATCCTGTAAAAGTAGACATGTATTCTGAGACATTATCAAACATCACTTGTATCCTGTAAAAGTAGGCATGTATTCTGAGACATTATCAAACATCACTTGTATCCTGTAAAAGTAGACATGTATTCTGAGACATTATCAAACATCACCTGTATCCTGTAAAAGTAGACATGTATTCTGAGACATTATCAAACATCACCTGTATCCTGTAAAAGTAGACATGTATTCTGAGACGTTATCAAACATCACCTGTATCCTGTAAAAGTAGGCATGTATTTTGAGATATTATCAAACAATGTTAAGTATAAACAGGATGAACACTTAAGCATCAGGTCATTGAAGTCTAAACATCTACAGATTGAATAGGTATGTAAAGAATATGGTTTTACGATATCTGTGTTTTTTCGCGAGATGTGATGGTTGTTTGGTGATGTGTGTTTAGATTTCACAGGTGTGTTTAGAGCACTTACCTCGTTAGGCCATAATGACCGACTAGGACTATGTGGCGGTGACAAACTTATGTTTGAAGATTTTACAGGTGTGTTCAAAGCACTGTTGGGGTACTTCTTTTGGTTACTTGCACTAAGAAGATCTGCAAAAACAGAACAAAACAGCGATAATAACTTTACTGTTATTACATTTATCTTGTATATGGGTCTCCTTTACACAGGCAAAATATCTTTAGGTAATTAAGGTCAATTTCAAGTTTGGATATATCAAACAGGAATTATCATACTGATACAACACCTTATGAACAAGGTAATTTCGAGTGGTATCCTTGTAAAAGTCAATTGCAACTCTAACACTTGGGAATGAAGTATAATACCAGGAAGAGATTTCAAAAGAGAAATTTACAAAAACTTTTCAATTGTCAGCAATGGATATGCAAAGGATATATAAAGAGAGCTTACACAACAAGTGGTTATTGGATATGAAATTTATTCCACACGAGTGAGTTATTTTTTTAAGTTACAAAAGACATGAGCTTTTGCAAGTGTCTTTTGTAACATTTAAAAACAACTTATGAGTGTGGAATAAATTCCATGTCCAACAACCACAAGCTATGTGACCTGTTTCTTCCAAAATTATTTCCGTTTTCAGCCAATAGAAATACGGCGAGGATAAAGTAACGTGTATATGCAGGATATGCAAATAAGATGTAGTGATATTTTCATCAGCAAAAAGGCACTACTACTAATTATTAATATTCTGAAGTCATATTTTGATTGAGAATCCATTCATATAAAAGTCTTCCCATTGAAACAACTTAAGGATGAAATATTTCTCAATTAACATAATTTAATTTAAAGGCCCAATATCCGTATCATTCTTATTTTCTTCATGATTTAGAAGAATGTTGAAAAAAAAATCCTGTTGAAAATCATGCAGAGACTGGACTAAATCGAAGTCAAGATGAGCGGTTATGATTCGGAATATTTTGATAAAAATCAAATAAGTATTAAACATCGCTAGGTGGGTCCCACTTAGTCAAACAAGCTGGAGTTAGCCAACATTGCTACGTCGTTGTTGACAACGTCATGTGACTACTGTAAATACATAACGTCTGTCCGAACTCTTCCATTAGGCAACAGTTTGGCAATAATCCTAACTTCTATGGCGACAAGTTTAAAATGAAAGCATGTTTACATGTAAAGGCTATCAACAACTGCTGTACCAAAGTTATTTAAAAAAACATTATAAATATTCTTTAACATATACTTAATTTCAACTACATCTACAAATACTAGTGTTGGGAATCGGTTGAAATTTTATGATCGATCATCAGTTTTGTGAAACCAATCAATGATCGATTAAAATCGTTATATTTGACCGCGTACGTTTTCCATGAAAATTGTACAAACTTTCTTCTACGGGCTCAAGTGTTGCCATGTTCCCAGGTCGCTTACGTTTTCATACTCC
Source organism: Argopecten irradians (assembly GCF_041381155.1). Taxonomy (NCBI): domain Eukaryota; kingdom Metazoa; phylum Mollusca; class Bivalvia; order Pectinida; family Pectinidae; genus Argopecten; species Argopecten irradians. The sequence goes on along the minus strand of NC_091140.1, from coordinate 12,992,100 downwards.
TCTGAACGTTTACATTACTACATAGTGCTTATATGCGCTCTTTAATTCGTTTAGACGTTTGCTATTTGAAATGATATTAGCAACAACACACACAAGCGATTGATTGCGACAAGTTTTATATGTCATTTCTTGCATGTTTTACTGAACGGCTAATTATACACTTTCATTTATGATGATATCTTACAATTCCGACAAAACTCGATTACAGACTTCTTAATCGATTAATTGGTCAATCACCCAAAACTTACAATGCTCAATGAAATTGATTAATCGGAACACTACAAACAAATACTGACAATATCGGAGTCGAATTTAACTTGCATTTTTGTTGATTTTAATTACGTATAGTGTGGCTTTAATTTTTCAAAGTTACTTAAAGGGACAATTCAGTCTAAGAGAACATTAAAATGTGTACATATATCGGAAAAAAACAGTCCTAATGGAAATTAGATCAGTCGGTTTTACTGTAATATGCCTAAAAAGTCCATGGTTGTGACATGTGTGTAGATGTTCAAACTCGCTCGCTTTCCGCCATTACACATTGTGGTCGAACTTCCTGTATGCCGAACCCTGTCCCTTGCTCGTAGAGTAATGCAACTGTTGTCAAAACTGCTTAAATTGCTCTGACAGTAGTGTGTTAACCTTATTAGGTGAATTGTCTTGTCTAAAAATCATTTTATGACCTTCTCAGTGGTTATGTAGTTTATTTGTTTAACGTGCCTGACTTTGGCTCGGGTATGGGTAAAGCGTCCATAGTGTACCTGCTTAATCGTATTGATCAACGATTTGATATTTCAACGATATTTATTAAAATACTAAACAATGACGTGGAATTCGTAAATATTTTATGTTAAATGTTTCATAAGAAATGTAGAACAATACATTTACGCCATATTTTGCTTCTTTGTTATGTAAAAGAAATAGCCTGAGTGAATTGTCCCTTTAAAGAATATAACTCTCATTGTTGGACTATATATAAAAGCATGACGTCACTCGATTATTTATGACGTCGACGATGATGATGTGGCACTGAGAAATTAGTATCTGTCAAAGTTTACTGTGTCAGCCAAACAGAATGCGTACAGTGTTTATACCACGTGTGGTGTAAACAAAATCAACAGCTGCATCTTTGATTTGATACCCCAAGAGTTGAATAACACCGCCAATTGTGGTAGAAATCCACTAAAGCTATGGTCATTCAACCCCCTTCCCTCTGTCTGACTGTCTCAGTCTATGTTTGACTCTATATCCAGGATTCCAGTAAAATGATGTTAAATATCAATGCGTGCTTTACTGGTGTTCAAGAAATTTCTCACATGCAGATGAATAAAGTTATGACAAGCTCAGCAATAAATTGTAGGTCCTTTATACCGCACTTACCTCCAAAATGGTTTGTGTTATTAGAGTTTTCCATAGCAAGTTCAAGGAGTTTCTCTGTGTTGTCTGTATCTGTGAAAGAATAGAGAATCATTTTAGATAATGACTTCTTAAACGTAATCAAGTGAGTGCAATTTACACAGTCTGTAATTAAACTTGGAAAGGTACATTATCAGGACATTTTCATTATTTGAATATTTCTTTACCATTGACAGTCCAATCATAACAGTACTGTTCAATATTAAGCTGTTTGGAAAGACTATCTGCCAAATATTGATTTTCATATCGTGCATCTTGTGCCTTCACACAAGAATAACAAGATTGCAAGCTCAATTTAATTGCATACACAATTTTGATATTTTTGGTATTTTGAACTATTCTGCTGATACTACAAACCATGCCCTGACTTTTAGATAAATACCATTTTTCCACTTTTGAATAATTAAAGCATTCAAGTTACGCATACTTGAATAGTGAAATATTTGATCAGGACCGCCAAGGCAATCAGATACAAACAGAAAGTTTGCCTTTTCAGGAGTTTCAGTTAACAAGGTTTAAAAGTATGTATATGCACGAGTTTTGCCTATGAATTCACAGTGATAACTATAAACTTGAACCATTCTACAGTTTTTAAACTATTCAAAACCACTACTGGTATGTAGAGCTTGATAATACCATATAGATGGTTATTTTCGAAGAGATAATATCGCTATGATCGCGAACTTTTGATATACTAAATACACTGAAAGCCAAATTGTGAAAGTTTCATATTTAATTTAATAAAAAAATGTTTTAGCGTCTATGTTACTTTTATCAAGCTCTATGTAGCTGACAACTCACCTGTAGGTATGTTGGACAGAGAGATATCGAGAAGTGATGAGATACTCGGTGGTGAGACCGCATGATGCATGATGTTAGCTGCTGTAGTAGATGTTGTAGAGATAGCCTCCCTTGCTGTCGTACATGTCTTGAAGGCAGACGAGGACGCCACAGATCCTACCCCACTCATACCGTTCACCATATTGTTCTGGTAAAGGGACAAATATTAATACAGGAAAGTTTGTTCGCTTCAATACAGTCACCCCTGAGGACACATTTAGGCTCTTGTTAATCAAAGACTAGACCAGTCCATTATGAAATTTTCAGGGGTGAACTACCCTAGCATGAAATGATGTTACATCATAATAATATCATCTATAGCATTCCAAGGACTACAGACCATCACCATGACCTATGGGTATCATTTAAAATAGACTACTAACGTTCATTAGTTTACGAACGTTTTTCAACATTTCACTCTAATCAAGCCATAGGAAGCATATTGATATTTTTTTTATTTTTCAGATCCACTATGAATTTAAAACTGTAACCTAGGAACGTTTTTGATCTTCTATGAAAACAATGTCATTTCAACAGTTATCAAATCAGATCAAATCGTGTGACATTTGAAACTAATGATAAATGGAAATCAATGTGACATACCTGTATAGATATTGGTGATCCTGGTATAATAGAAGTAGGAATGCCGGTCGCTAATGAAACAGGACTCCTTACTCCAGACACTGCAATGAAAGAGATTATAACCTGGGTTCTAATCAATTATGATAAGCCGTTAAAACTTTTTTACTATCTGACAAAATTTTACATTTATTTCAATAAAGTAATATCATGACTTGTCTAAACAAGATGTCACCGGGACCAGGTTATTTGGCCGGTATAGCCAGGTTTCTGTATTATACAGGTTTGAGTTGGAATAAATTCACAGGGAAGATGCCATATAATTATCCCAAAATGCACTTGGATTTGCCATGGATTAGACAAGGGCTGGTTTTGACAAATCATCCTATTCTATAAGACTCTATCATATGTGGGTATGAAGGATAGGAATATATTTTTTCTCTTGTAATCACAAAATGTTGTAAAACCAGAGGCTTCAATCAGGTTTTGGTTTTACAACATTTTGTAATCCCGAGGCTAGAATATCCCTATCCTTTAAAAACTCATGCCATATTTTGGGAAGCTTTTTGGGTATTACATGACAATTTACTATAAGCATTTTGTAGTATCTGATTACTGTGTTGGGCATTACAGCTTCATTATTTGACCACCTACCTGTAGCACTTTGTAGGATTTGGTTACTAATTGCAGTATTAGGCATATTAACTGGAGATACACCTGGTGCCTGTATGTTGACCGGTATACCCATCGGCTGACCAATAATGGTGTTAGGATTAGCAACACCAGTGGCAGAAGAGCTGGTTGGCATGGGAACAATTGTTAACATCTGTCTTGGTGCCGTTTTCGGTAATAAAGTTCTCTGGACAACCATTGGCTTCCTATTGACTGGACGTACTCTCCGGCCCTTGTGGGTGTTCTGTTAAACATTATTATAATTATTCTCACCAATCAAATATTTAAATTTGTCTTTGTATTTTAACATAACAAAACCACATTTGACAGAGTGATTAAAAACTGTCTTTAAAAACAGAATCAATGAAATTTAATCATGTTTACAAATAATGATTGCATTATTTTGTTCCTTCTGAACAGTGAACACTATTGATGTACAAACTCAAATTTTATCAAACTACCAATATGTAACAGATAAATGCAGCAATATGGTTTGCCATCACCACAAGATATTTCTGTTTTTGGCAATCATAATTTAGCCAATGTCTTTTTACATGTATAAGTTTAATAAAAGAAATGTAGCTTCATTAACATAGCAGGAGGTGCCGATTATGAGTATTTGTACATTTGTATTTAACATACTGTATAGAGCTCCATCTGGTGAAGTGAAATTTGATTGACGCTTGTCCTAGTGTTTTTCTGTAGAAAGGACGGACCAGCTACTGGCACTCGGAAAACAGCATCCTTGCCGCCTTGACTAGAATTCTGTTTAATAAAACAAATGCATACCTCAGATCATATGGCTGTGGAAATACAATACTGGCACAAAATTCAATTTTAACATGAATAGTTTCTTTATTATCAGCTAATATTATTTTTCTTCTTCATATACGAGGGAAATAAAGCTATCCAATATCATTTCAGAAATGCATTTAGCTTTTTCAAAAAATAACTATAATTTACTTTAGCTAAAATGGATTTTCACCTACTGCTCTATCTATCTTTTGTCAAAAGCAACATCTGAAACAATTCATACCTTACTATGCAATTTTTGTGTTGAATCTCAAAATAAACCCTGAAAGACCAATAAACTTTTCAAAAACTAGAGCTGTCGTCAGAGTTGCCGACTAATACCCCCGCTGCACAAATGTAGTAATAACTCCATTAATAGTTCGTTGCAGGGGGTATATAATAATTCAAAACTCAGTGAAATGTAAAGACATAGCCATAGAAGAAAAAATTTCCCAGATCTTACTTCATGTTGTTTGTTCTGTAGTGTAGCTGTGGTCTGAGTACCGACGTCCACTAATCCTTCACCGCCCATCTTTGACACCAGGGGGTACTTCCCTAGGGGTTTCTGGCCCTTACTCCCCCCAGTGTTGCGTCCACCAGATCCCTTAGCCTTACTGGCCCCACAGGTCTGGCAGGGTGAACTAGAATTGTTGGATGTCTAAAAATAAAGAATGTAAATAGAAAGATTTTATTGTAAAAGTAATACAATGGTAGTTTATTATCTTATATTTGACTTAGAAATAAGAATAAGAAATCATCTCTCAGGTTGCATTTGTAAGAACTTAGAAGGTATTTAATTTTGTACTAAAAACACAAATAAATCTGAAAATCAACTTCCTTTATAAGAAACATATCAAATAAAGCATTTCTATTTTCCACAAAACCTTAAATAATGAAATTATCATTTTGACTTATACAAATTGAAATTACCTAGAAAAAAATATTGCTGTCAAGAAAAAAAAATTTACTTAAAATGTACTTAGTTAAACTTCAAAGCAATATCTACCTTAGAAAAGTCTGTGAATTCAGTCGTGGCGAGGTGAACTAGTCGCCTCAGCATGTTGGTCAGTTTAGATGTTAACTGGTTGTCAGGAGTAACACACCACTCGTACTCCAGACGCAGCTTTCCATCCTTTCCAAACATTAGGTATAACTCGGCCACTGTCAGGCTATCAGCCATATTCAAGTTCCAACCCTTTTCTAAAATCTCCTGCATTCTTTTTGTTTCTATAAGTTCCTTTTCGTCACTGGACTTTTCACTATCCCCACTATCATTAGCCACTTGTGGAATATCTCCGTTACTCCCACCATCCGGACCTTTCTCCGTAGCGTTTTCCTCGGCAGAACTCGCCGACGAACCTTTTGTATCACAGACACTTCCCTTCCTTTCCTCACCAGTCTCGGACACTTTCTTAGCACCAGACATCATATTATCAGGAAACATTGCATTTTCATCGTCCACCATGGCACTGACATCAAAGGAGCTGGCCACAGATTGGGCTGGCAAGTCCTTCGAATGTCCTTTACTGGACCGAGGAGAGTCAAATATCACAGATAATGCATTCAGCTCTGACGAGTTCTCTGTATGGTTTTTACCAACATCTCCCTTCTTTCCTTTGGTTACAGAAGGTGAATCTGCAAAATCAAAGACAATCACAGTATGATCATGTTCTTTCTTGTTCTTTCCAACTTCAGTTTTTTTTTCAAAACTGCAGCACAGTCTGTGATGCTAATTTTTTTCGCTGTTAGTCATTTGGTCTAGTAAACCCCAAAATTTTACTAGTCCAACTATTCAATCACTAGTCCAATTTAAATATACAGCCATTTTGCTTCAACACTTTATGATCAGTTCTAATACAATTTTTTACCCAAATTGTAGTCTGGATGCTTTCGTGAACACAAATTCTCACAAAATGATGCATCTGGACTGAAATAATCGCATAAAGAATGCACTCCAAAAGTGGTGAATAATGCAATTGTAAATGTAGCATTTAAAGATAATTTAAAATTTTTAAAGAGCCACTAGTTCAATTTAAGCCAATAGTCACATCAAGATAATGTAATACAACTTACTTTGAAACATTTCAAAAATAATTTTGAAGGCAAATTTAGTAATATGTACAAACCAAACTAACAATGTGGTATTTTCAGTTTTGTAGAATATTTTTCAATATTGCAGAATTCAGAATCATACTATTAACTCTTTATATAATATTATCCAGAATTAGAAAAGACTGAAATTAAGACAAAATTTTAAAGACATGAAGATTAATAAATGATGCAATTGGTAAAACTAAGATTCATATCCAAGTTCAAGTTATTAAAATACATACAAAGCTAACAATATACAGTTAAACACAGTTATAACGAACCTCTGGGGACCCTCAAAATCACTTCCATTACAAGCATAGTCTGCTATATACGTGATGCAGATTAGTATAGGAACCATGTCTGGGGATGAAAACTGCTACGTTTATAACCATTGATTTGTTGTAAGCGTGTTCTTTATAAACATATTTTACTGTAAAGACATCAGAATGTTAAATGATACAAGGAACATGACCAAGGATCCATATGAAACAAAACAAGGACATAGTCATTCAGATCCCCTGCCAATGGAGATATCAAAACTGAAGTAAGTTTGATTTTGGAGACTTACGTGTATGAAAAAAAAAACAGGAAAAAGGAAGTTGAGCTAAAGAAAGATGGAGTATAATTCAAGTAGAGCGGGGCTGCAATTGTTGAATCAGGTGTACAGCCTTGACATTTATATTAGACTATATACACAAAGATGGGTGGAGTTTTGCAAAGTAACATTTACCATTTATCATGATATTTTCAGCAATGTTTCCATGGTAACGGAAAAAGTGCAAAAAAAGAAAACCTAAAAATAGCAAAAGGTACTACTAGACCATAAAAAGAATGTGTCTATGAAGTTTTGTGAAAATATCTCTGCTGCTTTTAGAGTTATGCTCCGGAAATGAACCTGCTACAAAAATATATTTTCAGCAATGTTTCTATGGTTACAGAAAAAAGCACAAAAAGTGAAAACCTAAAAATAGCAAAAGACACTACTAGACCATAAGAACAATGTGTCTATGAAGTTTCATGGAAATATCTCTGCTGGTTTTAGAGTTGTGCTCCACAAAAGATGCTTACACAAAAATCTGCCATTTTCAGCAATGTTTCCATAGTTACAGAAAAAAGTAAAATAAGTGAAAACCTTAAAATAGCAAAAGGCACTACTAGACCATAAGACTAATCTGCCAATGGAGTTCCGTGCATATATCTCAACCGGTTTTCCAGTTATGCTGCGGAAACGAACCTGGTACAAAAATATGACATTTTCAGCAATGTTTCCATGGTTACAGAAAAAAGTAAAATAACTGAAAACCTTAAAATAGCAAAAGGCACTACTAGACCATAAGACTAATCTGCCTATGGAGTTCCGTGCATATATCTCAACCGGTTTTCCAGTTATGCTGCGGAAACGAACCTGGTACAAAAATATGACATTTTCAGCAATGTTTCCATGGTTACAGAAAAAAGTAAAATAAGTGAAAACCTTAAAATAGCAAAAGGCACTACTAGACCATAAGACTAATCTGCCTATGGAGTTCCGTGCATATATCTCAACCGGTTTTCCAGTTATGCTGCGGAAACGAACCTGGTACAAAAATATGACATTTTCAGCAATGTTTCCATGGTTACAGAAAAAAGCACAAAAAGTAAGACCTAAAAATAGCAAAAGGCACTACTAGACCATAAGAACAATGTGTCTATGAAGTTTCATGGAAATATTTCTGCTGGTTTTAGAGTTGTGCTCCGGAAACGATTCTTACACAAAAATCTGCCATTTTCAGCAATGTTTCCATGGTTACAGAAAAAAAGTACAATAAGTGAAAACCTCAAAATAGCAAAAGGCACTACTAGACTATAAGACTAATGTGCCTATGGAGTTCCATGAATATATCTCAACCGGTTTTCCAGTTATGTTGCGGAAACGAACCTGGTACAAAAATATGACATTTTCAGCAATGTTTCCATGGTTACAGAAAAAAGCACAAAAAGTGAAAACCTAAAAATAGCAAAAGGCACTACTAGACCATAAGGACAATGTGTCTATGAAGTTTCATGGAAATATCTCTGCTGGTTTTAGAGTTGTGCTACGGAAACGATTCTTACACAAAAATCTGCCATTTTCAGCAATGTTTCCATGGTTACAGAAAAAAGTACAATAAGTGAAAACCTTAAAATAGCAAAAGGCACTACTAGACCTTAAGACTAATGTGCCTATGGAGTTCCGTGCATATATCTCAACCGGTTTTCCAGTTATGCTGCGGAAACGAACCTGGTACAAAAATATGATATTTTCAGCAATGTTTCCATGGTTACGGAAAAAGTGCAAAAAATGAAAACCTAAAAATAGCAAAAGGCACTACTAGACCATAAGACCAATGTGTCTATGAAGCTTCGTGGAAATATCTCTTCTGGTTTTAGAGATATGCTCCAGAAACAAACCTGGTACAAAAATATGATATTTTCAGCAATGTTTCCATGGTTACGGAAAAAATGCAAAAAATGAAAACCTAAAAATAGCAAAAGGCACTACTAGACCATAAGACCAATGTGTGTACGAAGTTTCATGGAAATATCTCTACTGGTTTTAGAGTTATGCTCCGGAAACCATTCGTACGGACTGACAGACGGACGGAACCCATTTGTATATCCCCCGCCAACTTCGTTGGGCTGGGGATAAAAAAATCTTTAGTGAAGTGAAATGTTACCAAAATACATACTAAGTAAATTCTCCTTGTAGTTGTTGAAGGCTAGAGGAATCCTTCGTTCTTTTATGGCTTTGAGTGAGACAGGCACCACATTGCACTCCTGATGGGGAAACAAGGTCAGGTCCTTGTCTCGTGGACACTCCCCATCCAGGTCCTCACGCTTGGTACAGGTCAAGGTCATTTAATCACATTGCAAACGTGATTTTATTTTTTATCCTTATCTCTATATTTGAACCCAACTTCTTTTCAAAATTTCACAATTAGTATATATAACTTTTACTACCTGAATTTGTGAATATTATCATTTCATTTAAATCATACACCCTTTCAAACCTCTTTGAGCTCTACCATCTCAAAGGATAGAACATTTCAGGGGTGAAAATGTTATACAGAATCTCAGCAAAGAATTTAGATTTGCTGATGTTCTGTATTTCTTAATAAACCTGACCTAATTTGATTATTTCTTCTCAAAATGACAGTAAAACCTCAAATTCAATATTATGATTTTGCTTCATTAGCCATATGTAGTATAATTGTATCAAATTCATTTTTCAAGTTAAAAATTGAGCTATCAACATTGTAACCTTGAGTAGCGTATTTTTGCGCGTATGGTGCACACTTATTTTCATAAATTATCTACTGTTGGTGTAAATAGGTTAGGATACAAGTTTTACAGAATGCGGTTTCCACTTCTGGCTGAGGAACTTTATAATAGAAGAGAGTTTTTTCTCTGGTTTTAACATCATGCGTAGCCTGGGGTTTTGAGACATCTCCTGTACATAGGCCCATGCTGCATTTGTTCTGGGGTTGATGTCTAGGTAGATTCTCTCTGGCACCTGGACCCCTGCCTCTTCTTCTGGTTTAGGATCTATATACAATATTACCTTGTTAACTCGAAATCAACTATGAAATTTTTAACCAGAACCAAAAACACTTCTAAATATAATTGGTTTCTAAATATAACGACTTCGGTTAAGTATGATTTACCGTCAATTAGTCCTAACTTATGGAGAGTGTGACTTCACAAAAGTCAATCTAAAATATGATGTCACATTCACTGCAAGGTGGGAATAATCGACTGTTATTCGTACTACATCCATGTCATTTTGCTATCTCAAAATCAACATTAACAGTGTCTTCAAGTTCAAAGTTAAAAAGCTTACTAACCAGCATTTTCTTACAAATCAAAAACATATCAAATGTTCATCATAACACTATCTTTTTGTAAATTTCACAGATTAAAGAGATATTGTATTGTGCGAAATAAATGTAAATTAACAACATTAAGCATACAGATAAGAGACTCACCATCGATGTTGTTAATTTTCTTCAAAGCGTTACATATTGGTGTTTTTATCCTAAAAACGTAAAATGTAAATGGGGAAACAAGTTGTAAAACAGTGATAAGAGAGGTTAATAATTGTCACCAGTTCTATTTCACACACCAAGTGAACATCTGAGCCTGATAATAACTCTAACTATAATTTTCCTATAAATTTAAATCACCGTAGGAAAGCATTCTAGAATTAAGGAAATATTTCACTTAAATATAATACCTTCTTTATTGCTGGCACTGGCAACATTGAACAAAATCCTATTCAGGACATGTTCCCTTGCTATATGTATTTTTAAGTGTATGCCAACTGATTTCAGACTTCATTGCATCGAAAGGTAAGACAGTACAAGTATTTGTGATTTCTTCAAATTTGACATTAGTATTTGTCATATGATATGTACTACCTGAAGTTCTTTCCTTTGATCTTTATAGTTGTGGACCTGTAATTAATAAAAGTGGAATTAATTATCAAAATCAAATAGAATCATATCAGATTATGTATAAGCCTTGCCAGTGATAAGCTCTATACTATTACTAGGTCATCGATACTTGGCCCTTCCTACTCAACATGTATCATAAGAGGTAGGGAATACAACTGGATACACCGGTTGCATACATCAGATCGTGTCGGGATCAATGCCTCCAGATAAAACTGGGATTCCCAGCCATTTTATTTATTCTATACTATTTTGTGCCTCATGATATGCAATTTATCTTACAATACTCGTGATGTGTCTTTCAGTGTTTCATTTATAAACATACAAGCATTAATCCTTTATACTCTCCAGAAAATTCTGTAAATAATCAGGTTTATATAAATTGAGTTTGTTTTAGAACTTCTTCGTAGTAGCCTGAAGGCTTTGAACAACATAATGTTATACTAGTTACCCGACACAAATCCAATTTTTATTCCAAAAAGTTGAATGATGTTTTCAAATTCAAAGTGTTTATCAAGAAGATATTGAGATATTGTTTACTTATTGTGATTTTATTCATATTTTATTATAATTGATCATGATAAATATAATATTAATCTAAAAGAATATTCAAACTTACCCAGTGTGTATCAATTCATCCAACTTTAAACCATTCTTTTCATTTAAAGCTGAAAAATAACATTGCTATATTGAGACACACAGTATAAGTGAAAATGTGAAATAAAATTAATATCTATCAAATGTTATTTTTCTTTCTTTTTTAGCTAAATATTTGCACATTGTTTCGAAAACTTTTTGAACGGACAATATGTTACAAAGCTAAATTGAATAACAGACTTTTTTCATTGGTGGTGCCAAGTAATTCATAAACTAGAGAAAACAACATTTCACATACCTGCTTTATGCTTCTTCCACAACACACCATAATTGATCAGGCCATACAACTCCTGGGTTTCCTTTTTCGTTTCTGAAATTTAAAATACAACAAATCAAAAATATTATTATAACCGCATGCGATAAGGATCATATCTCAGAAAATAAATTTTTTTTTTTTAATATTATTTTCTGAAATCTATGGAAATTAAAGGACATAAACAGATTTAAGAATTTCTTTGAAGTTATGATTTAAATAGTCTTCATTTAATTCAATTAATGGGACTAATTCATGTATCATGTGATACCTAATAACGTTTGTGCAGGACTCGTATCTCCAGTGGTGATGGAACGTAACTCTTTGTAATCTTCCCGCTGAAATGACGTTATCCCGGGATAACATCATTCCATCACCAATAGAAACAATAGTCCCGCACAAATGTTATCAGGTATCACATGGTACGTGAATGAGTCCCATTACAGTCAAATTTGGGTTTGGTAAAATTTAAAAGACCCATTTAATCTAAAGTTTCACCTTTCTATATATATTAAGTTAGTAAAATTTACGGGAGTACTCATATAAATTGAAATGTTACCATGGACCAGTCAACTGTTTTATACAGGTTCGGGTTTGTTTTTTTCCATAAAATTTTCTAATGGTTTTCTTTGGACATCTCATTTAAAACTCAATCATCCCTGGAAATTCATAATGAACTGTTCCAGTTCTTGATTGAGAAGAATTTAAATGCGTCTCCTGGGGTGAATGAATTAACCTTCGTTTGGTGAAGACTCCTACCTTTGTCGATGTCAACAAACTTTGATATTTTGTGCCAGGTTCTGTAGTAGAAGTGGCGCACCTGGTCCTTGTTTTTGATCAGTTGAGGCGCCACCCCCTTCTTCTTGCATTTCTGTGCGATCACATTTTGAATTGCGTCAAAATCTTTACCATGCTGTGAAATAAAATTAATGTCATATAGGCAGTTATAATGGAGGATAAATCTCCAATATTTGTTGCCAAATTTTTAGACTAAGAAGTATTTGTTTTGCTTCCAGAACTAGTCTGCGGAGATAACGAATTGTCATACAATCTGACACAATACATGTCTCTTCAATTTAACAATTTAAATTGTTATCTTCTGTATATGTTTCAAGCTTGTAATTTATAGTTTGTAATACTGTTGTCATTCATGGTTACAATAAAGTTAAATTTTGAGTTAAGTTACTGCATCATGACCATAATATGAATAAATCAGAGTTTTATTAGGCCCCCCCTCCCCCCAAAAAAATGTATGTTTCAGGTACCCCTACCTACCCTAGTTTTTTCTTCCAACCCTAGCTATTTTATCACACTTTTTCAAAACAAATATGGCCTTATAATTTTTAATATTAAATTATAGCTTTTATTTAAAGTTTCACTGATTTGTAGTCTTTTTTCATCAAATCATAATTTATTTAAAATATAACAAATGTCTTTTTAAAGTTTCAAAATTACTTACCTCGTACAACCCTTCAAAGAATGTAGCCTTGTCTTCTGTACTCCATAACTCCCACTGACGTTTAGTTTTAGTCTCTGGCGTAGCACTTTTGATTACCTTTACTGTAAAAATATTTTCACTTTTAATATTGGCTTTTCCAACAATGTCAGAGGTTTAGCATGATGAAACACTTTCTTTTTTAAAAACATTATTTTGTAACTCATCATCATGTTTAATTTTTTTTTTATTGAATTAAATAGTTGCAGATATTTTATTATGAAGTTAAGAAAAATGAATATTGTTATGCTATTAAAATAAGTCAAATATAAATAGCAGACTAAAAGTTTTTTTTTTTTTTTAATTATTTATCTACATTTTACCTCCAAGCTTAATTAATATTACACAATCGATCAAGGATTTTTTGGAGAAGTTATTTGATCTTTATAAAGTCCCATTTCATCATTTTCAACTTCCCAATTTAACACAAATTTCCTTTATGATCGTACAAGACTACAAATGAATGTGAATATAAATCATTTAAATCTATCTTAATGTATAATATGTGAATGTATGATGTGTTTTGTCCAAATAAATATTATTAGAAATTAATATCGCCACAAAATAATTATTATTCGAAGGCAGTAACTATGCAAGCCAAATTCAATGCATAACAAATGTAAAAATTATAGATATTCTATTTGCTTGCATTTTATATATTATATTCATTAATAAATTCTAAATTAATTACTATAGTTTAATTTTCCCCATCAAAATGGCATTTTTCATATCAAGCTAAAGCATTATCTAAGTGATAAAGACCTATATAGCTGTAAGCCACAGTTAAAAAAAACCACAACAGCCCTGGGTAGTTATTGATTTACTGCTATGCCCAAGACAAGTATTTAGTTCCCATGGCAACTCTAGAAAGTTAGTGGTTTTTTTCTAATTTCATACCCGTTTTCTTTACGGGTGATTCTGGTGGACTAAGGTCTCTTTTTGGCCTTTTGACAATTCTCGATCTTGTTGAGTTTGATCTTGTTATCGCCCCACTCCGTTTAGTAACTTTCTTCCCATTCTGTCCTCCACTTGGTCCTGCTGTGTTTTCCGGTTTATCCGAGACTTCAGAGCAATTGTTACCTCCCTTTGTGGTTTTATCGTCGGTCAAAGCATCGTTGTGATCAATAGTCATTCTGAAAACACCAACAATGCAATAATTTGGCAAGAAAAAAAAGTAAAATTTATTTAATATTTACAAAATTATTGTGTTGTGGTACGAAGGAAATAATTCAAAATGGCTGCCGTCTTTGATGTATCAACCGCCATCAAACGTAATGTTTTGGTAATATTTTAAGTAAATTAAAGAGTCAAGTGCGTCAGAATATGCGTTTCGTTTTACTTATGATGTCAGACACTTATCATGATAGAGTAAAGTATGATTGGGTGCACAAGTGTCGGATAAAATACATTTATCCCAAGTGCAAAACACAACCAGAGAAATCAAAATGGCGGTCCATTTTCTTACCGATTTTCTATGCATTCTTTCGAATTTGCGTCCCCCTGTGTACTTCTACGTCGTCTGCCAAGAGGCATGAGGATGAATATACTTATCCGCGATCAATCCTTCGATTCATTTCCTTTATGTATGTGGAATTTAGTTCAAGTTTCACAAAACACGATTGCATTTGTTTACACCCAGCTGTTCTTAGTGCGGCAACATGAAATGATCATTTTTCGCCACCCAACTCTCCGTCCAATCTTCTAAACCCAAACTTAATCAATGGATGCATCTAGTTTCTGGTGACAAAGAGTCACAAAATATCCTTTCAAAAACTAGCAAATATCCGAAATGTTGGAATAATGAGCTTTCCCAGTATCTGCAGTTCAGAAGCTGATCGTTTGCCATTAACACACAACTGGTCATGTGACACATTTATCCAGTTAGAAGTTACTCAATTTCACATTATTTCTTCATGCCAAAATAATCCCTAATATCCTTAAAAGAACCTTTCCATGCGAAAGTGAGACTGAATGATGATCTTGCATTAATAACAATCATCATTTTATTCGAAAAAGACATATTGTTGTGAAATTAAACCCCAATGACCTTATTTGTAAAATTACTTGCACGCGTTTACATTTTGTTCTGCATGACAATAAATTAAGTTTGAAAATAATCAAAAATTCATATACAATCAAATGATCTTTTGTTCGGCATAACGGTGAATTTATATCTTGACTATTGTATACTATCCTCCTTATAAACAACTGGGACAAATTTTAAATACTAACTAGCCTATGAGTAGGAAATTTCATTGTAAATCTATACATGTACAAAAACAACAACACTTCATGATAAATCAAATAAATATGAAATTACCAAGCCGACTACTCATTGTTCCCTTGCATCACTGATTTTATCGAATTGTTATCATCCTTGTTGCGTAACAGATTAGCCGTAAACAAATTGGTTTCGCTTGTCATACCGAAAAAGTGACATGCCGAGTCATTTCCTGAATATACCTACTTCGGATCGAAGAAAATAATCTCATTTTGAATGAGTTGTGAGCGGCCAATGTTAGAGTTACATATGCTCAGATAATATAAAAATCATTGCTTAATGCGACAGTTAAAAAATGGAACATACGAAAGACATACACACGTGCAAATTAAACAGTAAACAATTACCTCGTGTCAATGTTATGGCAAGAAGTCTTGGCGGGAAGTCAAATAGGGGATTCCCTTCTTTTGATTGGTCGGAGCATTACTGACAAATGGAAAACTCCATATGTCGCAATATACGACACATCTTTAATGACAATTACTAGATATCTATCAATACATTCTACAAAATCATGTCGGGACATAATCACAATTCAGATATAAATTAAAAATATTCTTATTTGACTAAAAATGACAACGTAAAACCTGTCGTAAGAGTTCAAAGGTTAACGATTTTCTTACACGTACTCTCATTGGTTGATTCATTTTCCGAAATATCAAAAACTTTTTATTCTTTAAAAAACATTATTAAGGTAAACAAGTCAATACATTTTTATTTATTTTTTAAACAAGATTGATTTTGGCTGAAGAAGAAAGATGAAATAAAAACTTTTCCGGTGACCTCGGGTCATTCCTACGGTGATATCTCGTGATGACATCATCGTGTGCGTGAAATTCGAAAGGCGCAGGATCACAGCCACTTTGTTAAAAATCAACTACCGGTAAAGAAGTTACGAACAGAAAAAAGCATGTCAACACATACATTCCAAGGTTTAAGAGACGACAAGAACTCTTCCAGGTATAGTATTATTATTAGGTTGTGTTTAGGAGTATATTTTCGGAAAATATTCGATTTTTTCCAATTTTCTTAGCATGTACAAGCACGACCCGAATTTTTGTTGAAAGGTGTTGCCGCTGTACGTAGGTTACTCATAAAAACGAAGTCTTTTGAACACGTTTCAAGTCCGAAATGACGTTGAATTGATATTTCCTTATTGTATTTTTCAAGAAAGTTTGCTAAATGCACACGCCTGGTTCTAAAAACATTGGTACCGGTTAATTCGTCAGTATTTTTGAGTTATGTCCCTTTATCATACATTATAAGGCAGATCGAGACTAAATATTCGCTGAATATAGATCTTTCTTTAATTTTTGATAATTGAATTTATTTGGTGACCTGTCTGGCAGCCAATAAGTAACAAGTTATATTGCCATCAGGAAATAACGACAGAATTTTGATCATCTGGTCTAAAACTGTTGATTGTTGTGTGCTGAAGTTGTTCTGACAGTATACTCAAAGATAACAACATTGAGAATAGAGATTAGTACACTGCTAAATTCTTAATAGACCATATATTTTTATTTCAATATTATTAAAACACGATTGGAAAACACCTGTATTTTCGTGAAGTTTTGTGTCCAATAAAGTGGACGTATGGTATGGTCAAGTGCCTTAAATTTGTCAGGGACCTGTTTTCGTCATGTCTACAATTTTGCTTATATCTCATGTACTATCGCAAGATTTCATTAAGAGTGTCGTCTGCCAAAGTGGATTTGGACAGGAAGATTTGTATTGCTCAAAATGGAGTGTGTGTTATAAACAAGTGATTTTATAAAAACAATATAGCAATATAACACGAGACGAAGGCATTTTCTTAGGTCCATTTTAAATGACACTTTAAAACCCTACAGTCAGCGTTTGACTGTCCACTTGCACTGATCAGCAGTATGTCAAGTACCAGAAGTCAAGTGTCTGATCATGTGATTCATAACCCAGACTTTGGGTTATTACAAATTATTTTGGCGATTGAACTTAGTCCAACTTACCCGAAATTTTTGGTACAGTACTGTTGAAAACATAACGTTATTATATGTAAGCGGAGGTGTTTGCCACTTTCCATGACCAATAGGTAGACTCTAAATAGATGTAACAGCAAGAAATTTTCAGCTTAAACAAGATTTCACAAGTGCCTACTAGATGTAACAGCAAGAAATTTTCAGCTTAAACAAGATTTCACAAGTGCCTACTGCTCAACATTTATTTGGAATGACTTCAATTTTCGTAATAAGCGAAACAGCCCCTCTGAAGAAAAAAGGTCCCTATATGTGTTGCCCATCACCCGGTGACTGGCGGATAGAAATCTTCCGATAGATGAAAAAAGAATTGATAAGATAATTTGTTGTACAAGTAAGACAAAATATCATATATTTGTGTTGATAAAATTGGTACATTTTATTTTCTTGCTGGTTTGTTGATAACTGGGAGGATTTGATTACCATGACAAATATTGGTCCTTTAAGGGTACAGTATTTCACTAATTTGTACAACTTGATACATGATCCAATAACATTAGATGCTCATTATTGAGAAACTTCTGATAGGCGATGTCAACATCTAATCCCGGAACTTAATACAAGTCTTTGCGAGTTCCATTGTCATAAGTGTAGTATATACATTACATTGTATTAGTATGTATGGTAATAACGTTTGAAACTCAAGAACAGAGAAATTTGAAAGGTGTTTCAGTATAGATAGTATATCTATATAGGTATGTAACTAAGTTACTTTAAGAGCTAGCTAGCACCTATTAGGATATTTATGTCAATGTATTTATTCAGTCCCAAGTAATTAATTAATGAATACAAACATTATTTTAGGGTTTTGAAACCTCCTGGTGGTGGTTCAAGTAATCTTTTTGGAGCTCCAACACCTACTGCTGCTGAATCAGCAAGCCAGTCCAGATCAAAACAGACATCATCCAATATATTTGGTGACCCGTACAATCCCGCAACAGATGTGACAAGGAGTGATCAGAGAGCTGCACAACAAGAACAACAAAGGAAACAGGGACAGCTAGCTATAGAGACACCTACTTATGTCAGAGCCGAAAAACCACAGGAGGATACACAGTCAAAATTGTTTGGTGACGATACAAACCAGTCTCGACGTACTGGAAAAGGACAAGGTAGGAATGCGTTGATTGTTGTAGAAATTAACCAATGATTACAGTATGATATGATGTGCTGACCAGTTACATGTCAGATATGTAGATGTCTTTCAGGGTGTTAACAAAACTTACTTGAGAAATATTTATCTTAAAGAATATATTTTTTGATATACCCTAATGTAAAAAATAATTTAGATCATTTACTAGTGAAATACTGTTAGTCTATTATCCCAGTTATCATTTGTCTTTGTATGTATATAGCTTTTGTCTATAACCTGGGTTTTTTTTGCTATATCAAAACAACAAAATGTACTCTGCCATTGTACATTAAAATCTATAATATGCTGCCATACCAGTATACAAGAACAATTTTTGGTTCAGTTTGCTTTTAATAATCTTAAGTCTAAGAAGAATAAGATAATCATATTATTAGATAATAAATCTATGTACAAGCATCAACCTCTTTGCTTTCAATTGATGTCTATCTATTCAATCTTGTATTCACATAGTCCTTGGCCTAATAATATGATAATGATGATTTTAGGTTTTCTTCTGTGAAAGGTCTTCTAATTATAAGTTCAGTAATTAGTTATTATCATTAGTTCATTTATATTAATCATCATTTGCTGATTTGATCACCTGGAGGCATTTAGTCTGATGTAAGTCAAATACTAAGACACCTACTACAGTACAATGGATGCCACTTTACCTGGGTGGATGCTGGGTGTACCATAAATGAAGTCCACCTGAGATAAAATGGGATTGATTCTTCTGTATAATTTGAAAGTACTTTAAGAAAAAAAAATTGGGTTCCTTTTCATTTTCTGTGCCGAAAAAGGTTATTGGGACAGCGTAAACGCAAACCCTTCCAATATGTCCCTAGCTAGCTGAGCTGAAGAAAATGCAACTCTCTGTACATTATAATTCTGAACCAATATAAAAATTGATCCAAGAAAAAGACTTTATTGTCCTAGTCAATAGTCTGTTTTTAGCCTGTTTCACTGGTACTTAACTGCACCATACTTGTACTATATTCACAATTCATTTGCAACTAAACCATCATCCTTACTGTCTACTACATCAATGGAAGAACATCAATCAGTTTGTGGTGGTCAGGCTCTGTTGCATCATGACTCATGTTGGGTGTTGTGTGCTTGCTTGTATTATACGTGCTTTCTACACTTGCCTATTTTGTCATTTTCACCTGTTGAAAGCTCCTCATCTGACCAAAAGATCTAGGTTATTCTTTTAAAAAAATGGTTTAGTATATTTATAATGTACTTGCATCTTGCTGAATTGAATCAAGACTTCTGGAATTGAAAAAAAAAAAAAAATTAGGATGTAAGCTTAAAAGCATGTTCCAGTACATACAAAATATACTTTTAAAAAATATTTCTTTCACTGTCCTTTCATCTTTTTCATGTATTGCATTTTTATATTAGGGTGTTCAATATTTGGAATGGGGGAGGGGGTATTGAAGGTGGTCATTGTGCTTACCACACATGCATAAATGAAAATATATAACTCAGTAACCAATGAATAACAGATCTTTTGGTCAGAATGAGATAAATGTGTGCATGGAACCCTATGTTCTTAGCTGTTTAACATAACATTTATATGTAACTGACTAGGTGAAGAGTTTCCAGCCTATGACCGCTCTGTATATGCAGCTCAGATGGTCCACCAGAAAAGCAACGTCCAAAGAGGTACATGAGGACTAGTGTTGTGAAATGTGACACCTGTTAGGGAGACCCCAAACACCACTTCCTCGTTGCACATGTGTCACTGGTTTTAAGATAAACATCGCTTACAAAAAATGAAGACACATATACCTGAAAAAATTTGAACCAATATAGCTTAGTTTTGGCACATATGAGGTGGTCACATTTTGACATATATACGCTAAAGTCAACATGGCAAAATGTAAACCAGTAAACTAAACTATTATATTCATAGAATATTCAACTTAACTGTTTTCAATAAATAAAATTTAGCACATAAGACTGTCAAGACTTAAGTGTATGGAAATAAGAAATTAGATATCATACTTCAGTGTCTAATTATAATACTTTAATGAGTAACTTTGATGGACGAACCCTTCAGATAGGGAATCTGTTTTTCCTCTATAAATTCAAAGCTAGCAAAATGATGTTAAGACAGAAAGTAATCCCCAGAAGAATTTGTTCACTCCGTCTCCAGTTTCACTTGGTCATCAAACAATTACAAAAATTGTAGTTAACTGTCAAGGAAATAATTATAAGTGATAATATTGACGGCAACAACTTTGTGCCACACATATCACTGTTACTTACCGGTACATATGTACTCTTATGTATGATGTAGTGTGTAAACAAGCAGTTGTCAGGGACATCTGACAGAGAATCTGTTAGGAATAATATATTATTACTTATGAGATAATATAACTCTCACAAAGTACAGAAAACATGAAGTTTGAGGGAGGGACTGGAAACTGTCTGTCATGTTAGGGAGTATAGCATTACATATCTAGCTATAAACGGGTGCTGTAAGAATGTTGTAATTATTTGATATAGCACAGTATATAAGTAATGGGCCATCTGGACTGGAACATGTAGTATGTGTTTTGTATATAGACTTACCAGATTGACATCTGGTTAGAATTTAATATTCATTCCATGTGTCACTGAAAACACTATTACAGCAGTAGATATTTCCTCTAGGCGTTTAATTTAGTATGCTAGCTTTTTAAGCTTGTAATATCAAAAGCAGAGACTAGTCCCAGATATTTAAGTCACAAATTGATTGTTTGATTTTGTATCACTTGAATTTGCAAAACAGAAATGTCATATGTACCATGTTTCACTATCACAATCACTACTCATTAAGTATGGCAATGTTATAACATAAAAACACCATTTCATCTAATGCTGTTTATTCAGTTTGAAAGAGACTTAAAACTGTCCCCAAAGATAAGTTTTATTACTTCAAATGATATAAATCACGTAATTCTTTTTACTCATAAGTCTGGCTTTAGAAATTAACATGAAGATAATTATGTTAAGGATTAGATTAGAAGTAAAATCAAGGCATAAAAATCTGATTAGCGTAAACTTATGATGTAATAACCTTGTGTTACTCTACTGAACATGTCCAGGACCGTTATTGAAAAGGCTCTGTCCCAGACATGTCGAGTAGACATCAGGTAGTGTAAATGTGAATATTGAAGCTAAGATACACAGGTGTATTATCAGTTACAGTCTTTAATATTCAACATTTAAATCAGACAGGCTATAGAAGTGAAGGATTTATTATGTTTAGATAAAAACAGTTACATCTATAGTCAAGCTAAAGGAAAAGAATAAAATTAAAGTGATAGATTTGTATCGAGATTGACTCTCCTGTGATTGCTAGGAATGTACTTTATTAATTTTGATAAGGTGTAAGTTATAAATATCCAGTTATGTCACGTCATGTGTTCAATAATCTTTATCTTTGACAATATCTGATTATAAAAATGCCAAGTGAAGAAAGGATTTATTGTATGTCACCTATAAGCACAGTTACTTTTAATATGGGTGCATGTGTATGTGTGACCAAATAGCATGCCCCTTCCCCTTGGTGCTGTATTTTGTTTTGCTTTTTTTTTCAATTTCATTCGAATATTTATTATTTTCCTAATTTACATACTCTTGAAATTATCAAGTATCAAAATCACTGAAGTAGAAATAACTTATAATATAATTCCATAGAACTTACTCTTACAAAAAACAAGTTTTAAAATACAAATGTCACTGGACCATGACAAACATGTAGAAACTCAAGGCTGTATGAAAGAATGGCATTATTGTTGTTGAAAATAGAATTTGTCTTTGTCTGACCACTAAATACTTTAAACAATTTGCCAGACAATACCTACATGTTTATACTGGTAAGAACAGGCTCATAAGGCTCTGCTCACCTGTGACCTTGGATTAATGGTAACACTTTGGTATGAGTCTCATGAATATTGTAACCTTGGTGAATATGGTATTATGAAATAAGATACATTGTATATCATGAATGCTATACCCGGAAACATTAACGGTTGGCACATCAAATCAATCACTATAGTTATTACATGGTCAAGGTATACATCCTATTTAAATTTAAAAAAAAAACATTATTTCTCATTAGTATTCTATTTATTTAGTATTAAAATTTGTTGAGTACTTGGATCACACATTAAAGTCATTAATTACCCATTCGTTAGTCTGTTATAAACTTGGTAGGGCAGAGGTTATAGCACTTGGTGGCTGGATGTCATTTTCCTATTTTATCAGGGAAAGTATTTCAGTTTTCTTCTGATTACTCTTATTTCATATGATTTCTTTGATATTTGTTATCTTAAATGAAGATAATTATTTCAGCTTATTTAAAAAATAAAGTGGAAAAAAAAGTCAAAGATATAAAATTATCCTTTATGAAGTAGGAGTAATCTTACCATATATACATAATCTTAGATCATGTTTCTCTTCTTATTTTGATAATCTAATATAATTAATTCTATCCTCAACTCATTTAATCAACATCATCCATCTGTCAAACACATGACTAATGAATTCTGGATGTAAGAACTTATCATTTAATGACATCATTTATTCAGAGAACTGTTTCCATCATCCTGTTTTAAGATGCTTCATAATGCATGGATGCAAAGTAACATTCACAATTGCATGGATAAAAACATAAAAGTAACAATAGAATGTAAATGTAAGAATTTATCCTAAGCTTAGTGGAAGCATTAAATTTAAAGCTATCACTCATGGTTAAGGCAGACCACTCAGCTATATCTAGCGTATTAATTAGTAATAATAGATACCCCTTACACTCACATTTACAGTAATTGTGCAGATCATCATCATCAACCTCACTGAGAGTGATTGTTTACATGAAGCCAGAATGACACCCCCATCCCAATAACCCTGCCCAATAAAGCCCCAAATATCTTGTATGTGATGTACATGCCTCATGCAAATGATGTTAGAATTCCACGGAGGCAGAGATGGTAATTACTGTCTTCGGAATTCAAATTTGATGTATGTGTACATGTGTTAACTACTTTCTACATAACAGTTATTGTTAAGTCATTATGTTAATTTCATTTAGACCCAATAAAAACATTGTTTTATAATCAAATCATGAATGAAATTATATGATAGTAGTGACTTTAAGCAATTGAAGCAGCTAATTTCCAAAGATAATTTTTTGTAAATACAGGGTGTAAAAATAATTAAAGAAATGCTTGTTTAAACAAACAATTTCTATCTATGAACTATGCATATTTGAAATGTTGCATGTGAGGAGATGGACATGTCTTTCATGCATGCTATGTTAGTTTGCAAGAACTGACCGAGTGTCTCCCCTGATTTTGTTTGTCCCCCAGACAGACCATTGTATGGATTTTCACTATAAATTCAGCCTCCTCCTTTAACCCCATCACGGGGGAGACATATACCGGTTCAGAAGAGGAAATGCAGCCCTCCCACACTGGCAAAAGGAAAGGAGCACAAAGCATAGGTATTGTCAGGCTCGACAGACAGAGTTTTATTTTCACTATTAGTGTCTATTTGACTGCTTTCTTTCCTCTTTTAATTCTCTTAGTTCTTTTTCTGTGTGAGTTTTAGTGTTGTGGCTTTTCACCTACAGTGATATTTTGGTCAGCAGAGCTCTCAAAAGTGTCAGATGTCTGAAACGTAAAGTACATGTTTTCAAAGTCATTCAATTCAAGTTGATAAATCTGTAAAGTGCACTTGATTTTGCTACACTGCCAGGCCCAGTTTCATGAACAATTCTTAAAGGGCCACTACCTTTCCGGAGCAAAATTTAAAGGTTTCTTAAAAACATTAATAACAAAAGAAAATATATATTGATGGCTTAAGATGAGGTTACAACACCAAACATATGCAAGATTTCCTGTCTAATGTACGATAACAGTGGAGATTCATTTCGCTGTTTTGCCGTCTGGCGCAGTGATAGTCAACTACCGCGCGGCATTTAGGACGACGGCGGGAAACATAAAACGACCCACGTTATGAAAATTAACATTTTATTTATTCTAATTAAACAGTTCTGAAGGTGGTGATAAGTGTGCTAGTAAACGTATAGTTAATAACTTCTGCGCCTCTACAAAATTATTGATCTCGTTTCACATTCCTATTTTAAAAATTAAAAGCCGTTTCGGAAAGGAAGTGGCCCTTTAACTTTAAGGAGGCTTCCTTAAAATTTGTAATGCTTTCCTATGGGGAATTTTAAGTTAAGGGATTCCTTAAATTTAAGGAATGTTCATGAAACTGGGGCCAGATATTCTCTGGATGCTTTATAAAAAAAATGGAGGCCAAATCCAATTTGAAGCTTGGAAAATTGATATATACAGTAACTATAGACTGAGATAACTATTATATCAGACATTCAGAATCTGACACTCTTGAGTTTAATACTGCTGTAGTGTTTCTTGCTAGAGCTTAAATAATTCTTATAACTCCTGTGATTTGACACTTTTCTTCTTTCACTAGAAAAGGAGAACATGTAACACTGAAATAAGCTATCTTTAAATCAACAATCTAAATTTATCCTGGTGCAAGTTATGAAAGCAGACCTTGTCTTGTTTCAGGTTATTTGTGGATGAATGGTACTAGCTAACCTCAGTAGGCATACACATTTTGTTAGATAGAGAGCCCTGTATTACACAGGACTATTTCCTTGTTTCCCAATGTAGGTCAATGTTGTTAAATATTTAATGTGATCCCCATGATTGTTCATACCACAATATAATGTGAGTGTGTGTGTATGTATTACATTAAATGTGTTCACATATACTGACAGAATGATTGCATATGTATACATACTAATTCTATTATTAATTAAGCCAATTTTCTTAATGATGTTAACATTAATGATGTTAACCCTACTACCCGGTATGCTACATGTATAAGCTAGTATATATACCTACTCTTCATTATACTACCACAAAAGAACTGATATTTGCAAAGTATCAAGAGAGGAAAATATAGATATATACCTGCATGAATACTTCAATGAGCTTTTAAATGCAAGATATAGGCTAATGTTAACTCTAAACAAGTAAAGTTTTAATAGAAGTAACCCTTCAAAGGCTTCACTGGGGAGTTATTACTGAATTACACTCTTTGAGAATAAGATAAGAGGTATTTTTTCTGGGATCAGAGATAAGAGTTTTGAATGGGGAGGCAGGCCTGAGTTGGGTTGTGCATCTGCTAGCATTAGTGGTATGGAGAGGCGAGGTTAATAACTTCATTCATCTGCATGTTTACAGCCATATAACTTATTACCAACAGACTAGGATCTTCCCAAGAGATTCTATTTATGGCCTTCAGCTGAAAACAAACATATATTGGCGTGGCATGTTACAACTGCTATTGTTGTTTTTGTCTGATTAGCCCTGGCTGCTGTTACATCTATATTTGTGAATTTCCATAGGGGACTGACTGCAAGGGATGACAACTCCATTTCAAAATACTCTAGTCAGCATCTGAAACAGTGCAACAATTTCAAATTCAGGATAGCAGGAGTACCGGTATCATAGCTTTCCTGTCTAAAGCTGGCTAATACCAGCTGAGAGACAAACCCAAACATTTTCTTTGACCCTTGAGATATATAACTTCAGCAGATCCCAGCAAAGTGAAGTACATTATGCTTGGGTTGTGATAGCAAATGCCGTATGACTATGAAAAGCATGTGTAATACCAGCCGACTGCTAATGTGTGACATGTATACAGGCATGCATTCTCTTACCCAAATAGCTGCACACCTTTCTGCTGTCTATACAACAAGCAAAATATATATACCCAATGTACACAATCATATATCTAGTAGAGTAGTCGAACTCACCACAATGTTGTTAGTCTTCTACATTCTGATATTTAGTCTTGTATAATCTGATAAAGCATCAGAAAATCAATTTGCTTACACAAGTTTAGTTACAGTGGACTTTTTTATTTTGATGGTACATGAATTTATTGAATATTTTGTGGATTATTACTGTGTACCTGGCTACATCACTCTCTTCTAATGATTGATTTTGAAATGAAAGCTAGTGATAGACAAAGAAATAAGTTTGTGAAAATACAGACAGCAGCAGTTAGAAATGAAAACAGTTTGTGTCAGGTTTTCAACACAGTGCCTGGTAGAAGTGTTGTTGTGGCAGTAGTATATTGAAGATCCTGTAGGTGTTGTGGCCAGACCCATTACAACAGTATAGCAGCAGCTAGTCAGAATGGCATTTGTTGTTGTCTGTAATATCCATTAGCTTATGGCTCTCGTCCTCAGATCATTGTCCTCTCCTAAACCTATATACATGTGCATTTGTCATACTATGTTACTTTTTGTGTTGGGCCAGCGTAATCTTTAATTTTCCTTTGTTATTTGATAATATCTAGTCATGAGTGGAAGAAATGGATTTATATGCATGTTGTTAGGGAAACCATTCAGAAAATTGCATTGATATTTTCTCACCATTTATAAATAGTGAATGAATTTTTAATTGGAGTTTTCATTAGAAACATACTTAAGGTGGTGTTTTAAATTTCTGAGGGTAGTTTTTTTCAGATTTTAGGTAGGTTTTATCCCTATCGCACTACTTAGTTAACATTATTACTACCATATTACAATTACTGACTTAATTCTTTTCATGATAGTTACAATTTGTATCCCTTGAAAAATTCTATTTTGTTTCAGAAAGATGCTGGCTATCATGAAATATATAATTCCATGATTTAATTTTTACTAACATTATTTGATTTTACTGATTTTCTAATATTTTCTAATGTTTTTTTTGATAAATAAGATATAAATACAAATTACTGTACAAAAACTTATATATTGTTGATACATAGGTCAGGTATATTGTATAGATTCTGTGTAATTATATTCAGGTAAGTAGCTGGATTGATCAAGTCAGGACAGAAACAATGATACCTCTGTCTTTAGGGGTTGAGTAGGTTGTGTATTTTATTCTTCTGTTTTCAGCGTTTCAGCTCAAAGAAACACCTATAGAACCGATATATTTGAGATGTGTTGGCAAACATGTTATATGGAATGCCATATGTGTGCAGTTAATACCGTGTGTTATATTGCATGGACTGATTTTCAAACTTTAAACGAAAAGTAGACAAAAACACAACTTAACACATATTTTCTTAGAAGATTGCACAATGTTGCCATATATTAAAAGAACATTTTGTGCACATATAATACAATATTTTCAATTTAATTTTCAAGAACAAATTATTATTTGATACATAAATATAATACAGATTGGTATCAGAAAAGTTTTGCTACTGCAGATCATATTAATTGCAGTTTATAAGCTTGGTAGCATGTATAGAAAAGTATATTATTCTGTATTGGAAAAAGTGATGAAAGCATGTGATCTGGATCTTGCATGAGATATATCCTATTGTCCATTGTTGGGGTTTCAGCTGGCCACGCCAGGATTCCACAAGGTGATTGTTTAGAGGAATCATATGTTAATTGAAATCCTTTGTCTACCTGCAGGTGCCTACAACCCCATCACTGGAGAAGAGTACAAAGAATCCCAGGCTAGGGAGGCCGCTGTAAGTTTGACTCACCATGACATTAATAATACTTGTTGTCTGTGCAGTCTGGATATTTTTGGGTACAAGTATAGTCTATTCCATCTTTGCATATTATGTGTGTCAGAGAGTATCTGCCATGCAGGTAGGTGTTGATTATGATGTCATGTGTTTACGAGCGTAAAATCATCAGTTTTAGAGAATATGACGTCACAATGGACACCTACGCGCAAGGGAGGTAACTCTGTAATATGCAAAGACTGAATATTGATGACGAAGGTGGCTATGTGTTGAATGGTTATTTCTGTATGTGAAATGGAAATGTATAAAGCTGGTGCTGATAATAAAATGTTGTGCAAATTTGTAGTCATTAGGTCCTTTTTCATACACTTGTACTCATAAAATGTTTTCTTGATTTGATATTTCACACTAATATAACTCACTTTCTACTCTTTTACAGAGTAATGGCGATGGTCCCCAGAAGATCCGCAACAGCTCCAAGGTCCTGGCCCCACCAGGCGGCAAGTCAAGTGGAATCTTCTAGACTGAGGTCATGTCTAGGTCATCAGGGTTAAAGTGACGGGATGGAGAGGCAGACCACTGCTTGGATTGTCAGCCTAGATCTGCTGATATACTCGCCCAAACCTTAACCATAATTATTTGATGTAAACTTTTTCTAAAACCATTGTTACAATACAAAGTGCTTTAGATGAAATCAGATACCCATGTAGTTGTGTAAATACTTAAAATAATAATAATAATAATAATCTAAAGCTTTGGCATAGGAACAGCTCTTTGCGGAATATTTGTGTATATGGAAAGCTTTAGATAAATTGCATGGGTTCATTAATTGATGTGTATTTTTGTGATATTTATAATTTAGGGGGATAAATGCATTTATTCTTCTCATTGACTTTCCAATATAGAACTTTCAAAAATGTTAGGCATATATTTCAAATTGTTGCATATTTTAAAATGGTGATACTGTTGAATTATATGTTCAGGACAATATCTACTGACTTTTGTTTGGCTTGACATGTGTTCCATTGCCAATTTTTGGCTATACTTTCGTCCATTTTAATTCTTCTATTACTAATTTCCAAATCCTGCAGAGGGTTTTCTTTGCTTTTTCGTCCTTAGTATTGATTTGTAAGCACAACATCATGTAGACATAATTCATCCTCTCCCATTAGGTAATGGTTACAAATCTGCATGCTTTTCTATAGATCTAGACATATCATAGTTTTATTTTTACGTGTCACTACTACTCGTATATATCTATCCTGTGACCATATACATACACCTTATACTGTAACTTATATGTATTATTTGTTGCCATGTTGAAGTGCTATGTAGCCTCATCTACCAGTAAAGGAACTATGATCTGATAAGTAAGCCAAGCTCCGTCATATTTGTTCAACAGGAATCAAGTTGCATTATACTTCAAAGCAAAAGGAAGGGAGATAATCCTTGTTTGTGTGCTACCAGCAAACATAAGTCAGAAATTATGTGCAATTCAAAATTAAAGGCATTTTTTTTCTTGACATACATCAAAAGATACATTAGATAGGAATGCATTAAATTTTCACTGTTGTTTGCTTTGTGGGGAAAACATTTATAAACAAATCTGTGTGAAAGTGTCGACTCTTTAAAAAATGTTGTAAGACCTGAAACAAGAATATGAATGTTTGACATTTAATCTGATATTTACTCATTTCGATGTATTTCTGCTATGCCTTGGTGGTGTTTTGTTTACCTGATATACATAATGTAAATGTTAGAATTTCATTCAAAATTAAAAGTACTTACCAGACCTCAATGTAACTGTAGCTGTCCTATCATTTTGAATCCTCAGAAACACAATATTGATTTGTCTTTTTCAATGCTTTATAAAAAGTCTATTTGATAGGCGTTACTTATACAGAGATCAGAGTTGTTGACACATGTTTAGTGTTCAAATTACTATTGATTTGTTTTTCTTTTACAAATTATACAAGACCAAGAATTTAGTTATTTTTCGTTTTTGTTTATTTTTGACCGAAACAGTTTTTCTTTTTTATAAATGTATGTACTTGTGCACAAATGAATTTTCATTTATTGTATAGATTTCAAAGTGTAAGTGTCTTTTATCGGAAATGTTTCAAGTTTACGAGGAGTGAATATCTTTCTAAATTTTTGTATTTCTATGATTGGTTGATAGTTGTAGATTTTGTTACCTGGACCAATTGTAATAAGTGTTTTTGAATTCTTAAGCATGTTAGTGTCTTGCCAAAGTGATAAAGTACTATTGTTCCCGAAGGGAATTATTGACCACACACTGAGGTGTTCAGATTCTCTCCACTGCTTTCCAAGACTTAAACATACATACAACACTGAGTATTTGGTTGATGCAGATATTCTCAAGTCATAATGATAAAGTTTGATCAAGCTGCAATAGGTACCATTATGCATTGAAGATTCGGTTGTAAAAATTACTAACATGTTACGATAAGTAATATTGTAGATGCTTCATACAGAATCTATATCGGTATTTACTCGTGTGGAAAGTGACCTCCATTTAGAAAAAGTTTGTGATAAAAAGTTTATAACTACATTGTACAGGTATCGTTCAATCTTAGCTCAGCTTGTCCAATATGTGGTTGTTTAAACTGTGATGTTATTGATGGAAGCCTAGGTGTGATATAACAGAATGTCTTTTCGTACTAATGTGTTGTCAAAGTTTCACTCAATAAATTCTATACAATTCAACTTGGTCTTCATTATCATTATTCTGCTCGAATATGGCCCTGATGGGTGAAAGGATGAACAATCAAGGCCTCTGTGAAACCCTGTGAATCTGAATGCAAGTCAAGGCCACATTCGCATTCTTATTACAGTTACCTCGCCTCTCAAAAAGAGTGGGGGCTTTTGTAATCGGGCTGGCATCAGCATTGGAAATCCAGATTAAGGTTTCGGTGCAAGTATTGAAATACTCTTATCCATAGCAACTGATGTTCATTTCTACATTAAAGAGGACTAAAGTGTTGTGATGGATATGAACATAATCACTTTTAGGAAGAAAAAGCTAAATTTTAGAGCTATTTGGATGAAATTGGATATTTTCTTCCTTGAATCTAAAAGTATTGCTGTCAAATATTGATTTTAATAATTCTAAAATATATTAATTTTGAATGGTTTAGTCATTTTCCTATATATTTTTTTCTGCAAAATCGTGCCGGAACGACTTTCAAAAAAATGTACTTTATTTGTGCAATATTTGCCCACATAGGCCTGTGGTAGCCATTACATCCTCATGTCTGGAACATTCTCTGATGTTTATTGTGGTTTGAAACTGAACAATAGAAGAACGGAAACATCCCACTGTGTTTAATGATAAACCATGCAAGTATACGCAGCAAACCAACACATCAGATAGCATATATATATATTATTAGCTTACCTGGTCTGAAGGACCGAGGTGAGCTTATGGGATACCGTGGAGTCCGCCGTCCTTCAACAATCGACTTCTTCTCCATAACCGCTAGTCGGATTTCAACAAAATTTGACTGGTAGCATCCTTATGGGCTACTTACTGAAAATTGTACAAATGATGCAGCTTACCCCCCAGGGGCAGGGTCAACTTGGCTATTTCCATATAAACGACTTCTATGAAACTAAGCATGGGGTAGCACCCATAATGCTATGGTAGCATCATTATAGGGATGGGATTCAAAATTGTACAAATGATGCGGCTGACCCCCCGGGGGCCTGAGGGGCTGGGTCAAAAGGTGTCAATTTGACTATTTCCATATGGTAAACGACTTCTGTGAAACAAAGTGTGGGATAGCACCCATAATGCAATGGTAGCATCCTTATAAGGTGGGGATTCAAAATTGTACAAATGATTGAGGGACCTGAGGGGCGGGGTCAAAAGGGGTCAATTTGACTATTTCCAAAAAACGATTTCTTCTCTGCAACTAAGCATGGGATAGCACTCATAATGCAATGGAAGCATTCTTGTAGAGTGGGGATTCAAAATTGTGCAAATGATGGGACTGACCCCCGGGAACCTGAGGGGCGGGGTCAAAAGGGGTCAATTCTGCTATATCCATTTACATGACTTCTCTGAAACTAAGCATGGGATAGCACTCATAATGCAATGGTAGCATCCTTATAGGGTTGGAGATTGAAAATTGTAGAAATGATGGGGCTGACCCCTCGGGGACCTGAGGGGTGGGGTCAAAGGGGTCAATTTGGCTATTTCCATATAAAAGACTTCTTCCCTGCAAGTAAGCTTGGGAGAGCACTCAAAATGCAATGGTAGTATCCTTATAGGTAGGGGATTCAAAATTGTACAAATGATGGGACTAAGGGAAGGGGTAAAAAGGGATCAATTTGGCTTTTACCATTTAAACAACTTCTTCTCTGCAACTAAGCATGTGATAGCACCCATAACGCAATGGTAGCATCCTTACAGGTTGGGGATTCAAAATTGTACAAATGATTAGGCTGACCCCTCTCCCGGTGCCTTAGGCATGAGGTCAATAAGGTCAATTAGGTTACTATTTTCATATAAATTACTTACTCTCTGAAACTATGTATTAGATAGCATTTTTGTATGGTATCCATAACATCATTATATGGTTGGGATTCAAAATTGAACAAATTAAGGGGTCAATTTTGCTAATTTTCTAATTGTAAGGTCTTTTTGATAATTACTAAAAAAAAAAAAAAAAACAGGTGAGCGATACAGGCCCTCTGGGCCTCTTGTCTCACTACAGGTTTCTGTTTCCATAGTTATACATATATTTATAAATGATATCATATATTATAATACTGGTGTGTTTTGCAAATGTACCGATTGTCAACACAATTATAGAATAAAATGCTTGTGATCTTATCACTAAGTCTGGTTCACATGGATCTGAGAATTAGTTTAAGTTTATATAATTATGGACCTACCAAGTCGGTAAAAATCATACTCTACATTGATAAATAGATTTGTACAGGATTTTTTAACAGGATTTTTTATAATCCTATAACAGCCGGCTCTTAGAAATTTACGGATTTATTTTTTTCAGTGTATGAATACTTTTGTAGCTGATTTTTCCAATGTGGGCATATAATAATATAGGCAGGTTTAGCGGACTAGTACGCGAGTACTTGATCCCTTGTTGATTGAAAACAAATCTGCGACTTCTTTATCGTATTTTCCAGTAAAAAAATTGTACATTTCAATCATATCCGCACGTGACCGTCTGTATGCTAACGTTGGAAGTTGGAGTTTACGCAAACGTTCTGTATATGACAAGTTGAGAGACCTGGCACTTGCTTTGTTGCTCGATGTTGAACGTTTTCGAATGTTGTTCCATGCTTTTCCAAATACGGACACCAGGCTTGAACAGCATATTCAATATTAGGCCTATCTAATGCCATGTATGTAAAGTTTAAAACTGTTCTGGTCCATATATTCAATTGTCCTCCGCAATACTCCCATGATTGAATTTGCTTTGTTGACCTTTTCACATATATGTTCGTTTGTCACATCATTATACATAGAATTATATTATTTTTACCGATTTTTTATATAGACCTCTAAAATGTCTAAAATGATCTTAGGGCACTCTGATGGGTTCATAATTATACAAACTGTAACTAATTATCAGATCCCTGTGGTCTGGTTCACATCACAGGTATGCAGCCGACGATCACAAAAAATCCGACAGTTGCCTCCCTTCTACCAGTTCTATGTAATAAGATTCTGTCTACGTTAGATAAATACCTTATGCAGGGGTATATCCATGCCGTTGACCAATGTCTAGCCTATCTTAAAGACAATGTCCGACATACCTTACACACGGACACGGTCCTAACGCTGACCGATGTCTGTCCTCATCAGCGTTAATCATAGTGTCACTGACCACCGCGAAGGTGATGTCACCTACTGAAAATTTAATTTTAGGGATAAATTTGACCAATTTACCTGTGTCTTACACCTGGGATGATTACTAAGACAAACAGGTGATAAGTTAGGTCATTAGTGACTAAGCTCTGATATAACTAATACCCGTAAAATGAATCATTCCTTCATGATTATTCTGGATAAATCTTCTAAAACAAAGAAACGCGACATTAATATTTAAACTTTATATTTTAAACTAGTATAAGTGTAGTAGATTGATAAATTTTCTGCAATGCAGCGTCTCGGTTTTTGTATAAGAAATACATGCACATGAAGTTGACAAAAAGTTAAGAACTCATTATTGAAAAGAATACATAAATTGAACTTGTTTGGTTCCCATTCATAGATTGACAGACAGTATCTCTAGAATACTAAAACTATCAATAAAAAGACTTTCTATTTTGAACAAACATGATATTCCTATATCTATTTAGATTGTTAACCACAAATGCCAACATTTTGGAATTGTTACACAATTTGAAGTATAGACAGCATCTTCATTTAACCCTATTACGTCAAGTTTAACTGTTATTGAAGACGCTCCTGAAATATCGAAAGTTTCTAACAATAAACTCATTTTCGTTTATAACTCATGATCAAAAAGGTCCAGGGTCAAAATACAGGAATCTTGGCAAGAAGGGAACCCATTTACGGACATTGCTATGGAGATTTAAGATTTAGAAACTTCCTTTTTGAAATTCCGAAAAGTTTTATAGTCATCACGTCTCAAACATAAAAAAGGTTTTATTGAGCTGATGAAATAAATTCAGACACACAAGTTAATAGTCCGTGTTGAGTTTCCACTCTCACTAAATATAAGTAGGCAGACGGTACCATTTCCATTACCACTATGAAAGTTTGACAGCCGAGGCTGGCATCTTGTCCATCTGGCGGTGTCCGGTTGTCATAGTTACGGTTCAGCTACAGGAAACACCTGTGTCGGAATTCAATCTAGTCTCACTCAAGGTCAGGGCTTCAGTAGGAATAACTCGGACGGTCTGTTTCCAATCTTTACTCTTAAAATGCCGACAGACGTAAAAAAATATTCCTTACCTTTTGATAGTGGCACGGTTACTTTCTAAAGAATATATTTTCGTGTGTGTACATGTATCTTTAGACTTGGGTGTTCTTGACTATTACTAGAATAATAAGAAATTTTAAGGTGAAGTTCTTTAGTATAACTAGACTCCTTGAATTCTTTGAGAAGTCTGTATGAACGTTACGAAGTGTACAGACATGAAATTAAAGCTTAAGTTTTAATGGTTATAATATGGTACCGCGTGAAGTTGATTCCTTAGTTGTTTCTTAATTCCTAATTCCATTACTTATTGGATTGCTTGATTACTTATTAACACAGTAAATGGTTCAATACATTATCATTTTTAGTATTTAGTATTAAGCATTTGGATGATAATTGTAAATGTAAACTGTAATTAATTCCTTATTCATTTAAGCATTGATGTCACTAATTTTTCATTTCATCGGGGAATGAAAGAAATTTTGTTTGCAAACTTTTGTGAGAATCCGCTACACATTTTGCAAACAACATTTCTTTCATACCCCGGTGAAAGGAAAAAATAGTGACATCACTGATTAAATAATTTAGTCGCTCTACAGCATGCATTATTAAATTTCGTTGAACTGTAGAAGGAAGGTGTTTAGGACATTTTTTTAAATCTTAGTATACTTGTTATTTTAAGATGCCAGCCGAAACAGATAGTTCGGTTACCGTACCAAAAAGAGCTAAAACTGATATAGCAAAATATCATCTCAGTTTGATAACAGGACACTTTGACTGGGCTAATTTATCTTATACTCAAACGAACGCGGTTAAAATGACATATGTACTCTATTTTATGACTTATTGATTAGATAGTCTATTTTTATCAAATCGATCGTGTTAATGAGATCAATCCCTTGAACCCATTTAGACCAATCATCAGAAACATCAGAATTACCTCCCTTTCTCGTACGTACTCTGTTGAAGTTTTAGATAACTTGTTATCCGATGGGGCCAATAAGGCTTGAGGAGAGTGAATTATCACTTGATGAAAGAACATGTTTATAAATACTTGTGAATGAAAGTGGATGCATTACGGCCGATCAAAGCCTATATCGGAGTGTAATCAGCTGATACCGTTATCGGTGTTCAAGTCATTAGTAACTTTCTCGTGATGCTGGCTGATTCATACAGCAATACATCATCGTCTCCTTAAGTAAAGTACAAATGTTGTTCTGAAGTGCTATACATCATGTGAATATTAAGTATACATACTGACATCGCTTCCAAACTACATTCACTGATATTGGACAACACCTGCCTTAATGGTCACCTTTGTATAAAGACCACCTGCGTTATAAGACTACTTTATTGAAGTCACAAATGAAGTCACAAATGACCAATTTCAACAATATTTCACTTGTGTATAACGCATGTAGTAATTACATTTTTTTGCATTGCATGTAGTTGGAGAAACTGCTGAAATCATTCAATTTTGTATACACATTTGGATATATATATCCATGGATGTCAGTATAATTTCATATTTCCTTACGGGCTTCTAAATTGATTTTGTGATCGCTTCTATGTATGTTCACTGTTTATATTGAGGAAAACGGTAAATTATCATTTTTTTATATTATTTTTATTCTACGGTTTCTCACCCTTAACATTGTCATGCCTGTCTTCATTATAAACCGGGGAACTTCAAAAAAAAAAAAAAAAAAAAAAAACAACACACACACACACACACAAACAATACGACACTCTGTACTTAAGTTAGCAACCTTTCCTAGGTAAGTAACCTGTATAGATCTAATCTTAATGTTTTAAATGGTATTTGATGTTAACCAATATGTCTATTTATATCTAATAATAGCTATCACGGTCATAAATAGAACAAGATTTCAATAAGATTGATATAGGGCATGAATCTAGATTGTGTATATTATCACTGAGATAGAATTTAAAAGACAAGATGTTAATCTGTACTTTCATTTTCCAATATAAATGTACTACCAGCTGCAGGAATCGCTATATCACCTTTTTAATGGACTACATAGGGAGTAACGTTTCGGTAATTACTACATACAGATTAATTTATTGTGTAAATCTAGCAAGAA
The DNA here is from genome assembly GCF_041381155.1 of Argopecten irradians. NCBI lineage: Eukaryota > Metazoa > Mollusca > Bivalvia > Pectinida > Pectinidae > Argopecten > Argopecten irradians. The sequence goes on along the minus strand of NC_091140.1, from coordinate 12,954,795 downwards.
TTAAGTTGGATATCGAACCAGCAGGGGATTAATCCTTCTTAGTAATCGGTATCTGTAATGTGTTTTTAATTCCTGGGCCCCGGACAGTGCCCCAGAATACCGATTTTATCGAGCTTGAAATGACGGTGTAACCTGTTGCTATAATTATTTACACCTGTTGAAGGTCTCACCTGTCAATCTAAATTAGACATCTACTTCCCCCTTTCACCTTTACGGTAAGGTCATGTTACCCGAGATAGCTGTTAAAATGTTCACGAGGATGACGTATTGACGTATAGCTATCTCTATTGATAAAGTACATGTATACGAAATATATTTGTATACATGAGAGGCAAAGCACTGACCATCGGTTAGATAGAATTTTTCAATATTATTTCTTGTGAAATCATGCAATATGTTTGGAAGCTGATTAATAAGAATTTCTGAAAAGCAGTTTGTATTCATGAACGCATCAATATCCAAGCTATATGTATGTTTCAGTGATAACATTAATTACCCTTTATGAACATAATGCTGGATTTCCTTTTTGTTTTGACAAATAAAACATCAAACATGTGGTACATGTACATAATAAAGTCAATAAAATGTAAAATAATCACTACAAAGAGGGTGTAAGTACATGTACTGCAAGCAAATATGTAAATCAGTTTGCAGTAAATTAGGCAGTTAACCTTGTTATGATAACGAAACGTGTATTTAAAAACGTATGATGCGCCACCTATCATATCTGTTCGAACTAGCGATGCGCGCCACCTGTTGTTAAGAAATAAAGTCTGCCGTTCAGACATATATCATCTCAACTGTTTGGAAATGGGGCGTACGAAACTATACAGATGATGATGGGGGACTGATGATAGCCACCTGAAGCAGTCTCCATTTCATTTCTATTAACAATTATCTTTCTAAGGATTTCGCTTAAATTTCAGCGGTATTTGCTCAGGAATTTGATGAACTGACCGAACTAAGATTAAACTTAAAACGGCATCACATGAAATGTTCTGTTCATTGAATGCCTTCTCAACTTCCGGAAATCGTCTTATCAACATTAAAATTTGTTGACGTCAAAATACGTACATACTGGTCAACTACAATCGTTTTTGAGCAGTTCCTGTTGTATATTCGTGCAGTGGCGTAGACTCGGTGCGTTTTAAAACAACAGATCCATTATTTACAAATATCAGAACGTTAAAAAGCTTACATGGAATTCCATGACAAATGCGTGACAATTTTTTTTTTTTTTGTGTTCTCATTTCCTATTCTTGATTAAAATATCAATATAAAACATCCAACACCAAGGTATACATTTGGAGTCGCCTCCCTTCTTACATATATAAACATAATTTTGACCTAAATTCTGTTTTTAAACAACAAAGCACGTGTAAACCACTAATACAACAATATGGTAAATAGACTGTTATTATCGTGTAGTTTACAGGTACTTTGCCCCTGATATAAGTATATACCCCTAACCTCTGGTACGGATCCCTGTACCCCCGTGTAGCGGGGCGTGTCCAGAGGGGCGTGTCCAGAAATCTGGGTCAACGAACCTATGTCTTATCATTATATGACACTTACGGACGCTCTCCTTCCGTGTAGAATACATCACATCATTACGGCTTTTATTCAATTATCTCGCGGAACATTAAATTACTATGGTATGTAGATTCGCCGAAAAAGGTGCTTGGCTTGGACCAATAGCCATGAAATCTGTGACGATAAAATACAAAAAAGATCGAAATCTCGCGGCGCCAACAACATAACACCATGGGTGTTCACGGAAACTCTGAACTGTGATAAACTAAAGCGCTAACAAACTCACTCTCCGAGTTCCCCAAACTTTTGAAATGCTGGATATTTATTCAATATTTCTCGCTTGGCTTCATCGATTCGAAAAGAACATTACTAAACCAACATGAATCAATCATTTTCGGGCTATTAAAGATTTAAGGGGGAGTTAGGTGTGAATCTGAGATATTTATTGATATTAATATTTAATATATGACGAAGCTATCCCTTGGACGATACTCATATAATTATGATCGTTTATAAGCGTCCCTGTGTGAATTAGATATAATAAAACATTATTTAAAGTTAAAATAATTTCGGGGTTATAGTTCCCATCAACACCTGGTTCATTGAATAGGATTGGTTCACATGACCATCATAATGTCATATCTGTTGATAAATGAAAATGTAAATTATACTCAACTGACACCATTGAAGTTTGGATTTAAAAGAAATAAAATCAAATATACCAAATGTTCATAACAAATATATTCTTTAATAAACATAAACATCATTTAACACCAATCAGAAACGATTGCATTAATATCTAGTTTCTTTCTTAATATGCATCGGTAACACTCAAATTGTGCACTCATCAGTGTCACTACATGTTTGGTAACATAAACGAGGAAGATTTAGATAAATCCAGATAAGGGCGAATTGCGGCAACCGCTGTATTCGTTTAAATGTTCCCAACCATTTCATTGAACGATCAAGTATTTTAAAACTAATTGTTATTGCCGAAATGGAATATATATGTGATTGAAACAGTACGATTGTGTGAGACAATAAATTGTATCGCCGTGATGCAGCTGTCTTTCAGGAACCCTCCACCATCACAAACCACACACATTAGGGAAATTGATTCTGACCTTATCTCAGAGAGATTAACTTTACGACATCCTAAATCAACCATAACCCCCAGACACAAGGGAATGATACCGCAAGGCCACCCAAGCCTGGCAATAACCCGTCTGCACCCCTTAGATGTCGGACACATAAACGAAGTGTGACTGCATCGGACTACGATTTGTAAGCCACGACTATCACTAGCTATGCTCATTGTTCATCATAAAATATTTGTTTGCATGTTAATGTTAATTTTAGAGTTTAAGAGGGTTATCTCCATATATAACATAGCTTGCTTTTTAGAATCTTTCTCCTGCAAAAGAGTTTTGTACGCTAGGTTGAAGTCACGATTTGCATGTTCATGGAAAGAACTATAAGATTGTATGATAGGCTATGCCTAATGTCCAATCCTTTCGACATGTGAACATCTCTTTGTCAATAAAATATTTGAAAATTGGACTTTGCATGTTACCAAGCATAAACGTGACTATTTCTCAGATCCCTGCGATTATCGCTGTTAACGATTATGTAATGTCAATAACTTTATTTTGAGTATTAAAAACTAGAGCGAAAAAGGCCCCAATTTACCAAGGTAAAACCTGGTATTTTAACCTTACGTATTGGCTTATAACACTTTAATGTCCAATTAACATGAAAAGGAGTATTTAATGATGTCATTAGGCTTTCAAATTGATAGGATATTGCTGCATGAATCACCAAAAACTGTTCCACTTTCATGTCGTAAATGTACAATTTGATAAGACCAGATAATGACATTGTCTTTATATAATCCCATCATATTGTTATGACGATGGCGATGACCGTAATGCTTAAATGCACCAAACACTTCCTCGTTCCAAAACTCACCTGCAGTTTTAATTTTGCATCATTAGATGATGTCATCTATGACATCATCGTTTCATAATTAAATTATAAGCCATATGTATAAATATATATCAAAATAGGCCGTATCTAGAACGTTGACACTTTTTACAAATCCCCAAATCTATGACCAAATTAATTATGTAAATTTTAGATATCTAAAAATAAATGCAATAAATCTGCTTGTGGTTTATAAACATTAAGAGGGAACGTTTAGATAAACAAAAGTTTCCTCACATAACCGCAAGGAAAGAAATCGCATTAAGGTCTTCTGTAGCTATCCTGTCCATGCATTTAAAAAGTTCTTAAAACCAATTTGTCATGCTGATAGATAGGTTATTTTTGTCAATTGGCGAATTTACACAACTTAAATCTTTATAAAATAAACGTTTTTGTAAGCTGATAATTAATTAATTAAAAATGGAAGTCATTTATAAGAGTCGATACGTCGTTATATTGTAGCACATTTTCAATATGTCTTCATTTGCATGCATAGTGAGAGGCAACTGAAAATGGTCTTATATACTTCTATTCTTTATCCCGACGATTCCGTCTCACGTTTGCCAATTTCATGATGAGTTTTCCCTTTTTGAAAGATATACACAGTGAGTGATATTCGTACTCCTATTTATCTGTCAGCAATGGCCAAAATATCCTTAGTTGCTTGATTATATTAACTTTCTATTAATAGACAGGGTTATTAAAGGATGGTTTCGCGTGTTTTGCGTGTTTCGCGTGTTTTGTGCTTTTTGTTGAACGTAGTATGTTCTTGTTGTTACTCTTTTTATACTGCTGTCTCACTGAAGCATGTCGCCAGAGAGACAGGACAAGCCCGCATCAACCGGCCACATTGTTCTAAGAACGGGCAAACCAATCGTTCCACTCCCTGTATGCCAAGCGCTAAGCAGGAGCAGACACTACCATAGACTTTGGTGTGTCTCGTCCACGGGACAGAACACAAAGCCTTCCTCACGGAGGCGAGCGCTCAAAATGTGAGGCGGTGTCAACGGAAAAGTAAGGTAAAAGAAAATCATGCAGGAAGAAAATGAATAATATCCCAAATTTAGTGGCTTTCTCGATCATCCATTAAAAGACAGCAGGTATAATTATATTGCCCTACCCGAAGGCTTAGCAAAATGCATGGAAAAAGTCTTAACAAATATTCCTACGACATTACGTTTCAGTCAAATTGCCCTACGAAACATTATGAAACTGAACACCCAATCAAATTAGTTAAGAACTAGAAGCAAAACAACCAACATCCGAAACTCTCGAGGTCATTGCATTTACTAAACAAAATAAGAGAATTTAGAGTGGAAGAGAATCACAAAGTATAATATCGCCGTATCTCTATTTTCGGGCAAGAGTTCCACTATTGCATATCGTCAAAGAGTTACAACATGAATATAGTACTTGCTGTCTCCCAAAACATACACACAATTCACACACGTAACAATCCACACACACTGGAGGACGTTTATAAATGAACCTGGCCGTTAGTCTAAGGAAGCAACCAACAAAGCGGATAGCTTTATTTAGTATCTCCAAAAGTTTTAAACGTGAAAACCCTGACATATTTATAAGTTCATTAATAGCCCTGTTGTGATTCGTGCGAGGCTGTTCCCACATACAGGAACGTTTCTGTGAACAATATTTAAGCACAATAACAGAATGTCCTTAAAATTTAAGGTGGTACATATTATGATATCGATGGATAGCTATTTGCATTTTTTATTTGTGTTTTCCACCTTTTTAATAGGGAAAACCCGACATATTTGTAACTCAACCCCCGACTTTTGATTTATGCGAGGTTATTCCCATAAACGTAACAATGATATTTAAAAAAAAATGACAATATGTAAGCTAGTATATAATTCCGATCTATGAGCTATAGATGTGTTTGACCCTACTGAAGGTCAAATCATATACAAATACCCGAGCACAACATACGAGCCGTCAGACGAAGGACGTTGCCCCAATATCCAGCTTTCATATCCGAAAACGCCCCAAATATGACTGATGACATTGTACATACAGCGCTGATATGATACTGTTTAAAATATAGACAACATCTACATTGTTAACTGGGAAAACAAATGGCTGAACTCTTGTTGTACCAAACGACCTGCATGTGTATTTAAAAGGCGTTATTGGTATCTCAGTATTTTATACTTTCCTACAAGACGGAGGATACGTAACAATCAAAACAGACCCGTCAAATGTTTACTCTTCTACATGTTAATCTCATTCTGTTAGTTATTGAACCTAAACCATTCGCCATTTTATATCAGATCCAGTTCTTACATGTAACGGAGTGGATAGCAATCCAAACAGAGATGTGAATAAGAATACAACTACAACAAAGACATGTTTTGTCATTTAAAAAATATCAAAATTCCCAGCGCCCAGTTTCATCGTTCCTCCTTAAAATAGAGCTAACGATGAATCGAACATTAAAACAATGATTTGATGAAACTTCAGTATTTTAAATGGATTTATATGTTTTATGGTAATTCTATTAGGAAAAAGAAAGTTTCAGATGGATGTCCATTTCCAGAGACGTCTATTGTGACAAGACACACGCATACCAAAAGACATAAAATACAAGTCAACAACATCCACATCATACTCAACCGAAATACTAAAATATCATTCTTCACGTGAAGTAACCTTCTACAATATATAGTTGTAATTTTCCGATGCCGACAAATTCACAAGGTGCCTAAACATATTCGTATTTCTGTTTGCACTCTGTGACAAGATATCAGGACAATATTTCATCCAATATTTTTCAGTTCAGCAAAAAATAGATTGATAGATGAATTCTATTTTCAGTTGACAGTATTGGGATTTTATTTTCAAAACAGGCTATCAAATCTATATAAATGTTGAGTACAGTAAGATACTTCTGCTGAAACTGGCTCCGTTACTATTGTGCCCTCCTACCCAATCCGATTATATCATAATCGTTTTGTCATTCCGACGAAAGAATGTCCGCCCACCGCATACTTCAGATACATCTATGTGTTGATGTGTTTGACCATACTGAACCGAGTAGGCGCCCCTCCTCACACCCTACCAGGGGAGTTGGTGACCTTATACCTACACACCTCTATAAACTGTAGGCAGCTTTAATACCGAAAGTCTCCGTCAATGGGATTCACTGAACTGGTTCATATTCGTCTGGGGGTTTATTTCCATCAGTCAAGTTTCTATACCACAAAGTTCAAATGAAAATGAAATAAAAACAAACTACCTGTATTAAAAATATTTTAATGAAATTCTGTCGGTACGGAGGTTGATGTAAAACATTTAAAGTCCACAAGAATAGTTCGGTTGGTTTGATGTCGATTTCACTGTGTCGTGTATTGCGGTTTTGAATTTACATTGAATGACACTTTTGACGTAAAATATTTCATAATCTTTAAATTTAACGGGCTGACGAATATAAAATAAATGTTTTATTTTTTATTTTGTTATTTATCATGGAAATGAACCCCGAGTCAATTACATACTTCAAAGTATTTACAAATAATTCTGGGCAACTTGCCCATCGCCTTCCCCATTACAGAGACTTCAGTCATCTGGCAAAAACCTTGTTTAATGATTGAATTTTAGAAGGCCTTTTCGGTAATAAAACGCTATCTAAACATGCAATATGTTTTACATGCAATCCATGCAGTGTCTTTTCATAGTTGTAGGCTGTTGAGTTAATCATCGCAGATAGAATAAGTCGCCATGGTTCATAGGAGGCTACAGAAAGCATGGGTTGTCATGTGCGGGCGGGGATAATATGGATGGCTTCTCCCTGTATGCGTTGTGTCAGTTTTGGGAGACTGCAGTATGTTTTTGTTTTGTCTTTTTGTGATTGTGGAATTCTTGTCTTATTTTAAGTTCTATATCACTGAAGCATACTACCACAACACCAAACAGCATATATACCGGGTCACATATTACTGAGAACGGACAAACCAGTCGTTACACCCCATCTATGTTTAACGGTAATCAGGAATCCAAATTGTCATTTTATAGGCTATGGTGTGTCTTGGACAGAACCTGTAGCCTTCTTTAGTGGGTTAATGGGACACCATTGCCAGATACCCACGCCTGATTGCAATAAGTTACCTTAACGTCCTATAATAAACCTTTGGTCCTCGACGATGGGGAGACATTAGAAATAAGAATGCCATTAATGTCTTATAGTGGTCAGTTAGGACAATGTGAACCATATAGTAAATGCGAATACTACTTTTAAGGCAAATCATATTTCCGAATGAAGATAGGTATTATGAATAACTTACTTATCCTGAATTCCAGAATCTTGCTTTGCTTCTTTATAAACAGCATGTTCCAAGACCATACAATATCCCTCGAACATATTGTTTGGGGAGGTAAAGAAGTTTTTTCCTTCCCCTATAATGATGATCTAATAAAGTGATGTTTCAAGCAATGAAGTAAAACGCATGTTACTGTAAGCGACAAGTGATAAGAATACCTCATTGTGGATTGTGTAGAATTTGTTATTTCTTATTTTTACGTTTAGTTACTTCAGTATGGATTGTATCTATGTTGTAAATCGAAGGGTTCAGCAATGTCGGTCACACTCATGCACCAACAAACTGGTGCTGACACCATAGGTAGAAAGTTCAAAAATTAAATTGTTTACTTTCCTCAACTGACAAGAAAACGACATATAAAATGTAATCAAGTGAAACATGACATTCAAAAAGCAATAGTAGTTTTATCTGAAATCCATAGTCGTAGATAATATAATTTAGAAAATGTGAAACAGAACGCAATTCAACAATTCATTTTAAGCAATTTAATGCATTTCAACATGCATCGAACATTAATTTAAGCCGATTCTCCGTCTTAACAACCAGGCCCCAGTCTATAAAATCTTCAGATTGCAGTTTACTCCGGGGAAATGTGCCGAGAAATACCTATATATCTGTCAAGTTTGACGCCTAATGTATTTCATTCATTGCACCGTCCCGCTCGAGCCTATATCGCTCTGATACATTGCGTCTGCACAACAATTGACATCCAAATATGTTTTGTTCGGCGCGTGCACGGTTGTAATTCGTAATGGTGACATATGGGTAGATGGAATGAAATGTAGAAATCAATTGTTTTCCTTTGTCTTGTTTGCTCCGGGGAAATTATCTGGTCCACTTCGAGAACTTTGGTAATATTGTTTAAAGTCCTTGTTTTTTCTAAATAGATTATTTTTTAAAGTACACGAGACATTAGTTTAGGTATAAGTTTATCGCATAAAGAGAAATTGGTCAACTGATCTTGGCTTTTTTAGGTGCAGTGTACAAGTGACCTTAGTGAATTTCTTCATCTTGTTTCTACGTTTGTCGTTGTAGGCACCATCCTCGAACTCCAGGATATATAGTACTATAGTTATGTCCACCCATGACCTTTGTCACAGCAAAACTGAAGATTCTATATACAGCAACATATGTATTAAAAAGACATACTATTTTATTCTTTGATTGAATAACGGTGCACTGTATTTGTTTTGACGTTGGGCCCGAGCCCGTTGTGATTTTTAAAATGAGCTTCTGTCAGCCTGTGATTAATACTTGTTTATTGTTTTGTATACTCGAGGATGTAAGTATTTATTAAGGATTAACTTGAATATATTTTCTATGTTATGGAGATATAACACCAAATTCGGAGTGCACTTTAAATAAACCGCAAAGTGGTTTATGATGAAAGAACACTAATGTATTTGTGTTATATCTCCATAACATAAAACATATTTAAGTTAATTCTTATAATTTGAAGTTTTTGCTTGTAGTTTAAGATTTATTGACTCCTTTTTCATAGAAATTATAACTCTTGCCGTATCGACCAATCAAATGCGACGTTATAAATGGCGATATCAGTTTTTACGTAATGGGATGATTTTTAAGCCAATGGAATTGCTTGTTACAAGCAAGATTTAATTATACTGCATACTTACTAATTAGAAACGATGGTATCGCGTTATTGACATGTCACTTTTATTAGATGGATACGTCTCATAATAAAACCGCCATTTGCATTGTCTGTATCGGCATTTAATACATGTTGCCGCATCTGTTGTTCAAAGAGTGATCAGGCTGTTCACAGTTTTATGTCTATTTTTAAATCAAGATAAAAAACGTGCCTAGAGAAAGTAACTTGACGAAATTTTCATAAAATTTTGAGGTATTCCATTCTTTACAGAAATCTTCATTTTAGAGAAATTGCAATGAAGGGCTTTGCATCAAATGCAAAATGAAAATGTCAATTATCATTTGATTAAGCTAATCACCAACAACCGGGCCCAGGACTAGATACCGATAGATAACATCCGGGTACGTCTGCAAACATGATCTCGTGACCGTAGTTGAAATATCAAAGGTATGATGAGTAAATGATCTCTGGATGGCGATGTGATACACAAGGGCTGTGCATCGACAGATAGATGGGGGAGATACCATTCATAGTCGAATCGTTTACAAATTAAATTATTATATCAGTTTTTCTGCCTCCATTCAGAATTGTCATCGCATCATGTAGCAGATGTAACGATAATATCGTCCCTTTTCATAGAGAACCATGTTTATGAGTCAATCTTTGGAGTTTTGCAAGTCATTGGTTATATACGGATCATTTTATGTATCAGACTTTAAAAATTATCCAAATTTGAATTACAAATTAGTTCTATGCGTAGCTAAGGCGAACATTAGCATGCGACAGTTGGTTGTCGTGGTAATTTTATTAGAAAACATCATCACATAGGATGCATCATCATGATTTAATGTTGCATCTAAGAAACCGTTTAAAGTGAAACTACACCCAACTGTTTTGTAATATGAGACTCATTAGAAATGCTTAAGATTAAGCTGCAGGAACCTGATTGATAGAATATCGAGGGACATCGATAATTTACATTGTATAACGGTTCTAAAAATAACATTATGAAATGTGTTTAGTATATTTTTTATTACATTTGTGGAAATATCTTACTAATATCATGAATGAAATAATGGCAAGAAGTATACATAAAACTCGTTGTTTTAACATTGATTCAGAACTCTGACCATGATATTTACCCTAACCTCCGATATTGACTCCGAGTTTGAGTTAAATTCATGGTCATAAATAGGCCTATCATACCGTGGGAAAATCCTCCCCAATTTGTCGTCCTTAAACGTTTTCGTTTAAAGTCAAACGATAAAAAGGATAAATCGATCTATATTAAGTTTTGGAAGACCTGGTCATTCGTGACGTGTTTGTTTACAATCATGGGGAGATTATCGACTTTTGTGTATAAATATACAAAATATTGAACTGGAGTTAAAGTCCTCCTTTGTCAGCCACGAGGCCAAGTTTTCTGCTATATTCTACTGACCGTTAATGTAAGGATTAAGTCGTAACATCAAACGTAGTCGAACGGATCCAACAGAGCTTTTCATTCTAATCAAAGGGTCAAACCGTCACGAATTATATTCCGGAATACGTTTAAACCTATTCCAAATACATTGTGTGTAATGCAGTACCATCCGATAAAAGATGAAAGCTACAACTCCCATTTGTGTACACTGCCGTATTCACGGTTTCACCGAAAACGCCTTCGGTAATTGGATTTTGAATATTTCTTTAAGGAGAGTAACGTTATGTACTCTTACATGAATTAACAAAAGGTCAGCTGGTTCTGTTGGGAGTTAAAAGGTTGTATCAAAATAATAAAACAATTTCTTTTTAAAGGAAGCAGGGACTTTCGCTTATTATTAAATCCTGGCATATTATGCATTATTTCATCATCTGAAATAATAATCACATTTAATTACAAATTCTATGGTTGTTTCATTGGTCTTCATATCATTGAATTAGCAAGAAGCATCGAATGCATTTCAATGAGACAGCATCTTGAGTTATAGTCAAACACGGCTTATTACAAATTTGATTGCAGAAATTCTACAATTGTTTGATAAGGCTTCATATCATCATATTAGCAACGACCATCGAGTGTTTTTTTGACAATGAGACAAGTTGTTTTCAAAGAAGCAATGGTACAACAGCCCAATGAAGGCAGTCTAATTACTTAACAGAAGACAGGAATGAATGTTGAAGGACAAAGGCTTACCATCAATGGGCTTTCCTTCAGAAGTGGATTTTACTGTTCAAAATTATGAAAATAGGAGAGCAAACATGCAATGAAGTCATTTAAGATAATGATAATTGTTTTGCTTTGCATAACTTTCATATATAGAGTATTCGTATGTGTAAGTAATACTACCAGGATATAAACTGCTCGTGACGTTCACAGCTCGTTTTTGTTTTAGAAATATAATTAAAATGTGTTAATTTTGCTTATTTAGATATATTTCTTGATATTTTTTCTTTGCTATATTTTATTTTGTGCTTTGCATAAATCATAAACCAGGAAGTACGGTTAATATCTTTATAAAAACATATCAAATATATACAAGACCGGGAAGGAATTTCCGTGTATTAGTTATATAACGGTTTTATACCCAAACTAGATATGAAATAGAGCCTACACGTCTCTACCTACAGTGTAAATCACAAAAGACCACCATGTTTAATTTTAATTACTTATTTATTGAGTTACTCATGTCAAACAAACGAAAACATCTTGTCGTTTGTCATCAAGTCCTTGTTTTGGTGTTTTAACCCTTCAGTGAAGGACTAGAAATGAAATGGCTATGCGCTTGACTTCGTATACGTCTATATGAAAGGGAGAAGCCGCGGCGATTTGTCAACCAAATTGACACTTTCAGTATGGTGTCTCTTGTCGTGAGGTTGTGTAATAAAACATTCTGTCGCAAAATTGATCACTTTGTAAATGTTTTTATTTTCCGCCTGACCGAATTTTAATTCTTAACAGTTTTATTTCGAAGGAAAATTAATTCGCACTTTTTAAACTTTCTTTACGAGAGTGTCCATTAATATTTATATTTCGGTCTCACCATACATTTTGCGTCATCATACCCTGGGATCTTTTCTAAGGTTTAATGCCGATTGGTATTCTGTACACATGGACTATAGTTGATAGTTCAATATGTTTTTATCAAATTGTGCAATGTCATTGGAAACCAATTGATCAACGATGTTTAACGAGTTGGACACACGACCTAGGGAGTAGTTTAAAAATCTTGTTCTCACAAATCAGCACAAGATAACACTCGATCTGCATTATCAGGAACCCGTGGCGTGTTTGGTATTATACAGATATGTTCCGTCTGTAGCTGACGACACACACTAGATCAGATAACGGCGATGATATCGCTAATGATAGAGCACGCAGACTACTATCTCAAAACAACATACGTATGTCCCATAGAAAATATCTATAAATTGCAATTAGATTTTGATATATCATGATATTACAATATTCGGGCCATCTCTACCCCCAAGAAGCTGATATTATCAAGTTCTAATTATTTGTAAACATATTGTTTATTTATGCAATTGCTTATCTATGTATATTAGTGTTGGTAACAGGCCTTATTTATACTTATATACGATAATCACTCAACAAATCGTCGACCCCCTGCATAGTCATTTTACGATGCCCTCAGTGAACTTCGTTTACAATATAAATTTAGTTACTTGAGTAAGGTCATATCAAATATTGAAATACTCATTGGGAATAAATAAGCTTCTTAATCAGATTCCTATATGAAACAAAGTGTATTGATATTGAATGTATCGTAGTAAGGGTACCTATTGGTTTAAATTCGTTTTTTCTTCGTCTTCTTCTTAGGGAATTTGCGGAATAGAATTGTAATGAAACATGCATTGCTATGGACTTTTCATGGGTCGAAATTTAGATATTGTCTGATTGCAGCCAAAGTTGGTATATAGAATGCAATGTTACGGTCGTTAGAGCGTAATGGTCATGAGTTCAATTAGCAAAAAAATCATCAAAATTTCCATATTGACATTAGATTTATCAAAAACAATTAACCCTTTAATAATGCTTTTTTTTCATTTTTTTTTTTTTTTTTTTATTTCAATATTGAGTGTCGGAAAAATAATTATGTACAAAAATATGTATTCTGATTACTATGAAAAATAATTTTTATGAGCATTTAGTTTTTATTCTAAACTTCTTATGGGGACGTTTTTGTGATATTTTAATTCATATAACGTTGTACAAAACGTGACTTTTTGTTTACACAGTTACTGAGACTATCATAAATATCAAAAGGAACTTTTGGACGTGTGTCTGTGTAAATGCTACTTATAGCATTTGACGCATCCCCGAACTATTTTAGCGTCCAACAATGTCAGCAGCTGTAAAGTGCCAGCTTAATCCTGACTTAGGGTGCCGAATATCTAATAATGTGTTCTTAAATAAATATATAAACAATTTAGCAACTTTAATATACATTATGTCGTAAAGAAACGTTTTAAACCATGACTCAACCTGTCTTTATGATAGACAAAGGTCGCGTGGCTTACTGACATCCGGCCTTTATCTCCGAAAGTCATCAACTTACTGGTAACAAAATAGTTCCTTGGTAGTCATACACACAGCCCAGGGCATAATTCGAATCTCGTAATCATTTGTCTCCGGAAAGAATGTTTAACATCTCGGTTCGTCCTGTCGCCTGTCTTTCAAAATAAAGATAATGAAAACAAAATAGATCTGCCCCGTTTATTTATTTATTGCGTTGACGTAAGATGATATTCTTGGTTTTCTTTACAAAATGGTTCATTATCCTATAGAACAAAGAAAGGCCATGAATCATTAACTATTGTGTAGTATAATATAATATACTGTTAACAATGTGATGTGGCGAACTATGTGGCTAAGGATAGTTATCGGATACTTCCATATTTGGGACATCTAAAACAGTACAACACATAGATATCATTACGTCATCATTTAATGCGCTCTAGAATTTACCAATTTTGGTTAAATAAAAAATTTGTATTCTTTTGAATATACTTCGATAGACGTTTTCTGTGACTTGTATGCGTTGTTTTGATTTGTTACAAAATTCACTTTAAGTCAACGGGGAGTATATTATGTATTTATTGCAAAGCAATGGAGTCACTTGTTAAGTTTTTCTTTACCTATAACGCATTTCAAAGTTGACCCCCAGTGTCAGTTATGTTGTAACCGGGAAAGAAAGCATCGACATTGTCAAACGTTTCACTCATTTCGCAATCAATATTTCACGGTTTCCAACTGACTTAGTAATGGACAATGGTATGAAATATACACCAAACACCAGAAATAGATTACAGATGTAACTTTTAGATTAGGAACAATACAATAATGAACACTGTGAAACTGTTTGTCTGTTTGCAGTGTATGAATGTACTTCTAAAAGTGTGTCACAGAAAAGTACATTATCCAGTTACATGTATGTCCACTAATTTGGTATGTATACAGTTTCACAGAATTTTGCACTTTTATTGCGAAGAAAACAAACATCTTTGAAGCTGCTTATCTACTTTGACAGGTATATATCTTAACACAGCAGAAGTATTATAGTGATTTATGTCAATTTTATTACTACTTACAATACGCCTCAAATAGTTGAACATTTCAAGGCTTTAGACTTTAAAACTTAAGGGGAGTTGGATCCATTCTTGGGCTTATGACACAAATACGACCAACAATATAAAAAAAACAAAGGATGCAACAGAAGAAAAATATCAAAGTGGCGAAATAACTTATTGTTGTCAACGATACCTTAAATAAACAAAACTAGGTCATTAGTAATAATGTTGCTGTATTTGTATACAATTATGTCAGAAAGGTTAAATATCTACTACACCAGGTTTGTTATCTAGATTGAATCACAAGGTTTGAAAGTTAAACGTCTGGTTTGTCTACTAGATTATGATGAACTGTGAGGCGCCATAAGTATGACCATTTGGACAAAATTTGGAAATATAGCTTATATATGTCATAGTTTTTCCATAGAAATATTTCTTGAAAGTAAAACGAAAATGCTGCCCTGAAAACTTGCTCTGTTGATATGAATTGTATTACGCAAAGTTATTTTGGTGTTATGTTTTAAGTTAAACTAACATCGAAAACCCGTACTGTTAAAATCACTCTCAACGTTCGATTTTAAGTGTTCATACAGTATTGAACACAATATCGCACAAAACACGAATCATTATCCTATAACACATTGAATACGTGGATTTCTAGATGTGATAATATCATTGACCACAAAACATTTCCTAGATGTTCAATAGCCATTTGAAGCCACACTTTCTTTTATTTGTACGAAATATTTGATGCTAGTTCCTATGACTGTTGTTGTTTTAAAATCATTTCTCTAGAGTCATACATGCATTTCAGAATATGAAACCTACTTGTAAAACACTCTCGGTTATTGAGACCTAACAAAAGAGACATTGACCCGTTTTATGTAAAACATTAGATGTAATGTCCGATAATCTCTTTGTTGTTCTTGGTGTCACTGAACTATCCGGGAAACTTGAGGACATTTTCAGTATACATTAGTATAATAATAGCAAACATTAAAATATGATAAGGTTCAATATATCTATTCACATGATGGTTCGATATTTTACGAACTTACAACACATTCCCAAGGTTTTTTTTACCTAAAACGCATAACTGGTTATTTGCGCATACAGAAAAAATCACGTTTTTTTCATAAAATAAAAATAACACAATATTTCACAAAATCTCGATACATGTATATGATATCTATTCAGGTACTTATTATTGGAATCTTTATACTTAAAAACATATGTGCTATTTATTCATTCTTTAACAGATTTACATTGTTCTTGTTATATATGAACGATTTTATCAGTGGATTAAAATTTTCGTGATTACAGCTTTAATGAGAATTTTTTTTTAATTTTCGCAATATAGCTATAAAGGTATGTATGATTTAAGATGCTCCACCGCCGACAGATCATAATTGATACTCATCATTTAAACAATAATCGGTGTTTAATCATGAATGCAATTTATTATTTTTGATATTTTCATCTTGAAATAAGATAAGAAGCGCAAACTTTTCAATGGTAGTGATGTTGTAAAGTAAGTAGCTTTTTTAACTGAAGAAAATACTAGTTTGTCTGCTTTTGTTTTTTATTGAGATAAAATACTATTTGTCAGCGGTGGAGCATCTTTAAATAACAAAAGCGACCATATCAATGTGACGCAAAATCACAAAAATATCATCCTCACAAAAATAACTTGCTATACGGTATATTTCTCAAATCAAATTATATGACCATGTTAATGATCCGCAATCATACTCGCGAAATAATCGTCTATACGGTATTTGCTTCACTAACCAAGAATTTTGCGAGTTTGTAAACTGGAATTTCGAATTTTAACATATTTACGATAGATCTAATTTAACTAAAGACAATGACTGAGAAGTCAAAACATATTAGTATTCTATACTATAGAAATGATGATCGAAACTCCTTGTTCTTTTAATGCTCTCACGACTCATGGAAGGAAAGCAATGCCAGCGGAGACCTACTGATGGCCCGGAACCGGAAATAGGATATCAAACAACTTCAAATGAATTTCAAGTCAAAACATCAAATGTTTCCGGTAGCAAATTTACCTTTGTGAGTGATTTGATGGCGTGTCGGAAACTCCATGTGGTCTTATTTTATGCTACACAAACATGGTCACTTCCCCTCCAGTCCCCCGCGTAGTGTATGTAAATACATAGGTACGGGCCGTGGTGGTAATGACCCCGGTCAGCAGGGTATATAATTCCTAATTGTTGACAAAAAGCCTTCTGGAATTTCTAGCCCTAGATTTAGTTAATAGTAAACATTATAATAAAATCTATTGTCTGCGTTTGAAAAAAAACAAACAACAAAAACATACGGACTGAGCATTGATTCTGGTACTTGAAGATTAATAATTTTTATCCATTCTTTTGTTGAAAATGTGTGCCAATTAAGATCTGTGGGGATGCGAAAAATTCCCTTTTCCCTCAAAATGTGTTACTCTATGCGACGACATGTTTAGCAATTTCATGTCTGACGTAAATCTGTCATTGACGGAAGAAGGTTCATTGTGGTAAAAATGTAACACATTCAACTGTTGAATAATGCATTGGCTTTTTATGTCTACATTATAGTGTATCTAAAGTATTTTCAATTTTACCAAGAAATGCTTAAAGATATTGTCAGTAGGTCATATATATACATGTGACTGGTTCATTGTTCTTTTCGACTTTTAAGTTTAGGCTTCGACGTTGATACCTTTGCTTAATTGTTTTCCTTGTTTTAAATTCATTTGATATTTTCTGTGTTAAGGATTCAGCACATTTGCTTTATAAATCTCCTCATTGCTTAAGATTTAGCTCACTGGCTTAATTATTTTTTTTATTCTCTAAGATTCAGCACGTTTAACCATTCACGTCATTGCAGAGTGCTGGAAGGGAGAATCAGCCTTTTGACGTAAAAAGGTGGTGGCAGGATTTTAACAATCCTTTGTTGTATGCGATTTAATGCTAGGGTATTTATTTGAGATATATATATGCATATATTGACCCTCTATCTCTAATAGCTGTATCTCCATAGGTGGTTCAAATAAAATTAAAGTTCAGATTGTTTTTATAAAGAGTTGAGTTTATATAAGATTACACTTAAGTTTACTTTTAATGAGCTACCGTTACCCAGCGTGTCATCCAGGATTGTTAAGTAAATTGAGAGGCTTTATGAGGCCGCAACCTGTAACACGTAAGGAATGGGGGGTGGTTGGAGGGCATACGAGGTGAACAAATATAAACCCACACGGAATGTTCGCTATTTAGAGGTTAAATGTTGAGGAGGTCAAGTACACTTTGATACCAAGGTAGCACTTCAAAGGCATGACGAACAAAGACGGTTAGAGATGTTAAGGTGATACCGTTTTTTTTTACCTTTTCGTTTAATTATAAAATTATAAATATTTGACTGCAGGCATTTAGGAACGTTTCTTGGAAATGAATTTTTGGTTATCTTAGTTCGCAATGTCCATGAATCCCAACTGAGCTATCGGCCATTTGCACTTTTCCTTCCATAATAGTTTTTCACCTCTACTTAGATCTATTTTTAGACCAGACCGATCACCTCGCATCGTCAATACTTTAGTCATATGTATTACCAGCGAACACTAGAGAGACAAAATATCAATAAGTCAATAATACACCAAAGACGGACTTTTTCGGTCTTTTTTTTTCTAACAGGCATAACACTTTTTAATTTCAATGTGTTTTTTATGTAAGTGGCTAATTACAGTATAATAACAGCTGATAAAATAATAGAAAAAGTACCAGACAAAACATATCTTAAAAACAGTTATGTTGAAATTGTGAAAAAAAAATCCCATCAAAATCTGATTTTTTTGCATTAATATGTCAGCGTTTCCTTAATTCCTTGTGAACTGGATTTTTACATCGTAGCTTTTACTCGCTCAGCCATATTTTCTTTGCTTGGTCCTGTTTTCGTATTATATTTTTCCGTTAGTTATGCCTTATATGAGTAGGTAAGTGTCTTAGCGAAGCTTTATATAACTTAAAAGGAAACCTAATAAACTTAATAGTACCTCTTTGGACCCTATTTTGTACAGATCGCCGGGTCATTTACAAATCTCCCCTCACACGTTATTTGAGAGGAAAACCATGACCTATTGAAATCTTGGCCAAACATGTCACGCCCCTGTTTGCTCTGGTGAGCTGACCAAACGTTGGAACGAGTGTTGACAAACACTACACAAGTAGCAAACGCATAGCACGTGTTGACTTTCGTGTCAATATTGTCGAGTTGAAAAAAGGGACTTTTGCGTCATGTGGAACTTCATCCTTAGGATAAACAAATAGAAGAGTTTGAGTGACAATGCAAAATTGAGATTTAAATTTTTCTCAGCTGTGTACTTCATACCTCTCAAAACTTTGTATGACTTTGGTTAACAACGAATTAGGATAAAATGCATTGAAAGGATAATTTAGATATTTTATCCATATTTGTTTAGAAAATATCAAATTATTTACAATCGTTAACCACATGAAGACCAAGGAACAGAATCACTTACCATATTAAAATTAATAATATTGATATTTAGGTTTCAGAATGTACCGAAAGGACACCATGTAATCTGGTCAGATAAATTAAACAGATATCAGAAGTAGTCCAACGTAGCAATCAAATACATGTATATGTATCAACATGTTATGTTTATATTGTGAAACGCACCGATTTCTGTATCGTAACAATTTCCATGATGTATTTTAGATGTTACCAAGACGACAAGGGCCGCAACTGTGTATTGCGCCTCGAATATGATTGGAATACGAAAACAGCTGGCTGGGTGAAAAAGAACAACATATGTAATGAACTAAATATGACAGGTTGTCATAACAAAAATGCGTTGTATTTAAGGAATTACAACAAAACATAATTCTGGAATACAGTGTTATACAAAGAACAAGAGCGAATTATAAACATATGATATATCTGTACGGGGATTAATCGAAAAGTGCAACAGTAGGTCTCAAGCACTTATACAGACTTTTGTTTCTTATTCAAAACGAATCTTATCGTTAATTATGCGATGTCACGTTTTCAAAATGAGAAACAAGGTAGACACTTACATTTATAGCAAGTAACAGGAAGAGTTGCATTTGTAATACACAGGTAAAATGCAAAAATAAATAAATAAAAAACCCACCAATGCAGCAACATAAAGGGTCAAGCAAAATATACCTACTTGGGAAAAACGTTTAAAGGAAACCGACTTCTGTTTATAATTTACATAAATTATGAATAAAGTCGAAAACGTGAGCATTAAAACATTTGGACAAACCCTTACGGTTTGCATCCATTCAATTTAAGTATTTCATAAAAGTAGTTAATGTTGATAAAGCATGATTTGGTCGTAGATTTTAAACAAAAACAGGATGGGATGCGACGTCGGTAATGGGGTTCATATTCATCTTTATGATATATGCAATAAAATGGAGCATTAATTCAAATAAAAAGATTTGTTGAAATTTGTTAACAATTGTATATCACGCGCTCTAATTTTATTATCACGTGACACATCCTTTTAGTATTGTTAAGGACTGCATTACATGGGGATAATACTCTCTTTCATAAATAGAATTAATGGATTTCTTCTTTTTTTAATTTGAATATTTAATGCCATTCCATAACGTTGTTATGTATATAAGGGTGTACATAACTGTATGCTAACAATACAATACGTTATCTGATACATCGATAATGTCAATCAACATTATATGATGTATGTAAATTAATGTCATTTTTGTACACATCTTATTACCTATCTTTGTAACGGATAGCGGTTAACACCCACATGTTCATGCAAGGCCTTTAGATATTGGATGAATTCTGCATATTGTTGTTCCGGTAATTTAAAAGACATACCATGAAATTACACAAAAATGTGCATGAATGATGTGATATTAAGTCAAATATATACTGTATAATACCACCATACCGATAATACCAGATAAAGCGATGACATGGTCTTCAACTCATTCTTTTTTACCATTTTTGGGCATGTCAGTAAACTAATGTGTTAAACTAGAAAGCGAAATCGAGAAAGACAGAAATTGGAAAAAACAACTATTTGTGATAAAAAAAACCCAGACTTGACTCCTGTCTATTAGGACTAACCATTATTGGCATTAAGGTTAAGATCTAATATGAATATATTATTTCATAATCGCCAAAAACTAGTTATATATGAGTTGAAAACCAATAAATCATAAGCAAAATATAAGAGTAAATATTTTCAATGATATACTTGCCTTATACCTTATATTCAAAGAAGGGGAAAAAGGGAGGGGAGAAGACGAAGAGGAAGAAGAAGAAGAAGGAGGGGAGGATGGCCATGACGACGATGAAGAAAAGTAGGCGGTAGAGAAGAAGTTACGACTATGTTTAAATTGATTTAGAGTTAAGATTATATGGTAAAGTAGACTGTTATAGCCATGTTACTGTGTTGTAATTATATTTGCCGTGGGAAGATACCACGGGCGTTTCTGATTTACTTATATCAACCTCCGGACTGTGTGTGGGTAGACACTTTTAAGTGATGATCTATTATTTATGATCTAGGTATAACTGATGTATAAGGTGAAAGCAATATATAAATATCAGTCATACAAAACATATGACTCAATGTATCCCCATTTAGGTTAATAATAACAGTAGATTCTTACCTCACCCACCTGTAATCATTATGCTAGAATACCCATATGATATGAATGAGATACGATATAGAGAGTCAGATCACTTGTTTAACATACGCATTAATTACAGTGAAACATATTCTCTATGCTCATTATACATTTTAATGGTATGCATCATGTAATTGTCAGTAACATCATACCACAAACAGTTTTCTCGGAAATGACATTTAAAGATTTTGGAAAATAGAAATACATCCTGTTGTCAGTTCTAAAAACAAAATTAAACGAGAAAACATGCATTTTCGGCGGATTACATGCTGAGGTAGGTATGATTTTACAAGTACTTATAACAAACTTATATCCGGGCTAGTATTCGTAGGTTTTTAATGGGACTTATCTAATGACATGGGTAAGAATCCGGGCAGTATAACTTACGATATCATCACCGAATCGACATGGTATTTCTGCATGTTTACATCTGTAAACTGAAGAAAAAAACCATTATCATTGAACAAACTTGCATAAGACACAATAAAAGCTCCTCAGTTACAAAGTTCATGCAAGATAAACGATAAGTACGTGACGGGGTATGAACACATGTTGTACTACAATACAGGCAAAAACTCTTTATTTGCGCTTGAATGTATTTCGGAGAACCCGATGGTAAAGAAATGAAAAGACTGATGTGCGAGAAATCATCATAACCGAAACTATTGCATTTGGCCTATTTTAAATTTCTTTTCAAATTATACGGTTGTGCACATGGCTATGGGAAATTTGTATAGCCAAATTATTTTAGCATTATTGCTAAAATGCAGGTGGAATACTTATAAACATTAATACCGTGAAATTGACCATGTAATGATCAAATTTCGTGTGAACTTGTTAGGAAATCAACATGAAACTGACACCGAAGCATTAAATCCACAACCCGTAACATCCCAAACACAAAATATAAATACATTCATAAAACTGTGAAGACATTGGCGGGTCGCGAACCTATAAATCATGGCTCTGCCCAGTGACTTTTGAACCAATATAATTGATGGCACTATCTATCAACAATATGTAAATTGGTCACGGATTACCCGAATTTCTCATCTGGAATAATGATTTACGTGGTACCGATATCTGTCCAATTTTGTGTCAGCACTCCGATATCAGTTGGTGTTATGGGAAAGCGTATAGTTGCATTGAAGAAAAAAAAAAGATTCGTCGAGTTTCTTACAAATTAAATGTTATTGAAACTGATATTGAACTGTTATTTCTTTTCGTTTAATAGATATACATATATATATATATTAGATGCACAAAATTATACAGATGAAACATTTTGATAAAACACAAATTTTTGTTGGCTATCCCTTATATGCATACATCAAAATAAAAATTCAGGAAAAACTTTAGACTTTTTCAAAAGAAACCAATTCATGTAATGAGCAATATCAATAAAATAAGTTAAGACTTAAAATGCAGTATGCTTTTATCAGTGTGAACTTCATAGCAAACAGTTATATGTCAGCGAAAATGCACGTCTCGATGAAGCATTTTTTATGTGATATATGCCCCCGAACAAGCATAATGTAATCCTGGTCAGTAAGATATCAAAATGAAAATAAAGATTGTCAAAATTACATATGCTGGTAAACTTAAGATAAGGTTGACTAAAACAAATACAAACATATGTGTAATACGTATAATATATGTATGAGCAGTTACCATAGCACAGCATATTTTGGAAAGAACAGTGTAAGACATGAGAATGGCGTTTCCGATATTTCCCCGTTTGATAAACGATCTGGCCTCCTATTACCACACACAGAGGAAGACACCTCAGCAGTGACTAATCACCGCTATAGACTTTTGACCTTCGATTCAAATCTAACCTTTTAGAATCGTAATCACCCTGTTCACACCTGTCGATTTAACGGTTTTATATTTCATAAACAATTTAAAGCTCTCTTTCATGAAATGTGGCGTAAATAACGTAAAGTAATATCACAAGAGAGTCACCCGAGGATCGAACCTTACCGATATAGGTCTCGCACTCTTCACATTGCTGATGGTTCGGGTCGTGGGGTTAACATTCGTGATATATTGATTTTAGATCGATATTTGATCGTTGAAAACCGAATGTTATATTGACGGTTGATTGATAAAGCATTTCAAGGCTACTTTCTCTATATGTTCGGCCCTTGATGCGGCGACGTTAGGACTAACGGACATTTTATCGTCGGTATCCGCTATAATGACAAATAACACGCACATACTAACGCACAAATTGTTCAAATTAATACCCGATGGTTTTCATTGAAATGTCAAACAAAGAAACATTTATTTCTGAAAACCGACATTTCGCGCTTTCATTCCTAACGCCAGTTTAAATGCGATTTCTTTTATCAGTAACAATTCAAATGTTTATTGTACTAGTAGTTGATTCTTATTCGCGACGATCGAATTTTCAGTATATACATAGTGCGCCAGATAAGCGAAATATAATCGTTTGATGGTACAAGACCAGAATAACAGGACAACGCAACCAACAACAACTTTCAACTTATGATATATAATGATGAAAAAGTGAACAATTTTCAACAAACTTCATAGCGACAGCAAGTGGCTGCGCACACCACCCGGAAATTCTTTAACATTACAAACATTAAGGTTGCGACGTTTTGCACTCAAACTATTTGAAGGCAATTAAGGATCAACCAAACGTGACAACAGCTCATTTTGATAATATGTTGCTTTTAGATACACTCACGGAAACATGTGGCCAAATATTCTGGTCAGTCGGCCAATATAATTATCTCGCCTTTCAGGAGATACACCAATTTAGTTAGTGAACACCTTCTGATTACAAAGTACAAAATTAGAAAAAAAGTCTTCGCATGGGTCATTGTGTGCATTTATTTTCGTATGAAATGAAAACATTCCTGGTCGTTGGGAAGCTTGTTTTCATTACGTCGTAAACGTGTTTCGATCCTGCCACCGAGGTCTCCAAAGCGTTTGATAGGGTCAAACTCAGGTCAAATTTAATGAAGCTGTAAGATGCTAGAATGCGGCAGCATGGGTCATTTTAGGCCAAGGAGGTCAAAAACGTGGTTTACACTATGGATCGTGTGGGTTAGCAATTGTGTTTGATATTATATTTACATGGATATGGCCATTTAGGGTTAAACATCCTATCTACGTGCTGAAGCGAATCATTACTTGAGATGTGAAATCAACACTGATTTATATAAACATGAATACCAAATTATGTTTATCCATCTCACTGCATGTTCAGTGCCATTTAAATAGGAGACCACTGTGTTATTTGATGTAAAAGTATTGGACTTCACTACTGCCTTTGACAGTGTCCACCTGTAACACTGTAGAAGTTATATTATATGTATGCTTTATAAATCATGTTTACGAACGTCGTCGTGGGTATGTATTATTGGTAAATAATGTCCAGTGGTAACCAACCATAGGCTGTATTATAAAGAGGTTTTAGAAATCCTGTTTTCAAATCTCATCTTTGTCATGCATTATATCTAAATCTTGAGATGAAGCTGAATCATTTGAAATAAATACTAAGGCAGATGAACCTTTCGATTAATTGAAACTGTTACACACACACTTAATCTAGAAACTTGATGGAAAATGTTTTCTTATATAATTAGATCAAGAACAGTCATGTTCTAACATAAAAATAAGCTTAATATTGGAGAGTCTCTTTAATAAGATTTTCATCAAATTGAGTTTCAATTTTATTTTCATCAAAAAGGAAACTATAATATTTCATGATATCACGTTACCTAAAACGTTACCATCATGCTAAAATATAGAACCTCTCTGGTCTCATCACACATATGCTATTTCATTGCCTTACATACTCCTAGTACTCCTTACGTACTCCTACGTAATCCTCAATATTAGAAGGAAACATTCATTTTACTCCACAATCCTACTTTTCCAACAGAAATATTCGTGGAGTGCATCGTTGCAAACTGCCTATTATTTTACACATTGGCCATGGCACAGAGGATGAGTTTAGTTAACAAGTCATGCTTCTCTTGACATCTTTCTATAATGCATACAGAGAAACGATGTTAGGTAATACAGTGCATTTCCAATGCAAAGCTTAATATCTCGGCCTACAAATACATTCCTCTCATGGTACTGTATCTTTGGTTATCTAGTACACATACCTAATGGATATAAAAGATTAATTATGTTTTTTTGTTGAAGAAGTGATAGGGTTATACTCTGTCATCTGTAACGTAGATGTATGAAAGGGTTATATTAAAATGTGCATACCGATGCCATAAGGATATGTGTATCAATTTAATTCAATTAATGATATAAATTTTAATTTAACAATAAGCTGTATGCGGTGACTGAAATACGTTGGTCTATGCATGGGTATACGTATGGTAAATGCATGTAATTATCATGAAAAGATTTAATATAGAAATGGAAATGGAAGATATGAACATTTTCGTATAAAGACCGTATATATTTTAAATTTTTTAACGCAAAACTGACCTTTTTGAAATAGGGATTAATAAAAGAACGAAAAGATATTTACTTTCGACTTTCGGAGCTAAACCTTATAACTTATCAATAAAATTGGCATCAATACTGATAATGACCTTCAAAAAAGCTTGCACAAATAGGCATTAAAATACACACATACTTTGCTACTAGTTAATTTCTTTTATATTATGTTCGAACAAAGAATATGATATCTAAAGATCGATTCTACGCGATATTTGCATATTTCAGAGAAAAATCTGTTTTGGTTAGTTAATTTTGTTATTTCACTTTCGTTCCTATACACACATGTAAATTACCCCTGCCAGGTGGAGACACGTTCAAGTATACTTTCACCTTATCTAGATTATATGGCACATATGGGGAAAATGCTAGACATGTGGGAATTGAAATATCTAAATCCATCCGTAAAATAATCTTAATATATGCAAAACAATTCGCCTTCTATGTTGTGATCCCAGGCCAGGATGTCTCCCCCACGATGGTCGAACCTTTTGACAAGAAGTGGAAAGGGCGCTGTGAATGATTCTACCTTTGTACCTCTCTATAGATGATGCCGTTTAGTTACCAGCCCACGTATTAGTGGTATAAAAGTAAATTTGGATAGATAGGTATTATATAAATCCTCCTCCTAGGTTAAATGAACATCTGTGGATGATGGTGTATTATCATGTTTTATGAGTCACGTATGTTTACTCATACCTCCCTCAATATATACACACTCCAGGTCAAACCTCTGTAATAAACATTTTATAATGCCCTATATCAAATTTCAATTTTTGAATATTTATTAAAAATTCAAAGAAATTTGAATTTATTACCTATGTACAATATTAACATCACATTAAGATGTTGTTGTTAATTAAATTCATTCTCACATTACTCAGGTACGTGTGGTGGTAGCATTAATAATCTTGTCTGGAAGCCCTTTGTTTTGTTGTTTACACAATGGATACCATGGTTACTGGTCACGTAAACAGAATTTGCAACCAACATTTATTATACACTGTATCATATTTATAGTCATAGTTTCGTTATCAACGTCATTATCATATTTCGTAGCTATAATGAATATTTATATATGAAGCCAGTTCTGATGCAAGATGTTAGGTCCAATTTGACCGTTCT
The DNA here is from genome assembly GCF_041381155.1 of Argopecten irradians. Taxonomy (NCBI): domain Eukaryota; kingdom Metazoa; phylum Mollusca; class Bivalvia; order Pectinida; family Pectinidae; genus Argopecten; species Argopecten irradians. The sequence continues at coordinate 12,927,427 of NC_091140.1, read as the reverse complement.
TACTTTCGAAATTGATTTGCAATTGAAATACCAATTGTGCTTTTCCAATGTCTGAAAGGATTTTAAGTATATCTGATATTGGCAGTCTGTTAATGTTTGTTTGATTAGGCTTCACTTTCTACAAAATGCTAGGCTTATTTATGGACAGCATCCCCTGTAAGCAATGTGTTACACATGTAAATGTCCCTATGTTTTGGGAGGCTGTGGTATATTCGTATTGTGTTGTCTCCTAGTAATAGTTGAATTCTTTGAAACTTAGTCGTATGATTTATCTGAAGTTCTACGATTCCTTATATGTTGTGATGTTAGCAGTATCAACACAATGCGACCTTTCTCGAGAATGTGAACTACAATAAGTTTGACTTTTGGATAGTGGCGTAACAGAAATCATTAAGCCTTTTCTGCTGTGAAGTTTTATCGGAGGATCCATAAAGATCTATATATTTCTGTTTTTAACCTTCGTCTTAGCGTATATAGATTATTACTTTGCTGTTTCTTACTATCCCTTATTGTTTCGTTGCCTGTTTTATTATAATTACGACTATGCAACTAAATATAAATGTAAGGAATATTTCTATTTGTCGTCTCGACCAACATAAACTAGAATATGACAAACCTTGAGATATTAGTAAATCTTAATGTCTTCTTAACAAATATGTTTCTTCGTTATGGTAACGTTGCTGAGTCTTCAAAGAATAACGAATAACAAATTGTGACATACTGAATGTTATCATTATGTTAGCAGATAAACCTAGATATCTGCATAGATGTATGCATATATATTTATCGGTGTATAGTATGCAAATAAGCAAACTAGTGTTAATAATAATAATGTTTAAAGCATTTTAAAAGCGATCGTTATCTGTCTCAATAATAGAATTAGGATTATACCAGTAGGAGATTATAACCAAAGCTCTTTGTAATCTATAAAGCACTGCTTGAAATAAATACAACTTTAAATTCAGAAATGACTTGCGATTTTCAGATTTCAAATTTATTCCAAGCATGGTAGATGATTGAATAGAAATATGTATTTTTATCAAATTAAACGTTTTATGCGCACGTGAGTAGAAAGTTTTCTTTTGCTATACCTGATGAGAAGTGATATACCTGCTGACGAATGAAGATAGATACCTGTGGCTTACGTAACCAGACACAGCAGGTATATAATTTTGCCAAGACCTCCTCGTGACAAAAAGTTAAAAATAATATTACTCATCACCTCACGTACATTCAAATTAACCTATCTGTCAATTATCATGACGATATATCTATATGCGGAAGACAAAACTACTTTCTTAAATCGACCGATAATTACACATGGGATTTTAGTTTCCTAATGATCTGTTGATCGATCCATTTAAATCTATTATTAGGCGCATAATAAACATTTATTACATAACAGTGATAGTCTAGGTTTTCCTATTCAGATTCTGACATATTGTTACAATTCACTTTATCGCTGATATGACGTGGCCTACTGTAAATGAACTTATTTTCCCCACGGATTAATCCCGCGTCAAATGGAATAAGCTTAATTTTGAATAATTGAATAAACGATGCCAAAATAATTTAAAATGTTGATTTAATTTCGCCTTTACTGTCATAAAAGTGTTAATAGATCTGTGATCAGTACTATTTTACGACGATACGAATTCAATTTCCCTAAGAAACACGCGAAAGTAATTTCAAGTTATCAACCTAGAGATGTATCTTACATACGAGTTTTTGTTTTGTTCTTTCTATGTTATTTAATCTTTATTATTAGCAATGAATAATGTGAATAGATATGTCAATGTTGTAATTTCAATTTCGATTATTTTTGGGTTTCTGTACATCTAATCTGGCTCGCATTAATGATGTTTCTTCTGAGAATAAAAAAAAGTATATTGCCTGTAATACGTTTTGATATATTGCTATAAATACATCATTCATAGTATCTTCAGATACAGCAGAAAAAGTTTTAAAGTTTTGATTTAAATGTTAACCTTCGTCTGTTTATCCCAAAAATAAAAACAAATAAGTTTGGTTATCTGCTATAATATAAATGGGATAAAGAAGCTATCATCATGTGATGATATCGTGATGTACATGAAGGTGTTATGAGAACAAGGTCTACGTCCCCACGATTGAGACGTCGTGTGGATTTCTATCTAGGACGGTGACAACTCATTTCTATTCAGTAGAAACTCTTGATGAGCACAGCTTTATCTATCTTCACAACTGCGCAACATAGTCAATGATTCTTTCTCGGCCGCAGTTTCGTAAATTTCACACATGATTGAAAATGACTCATGGATTTATTTTAAAGGCAATACATGTGTTTAGAATGATGTTATTTACAGAAAAACAGATCCCAACTGAGGCTTCTGCTCTCCCACTAGGGTCGGGAATCGCTTTTTAATTTGTAGTGGGAGAAATGGAATATATAATATTACAGTTTGAAGAGGTAGAATTCGTCACATGGCCTTATGGTTTGCTTTGAATTTCTCATTTAACACCGAAAGTGCAACTATTGCATAAGCTGTAATCATCCATATGTCATTGACATTTAACATATTCTTGATGTTTTGATCCATAAGTGACAATGTAAACGTTTGAAGTATCTAACCAGGTCATCGCATTATCATCTTATGTTGATGTTTAAAATGTCGGTGTCAAGTTCGGGCCTCATTTACATCCGCAATTGCGGAACAAGCGTGGAAATATTGTCACATCATGATAATCTGAAACGTCAAACAACACACCAAAGTCCCTGGGAACTAGTGCTCACTGCTCAAATGTCATCACTTGATATTTGTTTATATTTGTTTGTATGGTTGTTTGTGTTTACGTCTTCAAAACACCTATGGCCATTGACGTATAAACGCTGAATATCAACTGTTTTTTATCTTCAAGTTATGTTTGAAGTTAACGCCAAACCACCATATTTGAGCAATAATACGTTACCACCCTTAGGCCATGGGCTAGGAGGGTCCCACATGCACCCCCCCCCAAACCTCCGAACCAATATTTTTCTGAACCCTTATGACCCACTGATCACAAATCCAAATGTTAACATTGCATAAGTTGGGATGAACTTCCGGTTATGACGTCATCAAGATGGCCGCCATCTCGAATTTCACTAAAAATTGAAAAATAGTCATAACATTAACATTTTTCAACCGAAGTAGACAAATGAGGTACCAAAATGACCACAATAGAACAACAAATACATATCAGGACCAAAAAATCCAATATATGTAGTGATTTCTACGCAGGAAATGAAAAAATCGGATTTAAAGCTCAAAAATGGTGATTTTTCAGCAAATTTTTCATATTTTGTTTGACGCAGCAAAAATGTTTCCCAACAGCAATCTATTATTTCTAATAAGTTTTTTGACCACTTGTCAATCAGTTTAAGCAACAAAAACAACCAAAACCAATGTTAACATCGTATAAGTTCCGGTTATGACGTCATCAAGATGGCCACCATCTCGAATTTCACTGAAAAATGAAAAATAGTCATAACATTGGCATTTTTCAACTGAAGTAGACAAATGAGGTATCAAAATGACCACAATAGAACAACAAATACATGTCGTGACCAAATAAGCCAATATATGTAGTATTTGAACGCAGGAAATGAAAAAAATAATATTTCACTAAAAATTGAAAAATAGTCATAACATCATAACATTAACATTTTTCAACAGAAGTAGACAAATGAGGTACCAAAATGACCACAATAGAACAACAAATACATATCAGGACCAAAAAATCCAATATATGTAGTGATTTCTACGCAGGAAATGAAAAAATCGGATTTAAAGCTCAAAAATGGTGATTTTTCAGCAAATTTTTCATATTTTGTTTGACAAATGAGGTATCAAAATGACCACAATAGAACAACAAATACATGTCGTGACCAAATAAGCCAATATATGTAGTGATTTGAACGCAGGAAATGAAAAAAAAAATATTTTAAGCTCAAAAATGGTAATTTTTCAGCATTTTTTCATATTTGGCTTGACGCAGCAAAATTGTTTCCCAACAACAAATTGTTATTCACAATCAGTTATTTGACCTCTTATCAATCTGTTAAAACAACAACAACAAAAAAATATATAGAAATGCAGCAGAGATTTGTTTATACCATCATTTGGTTTACAAAACATCACCGGATGCGGCATATGATTGTTATTTTTTTCCAAACCGCTAACACTACAGTTTCCTGGTGTCTTGGAATTTCCTGAATATAACATTGGCTATTGACGATTTATATCTTAACAAATTTGAATTTAAAGTTGGCTGAATATCTAAGTGGGACTTCAAAAAAATCCATTTTCATGCTCGAAATTTTGTAGACTAGTAGCCTCTCAAACTGAATTATTACAGCAAAACGCTAACTAATAGCTATAGGGTATCAAATTAAAGTTCCGTAAATACCATGACCCTTTTCGAAACATATTGTGTCTTTTAGAATGAGCACATCCATTGTTTATTTCCTGTGTATAACGCAAGATATAAGATGGTTACTGCAGTGTCACATATTTCTTTCACTAGTTCTTAATGCTAATCATTTTCGTTGTGTGTGCTTTCTCGCCAGAGTGTCGTCTTCGACCTCGGTGACCTGATGTGACATTACATTACCGGGTTACCATCGTGGTTCTAACTTGTCAACTGTCCATGGTCAGAGTTAAGATCAGAAACATCGGCTTCAGGGATGTGGGAGCTCTTCCTTCTTCCAACCTAGTTTCACCTAGATTCACATATCGTATATGATGTTCCAGACTTCCCCGGCAAGATGGAAAAGACACCAGATCAACATTCTGCGGAGGGTTGAGTTGGTTCTCCTTAATTCGTATGAAGCACAATTCCTAATTCTTGTGAACCTCAGTGACCATAGGTGGCACAGGTGGATTCTTTGAGGTCATATATGAGGTCTGCAGTGAAGTTTCACTCTTTGCCAAGTCTGGAAAGCACTTTAGAGAACTTTTTACTGGAGAGTCTTCAATGGTCTCTTTGCGCATACACCAGACGTGACACAACCAGCACCTTCAAGGGAGTGGGAAAAGTCAGACCAATGAAAAACATTTAACATTTATGCCCTCATTAATTACCTCGATGATATCACCAGTGCCATTTATGGTTGCACGAGGGTCCACAAGATTGATGAATAGTACTTCATACGAATTATGGAGTTATGTGCAAGAGAACCAATTCCACCATTGGAAGAATGTGCATCTGGTGTAATTTCCATTATGCCGGAGAAGTCTGAAACAGCATATACGTACGATATGTTAGAATCTGAAAGAGATCCCACATCCCTGAACCTGTTGTTCCTGATATGAACTCTGGTCATGGATGGGTCATAAAAGGCTAGAACAACACTGATAATGCAGTGTCACATTTCGACGAATTGAATACTGATATCTCGAGTACTCTGATTCGGACTGCATGTACCAGCTACCAGATATGCCGAGTCTCTTCAGTGGATAGGTCAGTGAGGCGAGAAAGCACGCACAATGATAATGGTTATCATTGAGAACCAGTGAAAGACATATTAGTGACATTGTAGTAACCATATGACATTTTGCTTATGCTATGCATAGGAAATGAATGTGCTCATTTTCAAAGACACAAACGCTTTGGGAACTGTTAATGATATTAACGGAAACACATGCTTAGCTTTGGTTACATTTGTTACGCTATCAGTAGGTGTTGTGTTATTTTTGAGACGCTGCTAATCTATAAAATTGAGGGTATAACAATAATTCTTTTTTTGCATTTCTATATATTTTTGTTGTTGTTGTTTTAACAGATTGATAAGAGGTCAAATAACTGATTGTGAATAACAATTTGTTGTTGGGAAACAATTTTGCTGCGTCAAGCCAAATATGAAAAAAAATGCTGAAAAATTACCATTTTTGAGCTTGAAATATTATTTTTTTCATTTCCTGCGTTCAAATACTACATATATTGGCTTATTTGGTCACGACATGTATTTGTTGTTCTATTGTGGTCATTTTGATACCTCATTTGTCTACTTCAGTTGAAAAAATGCCAATGTTATGACTATTTTTCATTTTTCAGTGAAATTCGAGATGGTGGCCATCTTGATGACGTCATAACCGGAACTTATACGATGTTAACATTGGTTTTGGTTGTTATTGTTGCTTAAACTGATTGACAAGTGGTCAAAAAACTTATTAGAAATAATAGATTGCTGTTGGGAAACATTTTTGCTGCGTCAAACAAAATATGAAAAATTTGCTGAAAAATCACCATTTTTGAGCTTTAAATCCGATTTTTTCATTTCCTGCGTAGAAATCACTACATATATTGGATTTTTTGGTCCTGATATGTATTTGTTGTTCTATTGTGGTCATTTTGGTACCTCATTTGTCTACTTCGGTTGAAAAATGTTAATGTTATGACTATTTTTCAATTTTTAGTGAAATTCGAGATGGCGGCCATCTTGATGACGTCATAACCGGAAGTTCATCCCAACTTATGCAATGTTAACATTTGGATTTGTGATCAGTGGGTCATAAGGGTTCAGAAAAATATTGGTTCGGAGGTTTGGGGGGGGGTGCATGTGGGACCCTCCTAGCCCATGGCCTAACTGGGAAAATCAGATTGTGTATTTCCGTTGTTCGGTATTATAATTGTTGAACCAGAACGCATAAACTTAGATCGCTCAAATTGAATATTTAGACGACTTCGGTGCAGCCTTACTATATTATAATCCAATGATCGCCCACTTTCCCATTTTATGATGTTAATTTGTTCAGTGCTTTCAACTGCCATCATTTCCCAAGGTCATTTTATTGTTTCAATAACATTATACTATAACACATACATGTATGAGCAATACTAAATAGGCCGTCCTCGTGATTTTGTAGTTCTACTAAGAAATCATTAATTGAATCGGACATGGTTTTGTTTTATGTTATTATGCTATCTGGGTTTATTAAACTTGACATTTAAATGTTCCTCCATTTAAGTGTGATAAGCATTGCCATTGTAATATTTAGTGTAAAAAATAGCAAATATATTTCTTGACTAAGTTTGATTTGTGGAAAGGTTGTCACTTTCAAAGGTTCAATTTTCGATCCTTACTTCCAAACATAAAAGTAAATCATATGATGCATTTGACTCGAGGGCATGTCAATTTCAAAAGATGTACTAAATCCAAGCAACATTTATTTGGGCGGACATTCATTAGACCTAGTAATTACCAGGAAGTCTGGGGTCAGCCCTTAAGTTTTTGAGAACTCTGGGGTCAGCCCCATATCTGTGAAAACTATGGGGTTAGCCGTCAGCCCCCATGTCTGTGAGAACTCGGGGGTCAGCCCTCATGTCTGTGAGATATCTGGGATCATCCTGCATGTATGTGAGAACGCTGGGACCAGCCCCGAATTTTGTGAGAACTCTGAGGACAGTCCCCATACCTGTGAGAATTCTGGGGTCAGTCCCATGTCTGTGAGAACTCTGGGGTCAGCCTCATGTCTGTGAGAACTCTGGGGTCAGCCTCCGTGTCTGTGTTTCTGGAGTCAGTCTCCATGTCCCTGAGAACTCTTGGGTCATCCCGTATGTCTATGAGAACTCTGGTATTAGCACCAATGTCTGTGGGAATTCTGGGATTACCCCCATGTCTGTGAAAACTGGGGTAAGTCTCCATGTCTGCGAGCGAGTACTCTGGGGCCAGCCACCAATTCAGTGAGAACTCTGGGGTCAGCCCCATGTCTGTGAGTATTCTGAGGTTAGGGCCTATGTCTGTAAGAGCTTGTGAGGAATTTTAGTAACTCTGGGGTCAGTCCCATGTCTGTGAGAACTCTGAGGTCAGCCCCATGACTGTGAGTATTCTGGGGTTAGTGCCTATGTTTGTAAGAACTTGTGAGGAATTTTAGTAACTCTGGGGTCAGCTCCATCTCTGTGAGAACTCATCATACGCAAGCACTTTGAAGATGAATGATAAACGAATTTTTTAATTATACATCATGGTTTAATTTATGTAATAAACATGATAAACATCACATAACAAATCTATGTAAACATGATTCCGCATTTCAACATAACATTAAAATGGTCATGTGGTTGTATTGTTCTATATAAATTGTATGGTATATACATACACAATGGTAACAAAGTGTTAAAATTGATACATTTAGCAGATAATGTATAAACGAGATATTATTTATAAATGTAAGGGATAACTCCCTTCTGTTAAGTTCAAATTACTAACTGTTTTACAAATAATGTTACGACCTGATAATGGATAGGATGATGTCAATGTTTTGTCATGAAAACAATGAAGGCGTATTAATACAAATGTATTACTTGATATAATTGATTTATATAATTGTTATAAATAATATGTCGTCTAGGCACCACGTATTACTAGTAAAATCATCTTCCTTAAGCGGAGTGAAGTAATATTGATTATTAATATTTCAGTAAATTTTATTTCCCACCTATTTTACCAGTCAAAATCATCGATATGTTAAGGAATATAGAGTACTGTATATGACTGGATCAATGAAATGGCTCATTAAATATATTTCAACAGATAAAGCAAAACGGTTACACGTTTGTAAATTGAATTAAATTAAGTTTCGTTGAAATAACAATTAAACGCATATATCGATTATCTATGTAACATATATCTGATCCAATGAAAGACAATGACGATTTGCTTTATCAGGAAACCTGACTGCTGGTCGATGGATGGAATTTACGATGAAGAATTTATGAATATATTTCAGTTATGAAGTTTATGTTACAAAGGAAGACAGTAATTTTTTGGGCGGGGCGTTAATATGAATATATGGCTATGATATATTTAAAATCATTTCATGATCAATGAATATTAGTATTGTTATCATTTAAAACATAATGAAATGCGTTCTATGTTGATGAATATTTTCCCTGCAGTAAGATTATTTAACAATCAACAAAAAGGTTAAAAGACATAATCCTTTAGTCTGAAAATTCTCGTAAAATATCAGGTCTCGGGTGATATTAACCCGTCGTTGCATATTACAAAGTGACCTCCCTTGCGGTAAGGCATACATTGTGACGTCATCATTTTATGAGTGAAATTTATGTCTGAAAAGTATGACGCTGCGCTCGCAAACACATGGCGTCACATTCAATACCTACGCTGAAGGTCAGATAACTATGCAATATGCAAATACGGAATTCGTTTGAGGACATTCATTTTACGAGTACAATACCAGAATGAAAGTACGTCTGTGCTTGTCTTTGCATTGTTGCGTAAGTAATATCATCGGGTTACTTCTCAAAAATATAATTATGATTTTCAGGTTTTACATATAATTCTGGCGAAACTCGTGTTCATGGAAAAATGACAAAATCTTTTGCGAAACATGAACACTGTAAATAAACGACCGATTTTGTTCATATCACCGACAGATAAAACAAACCCTCATATATCTGGCTATATTTTACATCTACACTAAAAATACTAAACTAGCAAATGCTTCTTTTCAGAAGTAGTTTTCTTTCGTAAGCAAATTGTAAGTGACTAAGCATGTCACTTTTGTAAGTGTTACAGGTGCATATGAAATAACGATAGCTTTGCCATCTGTCTTTTTCTTAATTCTACGAGACCAGCTCTATATATGTAAAATAAATAAATAGTCTAATTATGCCCTTGTATATTCGATAACAGATTTAACTATTCGAATATCCTTAGCGGATAATGTCAGTTAGCGTTTTCTACTAAATTGAGGGTTTGTTTCAATTGTTCAGCATTATAACTACTGTTTATGTAGTAACTCAGTTATATTTAAACATATTAAATACTATCAAGGACTAGATAGGTACAGATTCTTTTTCTTCACCATTTAAAGTTCCCATTTTGTATTCAAGGACTGCCTAGTTCGTCCATAGCACTTATAATGTTCAATACATGTATAACGGTACAATTATTTCCGATGTTTGTTAAGGCACATATCGGCGTATAGCTGTCCGAAATATTTGGCACATTGGAGTATATCAATAATAACATACGTATCACTAAGAATATCACAGGCCCTCATTTCAAGGGGTCATTCACCACTGTCATAAATATGACGTCATCATGTCTTATATAACACCACTGCATCCGGATATGACGTCACATTAAACCACGAAAGACATTGTCACTTTTTTACAGTCTTTTTTGTCGATTCTGTTTTCTTAATGTCTATAGATTTTTTGGGACTGGTTACTTTCGCCTTATTCACCATTCTTTTCATGAAAGATGATTTTTCGCCACTCTCCGTTCCCTGCTCATCGACAGTCTCTAATTTTTTAGGAGTCACGGCAGGTGCATCGGGTTTCACTTTATTACCGCCTAGTCTCCCCATGAAAGATTTGGATTTGTTCTCCGTCGATTGTGCTGCAGCCTCCTTTGAACTCAGAGGATATTCCTTGTGTGTAAGTCTACTCGCTGCAGCCCTTGCAGCAGGCAATCGCATGCTGTTATGTCGCTTCAAAGGAGAAGGATCAAGTGTTGAATTTGAAGGAGGTGCTGGGGCCCTACCTTTAGGCTTGGCCTCGGCAGTTTTCGTAGTTTTGCTTGTAGTCGGTGTACTCGTTGATGTTGTGCGAGGAGGTGGTGTCGGTGGTGCGGGTGATGTAGCTCCATCATCACGTAATTTTGAGGCTGATGATGCTGTAGGAGACATAAAAGATCGTCGTGGTGTTTTGTCCTTTGGTTTATCTGAACCAGCCCCGATAGCCGATAGTCGCTTTTTCTCTGCCGAAACTCCTACACTTGGTTTAGAGGTTGTTGATGTGACTCGTAGTGACTGAGTCCTTGTCAACCCCCTAGAACCTGATGAGGGAGTGTGAGAGGGTGTTGTTGGACGATCAAGGGGCGTAACTGGCCGAGAGGCAGAATGAGGAGTTGTTGATCGTGATGAAGATGAAGGTGGGTGGGGTGTAGTTGAACGAGACAATGGCGTACTGGCACGGGTGCTAGTGTTTGAAGATTTCCTGGTCGGGGTCGACTTTGAAGTGGTTGATGATTGGATGTCAGATATACCACTCACTGACGAAACAATGCTGGTATTTGATTCGGTCGTTTTAGATTTGTTCAGATTAGTTCTTGAACTTTTATGTGACGCCTTTTGGTTAGGCTTTGTCGAAAGATTTGCTGGAGTACTTCTCCTTTTGTTTTCAGTTGTCAATGATGTACGCGAAGTCTTTGTTCCGCTCGAAGCAGTGCCTTTCATATAACTTGGAACACGCTTCTGCTTCATGGAAATGTCGGAATTTTCAGGCATCGCAATTGGTGCTCCTTTAGGTCCTGTTGATATTGGGCTTGCTGGTGAGCCTTCGCGAAGTGTTGCAACAAGATCCAAGTTGGAACTCCAAACATCTTCCTTAGACGTTCCATGGCCACTATCTGGTGAAGTAGCAGAATATTCTAAAGAAGAATCCAAGGACGAATCCTTCAGGTTTGTGGCAACTACAGCTTCAGTCCATGATTCTGTTCGTTGTTTTCGTGCTGCTAACTCAGATTGCTTTTGAGCGCGTGCCACTGTGATTTCCTGTTTTTGTGGGACCAGAATATCCGGTTCACTTATCTTATCGCTGACAAGCGACTTTAGCGAAGGTTCTGGTTTGCGACTAAGCGTAGAGATCAGTTCTGATTCTAATGTACTACTCATTGACGTTCTTTGTGAGACGGTACCCGACATTGTCTCAAATCCTTCATCACGAGCGCTGTCACTGCTGCTGGCGTAACTACACCTTGAGCCAATATCATTTCGAAAAGAGTCACCACTTCCTTCAGATTTATGGTTTATTGTCAGGCCATTGTGAGTTCTTGTGATATGCGACTCATGATTGGATCGAGGTGAAGCAGGAGTTTCGTCCGTTACATTATCATAATAGCTTTGTCTCCTGCTCGTGTTTCGTCTCTCCTTCCATTTCGAAAGGAGAGTGTGTGGAAGCTGATCACCCTCTTCTAAATCAGGAGTGTTGGCTACTGTATTGTCTATTTCTGATTTTTCTATCATACTGGCCGGTCTTCGACGAGGTGGAGCAATTGGCTCTGAAGAGTTAAAGTCACTATTCACTGACGAACGCTTTGAAGACGCTAACTGATCTGTACTAGAACTTTCAGCGTCACTGTATGGTGTGTCACAACGTAAAGTTTCCGTGGAGGTACTAGTAGACTTGATGGATAGTCTGCTAGAACTTTTCGGACTGTCACTTTTGTAGCTTGAAGCCCGTTTTGGTGATGATGTACCGTCCGGTGGCACTTCACTGTCACTATCACTAGTTTGAATGTAAAGACAGTTTCTCCGAGGATCAGTAGTACTCAGACGGCCAACACTTCCTCGAAGTGACGATCTTCGCTCAGATTCATTAAAGTCAGACTGTTTTCCGTCAGCAAGAGAAAATTCACCGTTTTCACTTGCAGCTTTCCTAGCAACAGATTCATCGTAGGACTTCGACCTGCTCATGCCACTCTTTGCCTCCTTTAGAGCCTGGTCAACCTCATCGCGTTGCACGTCACTCTTCCATCTGCCATTGCTATTTTTAGATTGACCTTTATCTTTATCACCAAAACGTTTAAGTTTGAATCGCATGTGAGCGGCAATTTTCGCTGCTTTCTTAACTGTAGAGTCTTTGTCCTTTTTGTCTTTTTCTGGCGATTTGCTATCACTTTCACTTCCAGAACGGGATCGGCCTTTTGGTGTTCCCGGTGATTTCGGTACAGGGTTCATAGCTGCTGTCACCGTTGTTGTTACACTTTCATCTGTGTCCGATTTAGGTTTGTCATCTGTTTTAAACGTTTGCATAGCCGTATGTACATCCTCCATTGACAAATGAGATCGCAGTTTCCGTTTGGATCTACGTTGTTTTAATGCTTCCGATTCACCTGCAGGATTAGATTTGGACTCCGGAACAATTTGTTCGCTTTCAATGGGCTCTTTCCTCTTTTCGTTATCCTCAATTTGCTTAAGAACTTGGTCAATATCTGTTTTTCCAAGATCACTATGCCAACGACGGCCAATCTTTTTCTTTAATGAAACGGAGACATGAGGCTCTTCTGCATCGTTGGTTTCTTCTTTAGGCTGTACGTTTTCTAAAAGCGATTTAATCTGAGATGGATCAATGTCTTTTCCACTAAATCTTCGTTGCATTCTATCGCGACTTTGCTCCAGCGAATTTACAACTGTTGTCTCTGGTGTATCTTTTGTTTCACTAACTTTAGGTATTTCTAACCTTCCCTTTTCGTCAATGGTCTGAAGACCGCGAGGTGTTGTGTCAATACCACTTCTCCAGCGAGGAGAAGCTTTCGCATCAGTTTTGTCGGCTTCATTTGCCAGTGATGTAACCTTGTCTCCAACAGGTGTGATCGGACGAACAGACGTTGGATCGGGTGATTTAGTATCACGACGAGCAGCTAGCTTTCGTCTCAACCGATCTCCTACAGAATTGTCACTGTTTTCCTCCTTAGATTCGTGATTAGAAATTGCTCGTTCAACTGTTGACTTTTCCACCATACTTTGGACCCGTCGAACGGGTCTTTTCGGTGTATCATCTTCAATTTCACCCGATAACGGTCTGGCATTACCAAGTGATGTTGGCGTTCGCGATCTTCTAGGAACGCTATCCTCTTGTTTTAAAGTGTCTATCGACGGTGATTGTGCACGCTCACGATCACCAAATACATCGAGAGATTTGTTCTGTTGACGTTCGTTTCTTTTTCTGCGTAAACTACCGAATCGCTCAAATTTGGATTCAGACGGTTTCGTTTGGGCAGTCATTAGGATCTCAATAAGATTGTCATCCGATCCTTTCAATATTTTGTTAGAATTGATATCACTCGCGTCATCCAAACTACTGCATGTACTCTCCGAATCCGCACTATCGTCAGGCAAGGGAGCGGAGTTTTTCTTTCGTAAACTCTTCCGACCATAACCACCCCTTTGGAATCCTTTGTCTTTTTCCTTCTTGGAGGTTGAGTCGTCATTCAGATTGTTTTTATCACCACCCAAACTGACTTTCTGTACTTTCTTCACAGAGAAATTATTATCTCCAATTCTTCGACCAGTGAATCCCCGTCGAACGTCCGCCAATAATAATTCCACAATGGAACCTTTTGGTTCTTTTAGTTCACCTCGATCCATGACCATCTCTTCTGGTGACTTCACATCTTCAACTGTAAAAGAACACACAATCGTTAATATGATGTAAACAGCTTGATAATTTATTTGTTCCTATCAATAGTAATTCATTAAAAGTCCATGAGAAGCCTTTATCTCGGAGAAATTTAGAATTCCAACTCAGTTAGGCGTGTCAAGTCGATGAAACACTCAAATAATACCTCAGTTCAGTTCGCGTGTATTAGAATATAATTTTATAATTTTGGTTTCAAAACATTCTCTTTTACTCGCCAAATTGCATCATTAAACGAAAGCATTGATTGACAATGACAATGTCTTTTACTCTTTTTGATATATCTTTGATATTTACCTGGAGAGTTCTTGTTCTCATTATCCTTCATTTGTTGTTGTCTTCTGGCCTCTGCTTTCTTCTCTTGTTTCTGACGTTGACTGTTTTCCTGTTCAATGAAATTTAGACATATAAGTGAATTGTATTAAAAAGTAGATTATTATAAGTTTGACAGATACTGCAGAAGCAAAAGTTCTCACGTTGATACTCAATCCTATTAAATAAAATTCGACTAAAATAATTTGGACTTAAATTAAGTGCAGAATGCCTTTAAAATGTTAGCAGCTAATTAAAATAAAGAAAGATATTGCAAAACCAAAGTGAATTTTAACTTACCGTTACTGATTTCTTAAATCTTTCACAGAACGTGTGAAGTATTTTGAAGCATTCATCCAGTTTGAAGGTGTTTCTATCTTCACAGAAGAAATCCGCTAACTCAAGACGTAGATTTTCCATGTCTTCCATATCTGCCTGCAATTCCACTATGTCTTTTTCTGCTTCCTATAATTAGAAGTAACTAAATTTTAATACTGTAATTACCTGCATAAATTACCTGTTACTCAGTAGTAAACTGTAATATATTTCAATTTAGAATGTAATGCAATAGGAAAGAAGTGATACAAAAAGGAATTATTAATCATAATTTTATAAAATTAATTCCTGTAGAACTGTAACACATTTGATATCTGTCCTTTAACTATAGGAAAAATACTTACTGTTAAAAATCCAGTCATTTGCGCCTTAAAGTCAGGACCCACTGTTTCCAGTTCTTTTGATAGGGTTTTGACCCTACCGGCAAGGTTGGCAATGTCAGAGCCTAAGGTTTCCAGAGGGGCCCTGCAAAAATAAAAATCAAAAATGAATTTTACTTTAGATATCATTAATATATTTCTTTATTTAAGTGTGAGATGATGTAACTTCATATCGAACTTTTACTGCTAAAATCATAAAAAAGACAAATAAATATGCGGATCCTAATACCACCAATGGCGAACCGAAACATGAATTAACCATAACGACTCTGTGTATGTAATTGTTTGAAAGAAGACAGATCCTTACTGTGTTGCGTCTTTGAGATACTTCAGCTTCTCTGGGAAGGTCAGGAGTTCAGGGTTTTTATCCTCTGCTTGCTGTAAACATCAAATACGATTCCTTAGATTTTGATTGCATACGAAATGTTCATTAGAGGTTATAAATACTTATCACTAAGTGTGTAATTTTGAAAATCGTGCGTAAAAAACCCCCAGCTATTTATGGGTTGATCTTTTGCTTTTACTAGGGATACTAGGCATGAACAAAATCATAGTTTTATTTCTGTTTTTATTTACATGCGACACAGGTAAAAGTCATACGAGGTAGTATCACATATGTCAATCTCTGTCGCTCAAGGTCAGTCTCTCGTCTGGTCAAAAGGGAACGTGTTTCTGGACCACAACAATTACCACGACAATGAAAATATCAGTCACGCCCCTACTGACCTTGTTACAGTTTAAAAACTGCTGAATAATATAGGATCAATCGGTTACACGGTTTTTATCTGTTCGAGTATTATTGTGGTTTAGCCGTCTTAAGTGGAATATCCTCCATTCATTCAGATTTAAATTGACAATCCTTGAATTGTTTACGTTTTAACATGTTCAAGATTATATGATGCAGCGTAAAATTAATCAACATTTGATAACATCAGTGCGAGTTATTGTAATTATATCTAAAAATATCACAGTAGGTACTCACCATTATGACAAAATGCAGGAGATTCATTCGTGGTTTGTTTGCTCTGGTTTCCGTCAGTTTAACAAGAGACGAAAGTTTGAATCCAGCAGCATCACCTGCATAGTTTCCCTATAACAAAATTTGTCATTAACAAAAAGCTTGACACAAATTGTTCATCCTTGATCATTATCAGTTTTAAGGGTTCAAATAATCGCCGATTCAAGCATTTTTTCATGGAGGAAGCACAATTATCAAGATGAATGCTATTTTCATTTTTGTGTATTTATACAATGAATCAAACACAAACTTCACAGATTTGAAGCTTTAGATTATACTAATCAAAACTATTAAGTGAAGGCAAAAAACCATTTAATGTGATATAATTAGACTAATGATAACACATGTTGAATGACAAAATCTTCAAATGGTTGAGCTAGATGTGAATTGGCTATTAAGAGCTGTCACTGCACAAAAGAAAACTAAACCTATCCTATAGAGAATACACTAAGATAACCTACCCCATTTAAGTAATTTCCTGCTATTAGTACCAGGTAAAACAGTTCTTGCAGATCATCATGTGCCTTTATTTCTGAAAAGGAAGTAAAGAAACGACTATTAGTATTCATTGTAGATGGGAATTTTTCTCTGCCTAAATTATATTTATAGTTGAAAAATGTATATCAAACACATGTTGTTATTATGCTTTGTTAAGCCCATCGATTCAAAAGATTTAGGTAAGGTATACAAACAAAATAAAATTCTGTAAGAGCAGCACGTTGGTCTTTCTATCACTAAGATGAGAGGAAGTTTGTTTGAGGAGGTCACGAAATTATATTAAATTTACTCAAATATTTTACTTAGAGGCAAGAATTAATACTAGAAAGTGTTGAAACAGTTATACAGAAGATCAAACAGATTTACATTATTGTGACCCTAATTTATATTTGGATTAAAGACGAGTATAACCAATGGTAGAAGCAACGCTTTAAAATCATTAATTATATACCAATATAGTGAGTATTCTAATGTTTCAATACAGGACGTTTGTACTCCAACTGGGTCATTAGGTTTCCTTTCACGTGATTTATAAGGGTAGATCGAATAACAAGGTGTTTGAACCGTCGATAGGATTGGTTCAAAAGCCACAAATAACTATATCTGTGTGTATGTAACAATACACCCACATAGGGCCTAATACCTTACGACTGTCAACATGTTTACAAGATCATTTACCAGCGTCTTTATACACAGAATATATCTAATACACAAGTAAATGAAAATATTTTTGAAAAAAAAAACCAGCAACCTTAAGGCAATTTTAATTTGGTTTTAGAGAAATATGTTCAAAATGCATAAGAAATATATATAACTCAGCGTTTCGATAGCATCGAGAATAAGTGCTCTATTTATGTAAATATATATATATAAATTGTTTTTCTTTCATGTATTGTTACTTCGACCCAGTAGCCTATCGCGTTCAGCTTTGACAATGTTAAGATTACTCTAACATTAAAACGGAATTGATAGGGTTTAGCTCAAAATCAAACAAAGTAGAAAAACACCCTTGAAGTGCTGGGAAAATATTTAATTAGTAAATGTTCCTATTTTAAGATTTCTGCTTCACGTTTCAATAGGGTCATCGTGTGTAACGGTTATTTTAAAAAGGAAAATATTTAGGTCATTATGCTATGAAAGAAGGTTTTATATATAGTGGACATAGGTATTACACACATGAATGTATTCATTGGGTGCTCTAGCCCTTGCATAATGAATGCCAACCTAGAACGCTGTATATTTCAACTTGCCATTATGGCCGATTTGAAGAAAAGTGTCACTACTTCTTAAGTATTCTGTATTTGCATATGACAGAGTTATCTGCCCTTGCGAATAAGCATTGATTGCGATCGTAACTTCACACATTTCAGAGAAACCGACGTGAGTTTCGCTTACATATAATGTATATATATAATGTAATGAAATAATGGATATCCGCAAGGGAGCAAATTTTGTAATAGCATATGCAAAGACGGAATAACAATTGGTGATCAAGGAAAGAAAGCACAACAGCGTCAAAGTGACTTACCATTGGCTGTTTCTATGACGGCTTCCACGTGTGGTTTGATGTAATCCATGTTTGCTTTAAACTCCTCCTTAACTAACATGCCCTCTATTCTCAATTTGTACCTAAAGCGAAAATTATATTGATCAATGATTGGAATACTAATTAGATTTGTTTATTTTCAATAAAATGTGTCATATTCTTAGGCAAAATAAATTGTGAAAAGCACTTATTGGATTGTTTTGCCATTGATTTTATTTCCAGATTTAAAAGTATTCTATTTCGTAGATCTTAAACAACAGCCGAAATAAAATTGGCAAATTATTTAGATTTCATTTCCATGGTTTATTTCTGTGAGAGAGGAGAATAAATCACTTACTGAGGTAGTCCTAGTAGACATAGGAAGAACTGTTCAGCACTACCGAGTCTGTCTTTGTCGCCATCAAAACTCTGAAGTCTTTCAATCTATGAAATAGATACGCAATTATGTCACTAAACGTCTACAAATGTCATCATGCTTCGATGAACTCTTTTGTATTGAAATTTTATGCAGCACCCAAAGTCAAGCATATTCTCTAAACGGAAGCGTTCTACAAGGAACAGTCATAAAAAGGCATTATTTTTATTACTTTTGTAAATTGTTATCCGCAATGTGTTTATCAAAATTGTAGCAATACCAGAAAAACAACGTACCTCATCTTGATCAGGCAAGATTCTGAGTAAGCCCTTCAGGCGCTCTGATTCAAACCTCTCACTGGCCCCGTCTCGGAGAAGCTGGACAATCTGTTCGTTTGGCATGCGGAACTGCCTCAGGAAGATGTTTACATTCAGACTCCGTTTGCCGTCTAAAAGATTGACCTGATGGATGAAAAGGACAAAATAAATTCAATATCACCAGGGAGACATACAATATAATCACCCACCTCATAAACGAATGTGAGTTACTTTGTGAGTGATTTTGTTGAGTTCATGTAGCTAAAACAGACCATCGTGTGGTCAAAGCCTTATAATGAGATTCGTCTTAGGTCAAAGAGTAAAATAATTGTCTATGGAAATAGTTCATATATTTAATGATAACAATGTTACATAAACTTAACATCAAACATCAGTATAAGCGATACACAAGAAGGTAATGTATAACAATATCACAAACAAATCTATCTAATGTTATGAGTAGAACGTGGAATGATTCTCAGGTCTCGCTGCTGAACCATCACTTGACAATATAATTAAAAGTCGTTTACCTCACACTATTTAGTATTTAGGTCAACACCTCTTATCTGATATGTACATTTCTAATTCGATTTCCACGACTTGTCCACAATCGCCCTGTTCAGAGCGACCTCACGTATTTCTCCAAGCAATTGACCTAGCATTTTAATGTTCTTTATCTGAATAGTGTCATTTGTTTGGCGGTCACTATCTGATGTAGTTTCGCCCCAAAACCGCCTTTGATTATACCTTATTCCATAGTTAAATTGAAATTAAGCTAGATTCCATCAGAATCTCACTTAAAATACACCTGTATTCTTGTAGTGTAATGAACTTAACATGACAATGCGTTCGACCTTGGTCCAGTAGGTACGAATGTGACATACAGGCATGTATACATTGACCGGATGTAGTAAGCCATATGTCCAGATATCGATCTTAACTTTGACCAGTCATCTATGAATCATCACCTCACTGGGCAATTCAATTCACCGATACTACTGATTTAACCTTGTTCAATCCACATATCAAATCATATACCTATCCGCTGTTTTTTTATGGAACAAAAGTATACAGATATGTTGATTTTTCAAATACGTGACATATTCGCTTAGGTTTATTTTTGCGGTCACTAATCCCTAAAATTCGTAAAATTCATAAAATATATTCTGTTCTGTTGTTCAAAAGTAGCCTTTTTTAAAACAATTTGGTGGTGTTAAGATATTGCAGATTTCAGTTAAAATATGAGTATATCTATATTGTGTAATTAGTTTACTGCGGTCAACTACTTGACTTGTCAAAAAAAAAAAACCGATATGACAATATGACGCAAGTATACAAACGTCCTATATCAATGTTCTAGAAACCCCAATGTCATACAAGATAGTTTTATCCTAAATATTTTCCGTGATATAAACGAAACAGAAATTGTCTAATCATTGTTTGATCTGTGTGAAAAGCTCTTATGGGAGATGTGAGAAGGTGTGGTATAGAAAGGTTGCTCTCGAAATACTTCTGTTTCTACGTGAAAAAGAAACACAAGCCTGAATATCATTGCTTAATCTTCTGTACCGTTATCATCCTAAACATGTCACTCACACAGTTATATCACTACCCGGCATGAACTATGTACGGCAGCGCAAAATCACTAAGGTTGTCATTTTCGAAATGCGGACTAGGAAATGTTCTCAAATCGCTATGGTTGTCATTTTTAAATGCGGACTGAGAAATATTCTCAACTCACTATGGTGGTCATTTTTTAAATGTGGGTTAAAAGTTCTATTCAAATCATTAAGGTTGTCACTTTTGAAATGCAAGCTACAAGTTCTTCTTTCACTAATTCTTGGAATTTCTTATATCGACAAGATAAGATATGGCTATACATGTATCTATTACGAATAAGATACACTGATATCAAATCACTAAATCTAATATATCGATCAGTTTTTGGTTTGTGTTTTTTGCGGCTTATTCGCGTCCTATATAAATGTATATACACACATTCACGATATCTCAAATACCATATTCGTGTTTTGTTTAACTGTGATCTCATGAACATATCTTACTGATTGAGTTTGAAGAACAGAAGACGTTTAAATGCTATTGAATAGTATCTGTATATGTAACGCTAGATGGCTTTACACAGAGACCTCCTGCAGGGCCAGTCCTGATCTTTCTAGTCTTAACACTTTGTACAGTCTTACATAGGCTTAAACCAAATCCGTTAAATTTCCTATTGTCAATATTACAGAATGAACACAAGACATCGCCGGTAAATGTTCGATAGTTATTAAGATAAATTGAACATTTAACCGATAAGAGCGTTTGTATGTTTAAGACCTAAAATTCCAATCAGAGAGATAATTTATTTTTTACCGTTCATTCTGACAACGTTTACGTCCGCAATCTATGAGAAGGGTCTGTATTATGATATCGTGTCTTCCCATAACAGGTTTACAATATGGCCATTTTATCATTTTATCTTTCGGAATTGGCATGTAGAATGTCCTATGATTAAATCTGAAATAAAGACAAGATTATAGTGTCGCTTCTACGTCATACACATATAATATGTGCAAATGTACCGAACAAAGGGGCATAAGACGGAGGTATTCTATCTGAGGTTTTATTGGACTCGGAATTGAAACCAAACCATTGCGGGTTTTTTTCAGATAATTATTTTCTTTATCTTATCATCGCAATATTTCTCCAGATCGACTTCATGATAAAAACAACCCAGGTTTGCATATTACTATTGGAAAATTATCAGCTAATAAAAGAAAGCAATTATAACCCGACGGTTTTCTTGAAAATATATCGCTACTGAGTGATTTATTCATTAGTTGTGATTTTATTTTCATGGTGCATTTGATAACTTATTCAGGTTTTATTTTAAAAGTTTAAATTCTCACATATCCAGTACTATCACTTTTTATCCAACTTAGGTTTAAACGGAATCAGAGAAAAGGTAAAAGTTAAAATATATTTCCCTAGAAACATTTAACTTTCATATCATTATATCAATTTTATGGAATAGCAAAGAATTTCTTTCTCAGACGTAAAATATCTAGCGAAGTAGGCGTTCATAAAATCTTTCAAAGATAAAGTTTTCACTTGAGTGCGTATTTTGAATATTGAATCCATTTATTAGAATAACTTGTTTTGTAAGTTATAATTTATGGAAAATGCTTATCATTTATTAAATTAGGATGGGTAACTCGAGGAAAAAATATTTCGATTCCGGAATCTAAATCCTTTTTAATATTAGGATGAACATACGGACGTAGACATACTCTACAAACGTTTTGCTGAGATAGGCGAAACATACAATACCATTATATATGTAGATTGTAGATGAAAAGATGAAGAATGGGTTAAAATACCTGCGGAATAGACACAGTTTATTCAAACGGCGTACTGAAGAGGAAAAACTATTTCAGATATGTTAGTTTAAACCGGAATAGTCCATCCTATATTCATGGTTGACAAGTAAGCCTTTGTTGAAGCGACAGATACAGTTACACAAAACATGCTCGTATTTAAGCCCAGGGGCTAGGTATTACGTATACGGTATATATGAGGTTACCCACACTCCTTAACCTCAATCATATATAATATATTGTCATAATGGCTCTCGGCTATATAACATCCCGAGCGGAATGAAGATAATGACTAAAAAGTGGGAGTATTGCTTGAAGGGATGTTCATTAACAGACAAGATCTTTGAAATTATTCAAAAACAATGAAGCCAAAATAAAAAAAGACTTCATCTTGGAGATGTAAGGCTTTCACGATATTTTCAAAGTGTCGATAAATATTGAAATGATAATGAAAATATGACTTAGAAAATCGGACTAAGAAAGGACTAGATAAGCAGAATTTTACAATATTGCTAACATAAATATATTTAAAATTAACTTTCACACAAAAAGCTATTTTTATTTAGAAAAAAACATTGAAAATGTGTTTTATATTGTAAAAATGCTTCAGGTTCCTATATAGGTAAGCACTGATAGTGCGATAGAAATACCTTTCCTTAAAAGTACTGAATACATTAACAAGTTTTAATTTTGGTGCCCCACTGTCTACGTGTCATTAAAGTATATTGCAGTTTTTGTGTAATACTTTCTGATTAAAATCTGTGGGCGATAATGGCTGTTTTACACTGCATATATTCTACAGTACCTCTGGTTCGGTGAAGACGATATATAATGGTATCTTGTCGTGAAACTCATTAACATGGCGTCCCCTCAGTTATGATGCTGACGTAATCTGATTTGTTTTAAATCGCATTAACTCGTCGTGGTGGTATATAGAACGTATACTGCTATATCATACAACACTTTTCATACACAACAGTAATCTGATAACATACACTTGTATGCACAAATATGAAAATCCGTGAAATGAGTTTTCGTCCTATGTATTCAGACCTTATACTTTTTATGAATTAAAACTTTTTTCTTTTTTAAATGATAAAATATACATTGGACAGATTGTGTGACAAGACTTACAATATGTAGTATAAATCATTTCATTTGACTCTTGCAATCTACATCATCTGAGGAGACATTTGGGAGGAGAAGAGAAATTTGCCGCCATCGTTTATGATTTCTTTTTTAATTAACTGTCATACAACAAGGACACATTTAAAGAATGGTGACCTGCTCATTTTGCTAGCAAGGACATATATCAGAACAGAGCGACATTTTGTTTGCAATTTAAACGTATACCCTGACATTTTCTGTCGGTATGAAAAGGTGAATGCTTCATGTTTACAGTCGGAAAAATGACCATAAAATTCATTGTTCATTCATATATTAGCATGTGTTAAAGTTAGTCCTACTTTACATCATCATGTGTCTGCTCGAGCGAGAAGATAGAACACGAGATATGATTTTAAGGTTATGTGTTTTCGCCTTTGTTCTCTCAGTAAGTGTTTGTCTGTGTATTGACTCATCGTTGGACAGGTTAGATCTGAAATCTCGAGGTTAGAGGAAGTGCTGAATCACCCACCGTCGGCCACACACTACCACTCATTACAGTCTTCAGAACTTTTACACACACAGAAGAGCCAAACAGAAAATTTAAAATAGAATATTTATCTGTAAATCTAACACCAATTTCTCCCTTTTACTAAACTTGTCGAAATAGATTTCTGTTTTGATACTCCTTCTGATCGTCACGTATGCGCTTTTGAAGTCTTTCCCTATAGTACAAAAGTTTGTCAGAATGAAAAAAAAGACTGGACAATGAAAATACTTACATCCCTATTCCGTATTTGCATATTACAGAGCTTTCTGCCATTGCGGGTAGGTATTGATTGTAACGTCAAGTGTTTGCGAGCATAACATCAGTCTTTTCAGACAAGACGGTGTGTATTTCGCTAACAAAAATACAAACATATGAAGTACAATTATAAAATATAAGGATAAGGCTTCTCACCTCTGTGGACTCTTTCTTCTTCCGCTCCAATGTGCCTGGTGTACCGTTTTGATTTGTCGTGACGGCAGTAGTTTGTGGTGATGGAACACTGAAGAGTTCTTCAATTGCCTCAAAGTCCATATTACTAACGTATCCATTAAATCGGCGTCCTGCAGTCGACCAAATGTTAGGTTTACCAGAAAGCACTTTGTTTGTCGGGATTTTCTGCCACTGCAGTGAACGCATCTTTGTTTTGGGTTTGGGCACGTTTTGCTGAGGTAGTTTAATTATAACACCATTTCGGGCATTTGGTCCTTTTAGGTTGAATGATGGTGGCGGAGGGGGAGCCCCTGGCATTCCTGGCGGTGGGGGTGGTGGTGGTGCGCCTCCTATACCCGGGGGTGGAGGGGGAGGAGGTGGCGGTGGAGCCCCTCCCAGTATAGGAGGAGGTGGAGGGGGTGCAGCCGGGGGAGGTACAGGTGCAGTTTTTGGGGATTCATTACTGTCCGATAAACCAGGAAGCGCGATAGAACTGGAACTATTTCCACGTCGCGGTGATGTCACACGCTCATGAGCCTTGCAATTTGGACATTGTAGTCCGTCCGTGGAGCGTTCACGCTGTCTCAACAGTTTTTGTGCATCCGCCTCGGATTCCACAAGGGTAGCTCTGCATACTAGTTTTTCTACGGTCTGCCAAATTATGTCACAATTGGCATCGTTTGGGTCAATTTTAAGCATGTGTTGTAGGCACGTGAGGAAATGGATCTCCTGAGGAGTATCGTCCACCTGGAATGTAGATTGAAATGTTCTAACACATGATGTTTGATTTCTTACTATAATACATTGATATCAGATAAAAACACCTTACATTATCTTATTATAAATATCATGTAGAATAACAAACTATACTCAGTCCACCAAATATTTACAACTACACTTTTTCAGTTAAATTTATTTACTGGAAAACCCACACCGTAAACACATCAAGGACAAAATAACATTTTACGCATGGCGACATTAATTTTCATGCATATGTCTCCATGCTATGAGATCAAGACATGATATTAAATGTAAACACAAGAAATAAATAACGACCGATTAATCATATTCACGAAAAAATAGACAGAAAATGTCACGACAATTGAAATGTGTATTTCATTAAGCTTGAATAACAGACAGCGATCAAACGATCTCAGCAAGTAAATTGAATTGACATCTACATACGTTTGACGGATGTGTCACTGAAAACGGTCAACATGGTTACAGTCACCCTACCTGTATACATTGTGTTGTCATGATAACAGTTTAATGTCCAAAGTGACAGCTGAAGTGTTGCCGTTCTGTCAACGTTACGGCCGCTTAAATGACCATCAACAACCACACTGACTTTTACCAGTCCGGAAGTGTGGATTAATTTCAGGCTGCACTGGCCAACCCTCAAAGGCTTATTTACTTCGACTAATTTCGTCCAAAGAGAGCTAGGTAATCAAAACATAGGGCGCCCTGATAGCTCTTTGTTTCTTGTTTTCAAAGCAATCACTGCACTGTTGTTTGGTAAATAACATTATTGTAAACTCGAATTAGACACAAAAGGTAGATCCCAAGCTATAATACACCTGACGTACGACACCTGGCGAAGGTGTTTATTATAGTATTACAGAGGTAGCTTGGTGCTCTAGTTATTACCTGACTTAGCGCTATCGTCTATATATGACGGACAGGTATAACAAGACGCCTATGCGTTATTATATAGGCATTGGTTCGAAAACAAAAACATCAAACGTAAACCGATCATAGAAAAAGTTCACAGCATGATTTCTACTGTCAGACGGTGTTATGGGATATTAAAGATAGTGATGTCACAGTATATTCCCACATTGGAATGTTTTGTACATAACAAAATGCAACCAGTAGAAACGAAATTATGATTTGTCATAATGTCTTTATTGTTGTCTTACCACTAGCCGTTGTTAGTATCATTTTATTCTATGTGCATTTTTACGTAACATTTGAATTCAACGCAGGGGAACAAACCATGAAACCTGTCAAACCAAAGATATTTTAATTGTCCTTAAAGTTGAAGGAGAAGTGATACGTTATGGCTTAGAAATGCATTAAAACGTTTTTTTAAATAATATTTTTAGTTAAAAGGAACATTAAGTTAACCACAAACATCCTTCCACCGGAAGGAACTCCGACACATTTGTGTGTTTTTGTTACTTTTGTATATAATTGAAATCCGCGTTGGTGTATCATCGCCTACAGAAGATGATTAACTTGAGTTTGGTGTGAGATTTGTGATGTACAATGGGAACCCACTACTGTTTTCACAATCGATATGCATGATAATGCAGCGAAACGTTTCCAAATCACATCAAATACATACGAGGCAAAGATACAGGGAATTAACATTCACATCATGAACAACTATAGTCTATCAATTCAGCAGTGAAGCAATGATAAGATATATAATTGATCATATGACAACCCTGCCTTATGTTTACATTTAAAAAAAATGTTTTACGTACATTTCACTTTCGTTTCCTTGATCTAACTTTAAGGGATTCACAATATCTCTGTAGTTCTGCTTTATCCTTTTTAAAACCCGTTCGTGTTACCTTTTCCATACGGAAATAACAACGTGATCCGCTACCGCCAGTGCGGTGTTGCTATAATGATTTGCTCGGGTATCCGAGATAATTAAGGTAAGAATTTCGTCAGATACGATAAATATGTGATTGTGTATTTGTCAACCTAATCAAAGTCGAATGTTTTACTTGATAAATGTTCGTCGGCTATCCTTACTAAACAGTTGACTTAGTTACAATGCAACACATTGGTATGTACCTAGGAACTGTTATCATACTTAGTGTTTGAAGATACCGGTGTTTGTGAGTGCAAAGCAATGATCAAAATACAGATCTGAAACTTTCTAGGAACTGCGTTGCTATATTTGTATAAGAGTAATAATACAAGTATATAATACTAGTAATCGCAAAGAATAAATGAAATGTATATCTTTATCATTAGTAATTGTTTTATCTTGTTTGTCATTGATATTAACAGAGGGGTAAATGGTCAATCGTTCATGCGAACTACCTCCATATTACACCAGAAATTAACGCAACACATTGATTTATTAATTTATGATAAGATTGTAAAATGCGGAAATACACTCACCGTTTTAAAGATGGTATGGAAGACATCGAGGGAGCAGTTGAGGTCGACACCTTTGGCTCCAGGAAGTTGTTCATCATCATTTGCCTTGTGCTCTACGAAAACATCCAACTGTACGTTGACATTTGGGTCAAGGTCATCTTGTCGGCTACAAAATATTCAAAATGGCGGTTTTACAATGCAAGGTAAATTGTATTGTGGATTGTGGTGCAATAATTACAATTATATGGAACATATCTACAGACATCAATGGCACATGAAAACCCTATGTTAGTATTCGTACTATTGTCAAAATGTTTTCCAATAGCGAAAATACTTTTTGGTAATTCTGAATGATTATGACACGATATCTTCAATTGTTTACACGTTGGCATAATAATAGTGTTTAATCAAATTAGACTCTCAATGAAATACACCCTATTTTGCAATGAAAGGGTCATTAAAAGCCTGACGACAAATTTCCTGCTATCTAACAGTCATGTCTCTGTGTTGCCTTTAAAATAACACCGTACTTCAATCGTATCGCCTGTGTAATTATCGAATGAAGAAAACGGAATCTAGACCTAGTTTCCGTATCAAGGACGCATAAACTAATACCGGATTTTGAAAAGTCATAGGGGTTTTGTATTTACAAATGAAAAGTTGTGATCGAATGATCGTAGTGTTATTGAATTCAAGTATTTAAATAGAAGGTCGGAGGAAGTTTTAATGATAAAGGACAGACTATCCCGTGTAGTCTGTCCGCAGGGCGGTTACACAACAAACACTCCAGTCTGGACAGGACTGTCTAGTCGCTGTGGTCAGCAGGGATGACCTTCAAATCCCCAATGTAGGATATCATTAGATTATACGGTCTCCCTATTTTACAACGACATTCAATGTTTGATTTAACACTTTAACCCTCAAAATCACATCAAGATTATTTAAATGATATTAGAAATGAATTTGGAATTTTCGATTTGTAATTGAATCCTGTACCTAGACCTTATTAAATATAATAATAAATCAGTGATAAATATTTTTGATATTTTTTATCATTCAATTACTTAAAAAAC
This sequence comes from Argopecten irradians, assembly GCF_041381155.1. Taxonomy (NCBI): domain Eukaryota; kingdom Metazoa; phylum Mollusca; class Bivalvia; order Pectinida; family Pectinidae; genus Argopecten; species Argopecten irradians. The sequence continues at coordinate 12,898,822 of NC_091140.1, read as the reverse complement.
TTTTATAATCTTTTATTAAAATCTCACAGTTGATCAGTATATTGGCAGAGGAGGTTTAGAAATACGGCTTTTTGGGTGATTTTCAAAATAGAGCGAAACTCAACAATAGTTATAATTGTGATGATATAATAATTCGTGATAATAGTAAATTGTAGATAATTGTGATAAAAGTAGGCATTAATTGATCGTTTAATGTCCTTATTGACAAGTTCGGTCAGAATTATTTCCGGAAAGTTGACATTTTTATATGTTAGAATAGCAACCACGCCATTGTTTATCACAGATGCCATGTCTTTCATAGCGACAGTACGTTGAGAAGGTAAATATTATGAAGAGTGTATCCTCATTTGCACAACTCGTGTCCATTTAAAAGTTTTCATCAAACAATTATTTAGAAATATCGTATTTCATTTCTTTGTGTGAAATGAAAGCATGGATTTGTAGATAAAGGTAAATTTGATTATTGCAATTACATCTATAGAAAACTTTTCTAGACCGTAGTTGGACAGGTCTGTCTGTATGTGTTTAGGGCACGCTGATGGACAAGGGCGAATTTGTAGACCGTTTAGATAGTATTTGTTTATCAAATATTTATATAAACGATATCATTGAGGGTCCGTGGAGCAGGTTAAATGTCTGTACAATGAAACTCTCCATGTTTGCGTTTTTCTCAATATTACTTTTACTTTTATCTAAACATGAAAGACGTTCACATAATAAACGGAGTCGATCTAATATCAACGTAACAGATTGGTGATGAATGTTCATGCTTGTGAGGTTTCTGTTTGAAACATATAATGTATTGACATGTAGAAGGAAAGTATATCTTAGAGCAATGCATTTCTCAAAATTGATTAGGGAAATCATACAATAAAATATCATGGCCGTTAATTCAACAGATGTGTGATATACTTGAAAAATAGCCATAATTTGTGGGAAATTAGTGTCGTTTATTATATAATTGGGACAGGAATAAACACGAATTTAGTTTATATATCATAAAACCCGCTTATTGTGTATAAACTATAGACAATAATACAATAACTCCATATTCAACACCAGTCTTGATTGCGCCGGAATACGCAAGATCTGCAGAACTATTGTCCTTTTATGATCTCTTGTAGGCATTTGTGAGCGATTTGTCTTGAGTAGGAATCTCAAGGTATTGAATTGATACGATATGTGAAGATACTAGCCTACAGGAGTATTGGAATATTGATAAGTTACCCCAAGTTTAGCTATGTTAAATAACAGAGTCGTTTTATATTGTAAATACACATATACACGTAATTTGTCTAAATAACATAGCTTTAATGGTTAGAAATCTAGAAATGTATATTTTACACTCTAAATTGTGTATTTCGAAAGACATTCCATTGTTTTTGTGGTATCGAAATTGATACGAGCTAACTACGCAGGTCTATATTCTAATTAATGTAGAAGTGTGGAATTACATCATTATCAATTCTGAAAATATTCAAATCCGACAAAATATAACACCATGTTAAAGTGCACCTGAATAGTGCAATGAAGATCAATTAAATATCGAGCACTAAATTCAAGTATCAGAGATTATTCTATGCAAACATGAAAGAACTTGAGACAAAAATGACTACTTGACGGTTAAAGCTGAAAAGCGTTATACCAAGGACTTACTTAGACGTCGGTAAGACGGGCCTCGGACATCGAGATATATGTTTTGTTTGTTCCACTAGAATCATGTTTAAGTTTAAGATATATCTCAATCATGTTCAAAGCACACATCCACAATGATTAATGTCGGTGCGACAAGTATGAGCCATAATTTTGAAAAGTCATATTTTAAGACGAAAAAGGACGGGGGATTATTGCGCGTCAAAGAAACCATTGTAGATCGCATTTCAAGCAATTCAACAAACAGTGGCTATTTCATTTGTGAAAAGTTCAAATTCTGACTCACCACGCTACTGCTGAATTCCAGACCAATCAGTTTTTCCGTTTGTGGTTACATTACTTACTTAGACCCCATTTCTTTATTTTAAAAGATCTATGTATGATTCACGCGCGTGTGTTCCAAGTTAAAGGTACATAGCGTTACTTCACACCTTCTCCATAAAATTTGTTTAAAATTTTAAAAACTGCACATTATCAAATGCATACTTAGTGCACACGGTACATTCACGCTTTAAGCGGCAGGCTTAAGAACGGTGTGATAGCCTACTTAAAATTCAAGAATGCGTAAATGAAACCAAAGAATGTTGCTGTCACGATGAACAACTTAACAAGATGATACGCCTTAAGGAATAAAATACGATTGCTAAATTCGAACAAAAAGGTAAAACAAAGTTTTCTTCATTGATGTTAGAGTTTATGTAAAATACTTCACCACAATTTCATTTTTCTTCCAATATCCACTATTTCTAATAATTAATTTCAAATAGCATTAAACACATCTATCTATTATGTATTCAATTAATTATTTCCCTATGGTTATATTCCAGGTTAATGCAACACTCCCTAACATTTAAAAACAACATTGGGTACATTGTTTTCATTAACATATACTATATGCCATATGGAAAGACTATGGAGGAATTTATAGATCAATTGGAGAGCTTGTCTACGCTTGCCTAAGCTTGCCTACAGGGTGAGTATTTTTTTAAAAGTAAATAAAAATGAAAATGCGCCGCGTTTCTCTAAGGCACTGTTCCTAACACAACATACCTAGCTGACACCACGTGACATGAGGTTAATACCCGCGCTCTGTTAAAGGGAGACTATTTTTGAAATTTGAAATAAATCCTAAGGACTGGCAGAAGTCCTTGTACCCATTGACGAGAGAACATGATTGTGATAAAGGAGACAAGGCGTCCTGGAGCGATCATGCTGTGGCCACGAGTTGTTTAGTGGTATTTTGTGACAAGGATAATCTAATTCATTGATAAGACATATTTTACTGAAGTACATCCGTCTTATTAGTATTTTCAAACCTGATCAATTGCAAATCGGAACCTGGAGTTTTATACAGCTAATGGAGTTGCGTCTCATCTTTGAAGACATAGATATTTAGTTATATTAATTTGTTACTTGAATATTTCAACTTTCTTACTACTTAACATAGCATATATTACATAAATACTTATAAAATGTTATAAAGTCAAGGAAGTCACTATTACTTTAAAGTTTTAATATTGTTAAAAACAACACTAGACGTATTTAAAACATCTAAAGGCAAGCATGCAACTTAAAACGCAATGAAAAGCCACGGGATGCCGTAAATCGTTCCTACTTCTGACACAACGACACCGGAAGTCGACTCGTGAAGGTGACAGGATGGCTAGGGCATAATCTATCACGTCACTACTGGACTGTTTATGGCATCCTCAGTCACCCCAAAGTGACCATTGAGGGTGGGGCAATTGTCGATCTAAAGTCCTCTTAAGACAAATATTTTGACCGGCCACTTTAGCACTACAAGGCCCCCTGCGTGGAAATTATGCTGTCCCTTTATTTGGTAGTGTTATCGGTTATAGCCAATAGACATAGCGAATAACCCTTACTTGGAGATTATGTCCACTTACAGATATGACGGGTCTGTGGACCTGGTGGGAACTCTCGATGACTGGGCGTAAGATTGTTTGCCTCTCAACAGTGTAAAACAATATACACTATCATTTTCACGGGTATATATCAAACAAAAGATGTAGTTTTATCGTCCCTTAACCCCTTTGTCGAATTCCAATGAAAAAAGTTATGACGCCTAAAAGATCATAAGAGAAATCAACCACAGTTATGTGTCAAATATGCCACTGTGGTTTTGAAGCTAATTTCGTATTCCAAATTCACGAACATTTCAAGAGATCAATCTTAACTTCGAGCGAGCGCTATCGATAATTTATTTCACCCTTTATCTTGACTATGGACCAACATTCCAGTAGTTTTCCGGATTTGTTTTGCTGTCGACCACTATTTGTTTCGAACTTTACAAACACGTTAGGGAATCTCCGGTCTTTATCAGAGAGATTTGTACTTAACCAAACAAAGATGGCTGAAGTTAAGAAGTTAATCTCTACAAAGTGTGCTTGTCTTTATACACCCTTCATATCAATTACATTTCTATGTTTAAGAGATTCAGATTATTTACTTATGAATGATCCAGCATCTTCGCGTTAAATGTTATTATAAGATTATTTTTGACGTCGATCTTGTCAAATGACATGTAGATATACTGCAGTTGTTTCTGACACACGCGAACAATTTAGCTCTTTTGGACAATTGTCTGAGATCAGAATAATATTTCTCAGGGACATTTTTTAATAGCCAGGTTCAAATAAGTATCTTCAAGTTTTAAAGGTAGAGGAATGAATACACGGTGAAAAGAAATCGACCCACGCTCAGAGACGGACAAATAAACAGCGCGAGTTTCAAACTTGTAACCGAGAAGCGGATGATAGTGGCAATACGTCAAAAGACCTTAACCATTTGATACCTTAACCATTTGATACCTTAGCTTCTACTAACACCAAGGGATCAACATGTACAGAAATTATAAGTATCAGTAGCAATATGTAAATTCATTTTTCAAGCATTTTTACCATAAAATAAAGCTACATTATTACTTATGTACCATTGGGATTAAGGTCTTAGGGCACTCCAAGGTGACTTTGAATATGTATCATACCGTCAGAAAAGTTAAAATGTTACCCACAGAAAAGAAATGGGAAAGTACACAATTTATATCATTTTTTCTTCATACCATATACACACATAAATCAATTGTTTTAAGTTATTGTCAAGAGGTCACGTGATACTAAAGTCAGAAACCGTGAAATATATGTGTAGAATTGTCACGAGCCTCTGTTCGAGGACACGGGATGTGATACTGTGACGCGAATTGAACATACTGAATAATTGTCACGGTATAACTTCAGTTTGATTGATTGTCCAAACATGGTGAAGCGTCGTTAATATGCCAACAGTGCAAGTAAGAATTAATTACAGTATGACATTGAAATCCATTGGATGTAGCATTCGCGGAAACTCGTTTTTCATGTATTGACTGAGATATATTTCATGGTCTCCACACGAAAGACGAAATCTCCGAATACCTCTGGTAACACTTTAACAATTAACAACACACGATACAGCGCCAGGTACCTTGAGATTTCCATCAAAATGTTATGTTTTTTGAAACGACGCAGGAACCAGAATAAATGTGACGCGAATAACACAACAGATGTCAACAAATTGATCTTAATTAAATTTCGCTTTTGACAAAAAACTCAAAAGAGGAACGAATTTGAGGTTTCGACGACAATTCATGATAAACTTAATTTGTCCATGCTTGCTTACATACATTTTCAGAGAATGGCGGATAATACAGAAAGTGCGTTCTAGCGGGAAATGTGAGAGGGATTATTGGTATTTAAAGGCCCAAAAACTCAGTCTTGTATTAAACTCTCTAAATAACTCATTAACTTACCGTAACTGATTGATGATTTCCTGCAATTTTAGACCTGAGAAAGAAAAAGAAAAGTCAAATCATAATATATCAGTAAAGTACAGCCTTTATACATTCGACAAAAAAGAGAATACTCCACATACAAAACACTGGATACTTTGAACCACATACATATATACGTTATACCTTCATTATCATTACGGTAACCATTGTTCGGTGTACATTTGGAAGGCAATCAAAAATGAATGGTATTTCTGTATCGTGTTAATTCTTTAATCTTGTAGATATATGACGCAGGCAGAGAAAGCAAACATTTATGAATGGAAAAGTTATGGAAGAAAACAAGTTATTGTTTTTTTTAATAAAAATCATCGAGTAATGCAAATTGTTATGGACAGCTACTCCTTGTGGGAGTGTAGAGTCAGAACAAACATGTAACAGAAAAGCATGTTGTAATGCAGGAATGTTCAAGTTTATATGTCAAGGTTCAGATTTAGCATGTAATAATATAAAGTTCGTTTGGTAAAAGACTACAGTTTGTTATATAGTGAATGGATCTTGAAGAAAATCAATAGGTGCTCTACCACAAAAAAAGGAAAAAGCTTTTTGCTGGGCTTATGTTACAATATTTTTGATATATATTGTTCTGGGCCAACAGAACATAACGACAGATAGCGATACGATTATATTGCTTTCAACATAAACTACTGCGTGTTATATTTAATATGTTGACTTGAGCATCTCATACATTTCTTATTGAAAGTAGTTGAGAGGTTAGAAGTCTGAGCATGTGATAGCCGTGGACTGGGATGTGACAAGACAGCTGAGGAGCTCATTTTTGTACGGGCTGACAACCCATAAATCTTCACACTTAGTTTCACTAACATCTTCCCCCACACTCCAAGGGTGATCTATTGCCATCTGAATACATTACAGACACTTTGAAATACAATATGCAACACATTAGGAAAGTACAAGTGTCAATTTTAAACCTGGCGATTTGTCTGAACTAAACTGCAATGGTTATAATTAAGCCAGTTCGAATTCTTGTAAACTATCTTTCTATAGATACGAAGATCAGAGAGAATGCGAGGACGGTTGTGACTAGATGGGTATCTATAGGGGACATGTATAACCGACTTGGAGTCTACTGATGTAGACAGAGACCTTGTTATTACTTCCACATGTCCTACTTGTATCTAAATCACATCTGTCTCCAGTTAATTTTTATTTATGAGATTCATTTGATTGTTGTGCAGTTTAAATAAAAATATAGGCTACATATTTTAAAAAAATATTTCATTGTTTTTCCATTATTTATTATTAATGGTTTCAAAAAGAAGCTATAATATCATATGTTTCCATGAAACAAATATGTCTCTTTTTGTATTGGTTATTTATCAAAATGTTCGTATTTTTGGATTGTAGTTTTATTAGGCAATGACAAGGTTTTCAATGCCCACGCGAGTGTAGACGTTTGTGTTACAGATAACACTATTCAGGGTTTCTAATACTAGGTAAAAACGTCCATGTTTTTATTAAGAAAAAAAGGCGGTTTCTTGGAAAGCGTAAAGTGCACTTTAATACTAATAAAACTCTTTCACTCGCTGGTGATCAAAGATACTTGTTAAGGATATGCAAAATATATACAATTACTTAACTTTCCATTTAGAATTCATGATAAACAAGATTAATATTCTCTCGTCGATAGTCACAATATATGGTTTAAAACCTGTATATTTTTATTCAATATGTTTGAGATGTTATTCTCGCAATGAATATATTAGCATGCAAGCGCAATTTTTCAGCTTTTTACAGTACAATGTTTTATAAAGAAAAGCACTTTTACAAGTTACTGGTTAAGTTATGAAGCAATATCCTCAAATATCATGACATGTTTGATGAACATACCTTCTGCAATTTAAAGGACATTTGTCCCACTTCCTCTCCCTACGTGACGCCCCTACTATAGGCCTACTCAATACGAGATATGACAAGTTGTTTCACGTATATATGAACAGATTTATTCCTAACATGTTGAATCTTTGGCTTTGATTTTATTAAAATTTCAGATGAGAATATTAAGCTGGGGGTCCTGCTATGCCAACTTTTAATATATCACATACCGTTTCATAAGAAATAAATACACTCAGGTACCACACAGACAAATGAATATAATACATTTATTTAAGCTATAGTGGTCGTGTTGGTTTAATAGGAATGACCTTTGTCCAGCGAGTGACCGGTCTGTGGTCATCGGAGCAGTAAGTATACTAAAATGCTTGTTCATTGCTCCATTGTGTAGGTAAGGAGGTTATAATTCCCTCTGGTCGATTCACTCGGCGAGAAGTACATCAAATATGTTTAAAAGGAGGTCTTCAAATTCTAAAGTAGGTCGAAATTGTTACGCATTTTAACCTTGGTTCTACTTTCAATGTTCCCATAAAACTAAAATTAGGTTATAGTCTCGTAGATCTTCCTGTACAAGCTGTTAACATAGTTCGCAGTGGGAGATGATCCAAATGTCCGGCGGGGAAATAAAAGAAAATTGTCGGTGGAAATCTTACCTACTTTTATGGGATTAAGTGGAATTTAAATTTTAATAGATTCAAATATCCTACCTATCCTTCAATCATCACTAGCCTAGTCTATTTGTAAAGATGGGTTAGTTCAACTTGTCACAAGCAGGTACGGAACATTTTAGGATTTCGTTTGAAGGGATAGATTAAAATAATTTTTTTGTATTGTCTGTCAGTTATAGCCTTCAGTAAAATAATGTAACATGAAAGTTTTAGCCAAATTTAATTTTGTATCAATGCTTGAAGTTTACTTAATGTCTTCTCCGAGACATAATTCACACATTAGGGAATGAATGGACTTGAGTAAGTATTAATAGAACTTAACGGTTTAATAAAACCTTTCTTAAATCAACAGTAGATTTTGATTGTATTTGTTTTCATTTCACATCATCGGTCGAATGCTTTATTTTTTTATGTGTGATTTTGTGTTTTAGATCAATACAAGGCTTTGGGGATGGACTTTCAAAACAAACACACAGTATATACAAATAATACACGTTCCTTAAGTTTGGTCTTTTTGCACTGAGTGAAACATTGGCGGGAAAGTCTTTGACGGAGACAAGGGGCAACGAAGGACACATATACAGGAAATACTTGCATGAGTAATAAAGAGCATCTGTCTCCACAAATCCTTTTTATGGGATGATTGATACATTTTGATTTAAGGTGGATTTCAGTCCCTTTAGCTAATATCGATACTTAAAGGTCAAAGAAAAGGTCATTTGGCTAACTTAACAAATAAATATTGCAATACTTACCAAAGAATTCATTTCGAATGCGTATTCGATCCTCGATCTTATTTGTGTAGATTATTATACAGTTGATAAACTCCAAAAGAATTGTTTTATATTCCACACTTTCTGCCGACTTCAGCTCGTCAATGAGCAAAGAAAATCTGTATTTTTGTTTCTTCGCTTCCTGGAAAAGACAGAACAAATATTCATGAATATACGTTGTTAAATAGAACTTACTTAAATTATCATCAGATGATCACACGTATAATATCATAATGTTGTTTTGTATTTCTAAACTCTTTTAGTTATAATGTTAAAGTGCATTTCTTATGGAATTACATTGAATTTTGTGTTTTCTTCTATTTCATATTTGATAAAGTACATTTCTTGTTGAAATACATTACAAATGTGAATACTAGATATCTACTTTAATCAAAAAGAAAAATGTCACATAAGAACAGGTATACTCTGTGTTCGTTTCATTTTAATATACAGGGTCATTGTTAGCTTTTCACTGTCTGGGCCTAAATAAAGATCCCGGTTCATTCATGCGCATACAGAAGTACGCCTAACTCGTGAACATTCTAATTTCATCCCGATCAGAACCTTACAGAAGTACAGGTTTGAAAAGGCGGGTTCTGTCCTACGATTTCACGCATTCTAGTTTCTATTATTGTAGATCTGTCCTCACAAGTTTAAGTATTGTTTTACCTAACAATCGTGACCAGGCTCACGGTCTGACTCAATCACACCTGTCGCAGGTATTGGCAAACACTAGTTTAAGTTTTATTTAAAGGCTTTATTACAACATATAAATAATGATTATTATGATGGATCAAGCAAACAAAAATGCTTGATCACGTCTAATTCTACAATAATATTTACATAAGGAATACTTGCAAGACTAGCATTTTTTATTTGTAGGCTTTTGAGATGGGATGTTTGTGAAAGTGGTGCTATTAATGGATTGGTGGATGAAATTTCACTTTTAAGATAACGTTTTCGTTAATATCGTTTCGTATTTCGGTTTTACTTCCTTCATCGAAATGGTTGGTATTTAATTCTCCATAAGTCTTGTATTGGTTATAATGTTTGGCAAATGCACATGATATCTGTGCCCCATATTGTGTTACATTACAAAAAACGCAAAGCACCTGTTCAGGAAAACAACAAATGGATATAAACGTAAGGACATGGATATCAGGTCTACAGCGATGTTGGCTATCCTCCACAATATCAGTGAGGCTGACCTCTTTTACAGGTCTAAGGTCCAGTCGGATACAACTGGTCGCCAGTATCATATATCCTATGTCTGGGAATGACATTAACAATATTGTTAACCAACAAAATGCTATTGTTAATTAACAATGCATTCGTCACATTTAGACAGTGGCGCAGACCCGGCGGTAGAATATTGGACGTTTTGAGATCAACGTTCGCTTGGCCGAATGGTGTATTGTCTCACTGTATTAACGCGAATGAACCATATATCAGATATGTATTAATAAAAAGCATATGGAATGGAAATATGTTTATCTATCCCGAAACTCGATACTGTATAGGCTTTAATTAAATTACTACTTCTGGCATTGTCACAAAGATAAACTTACAGATTTCATATTATATTTTGTTTGATACATTTAACTCATATTACATGTGTTTCAACATTGACAAATGTTTCTTTAATTGATTGCTGCAATGTATAGGATCCATAACAATAGCCTGGAAACCATAACTGTAATTAATAATAGCCTTTTAAACCCCAATACATTATGACATAAAAAGCAGAAATTCAATTTTTATAGTGAACTCTATTAGTTATTCTCATAAATATACAATAGGATTTAATTGCATGGATCTGTTTGAAATGAAAGGTGATATAAGACGGCGTACAACAATTTCCAATGAAATCTACGAAGCAAATTAATCAGTTTTGCTATTGTAATCATTTAACTTCAGTGTCTTCGTTGAATTCGTAACGCTCAAAAGAAATTGAATGACAAACACATGTATGTTTTTGAACCAAGCCATCGTACGTAAAGGTTATGATATCATAATATCATACTGGTTAAGGGGCGTAAGTGTCATAATATATTATATGTTTGCATTTGTGGCATTGTAGCTCCAAGTCAAACAACTGACTAAATTATCCAGGAATGAAGATATTTTGGCGTTCGTGACATTGCAAGAGAGTCAAACACTCTCAAACACAATCGTGAGTGTTTTGTTTCATAACTTCGTAAATATTTTCAAATGAAAATATTGTTTTCATAAAAACTCATATTCATGCTTTTTAGTAACATGACATGGATAGCTAAACAAACAGGTTTTTCATGTTATCAAATAACCAACAACATGTATTTGCAAGTCATGCTAAATCATTATAGTATGGTTTACCGAATGTTTTCAAAAGCTTTCCAATGAGAACCAGTTCTACGCGCTAATTTGTCTTAAAATCAATTTTAAAGTTTGTCATCAAATCACTAAGGTTATAACGGTCGTGGGAGGGTGGTGAAGATAGATCCAAAAATAAACTTCTGATATTGTTTGCAAAAATTCTTTTGAAGTAGAAATATATTTTCTCTCTCTTTTACTTAACCAGTGCCCCTTCGACGAATCTTGAATCTCAAGTGGTAATAAGAAATATAATTCTATTTTTGGATGATGTAGGTGGGTGTGTCATATTATCATGCTAAAGAAACTATTAACCGTTCATGCCTGTTCCATTTCGTTCCGATTAAACCAATACCATTACTACTAGTGTGTCTCAAATTCAAAACGATTTTAAACAGAACGGGGTATCGCGTCTACTAACAGACATCTGTAAGGTGATCCGGGCCTTTTCAACGTCCTTTTTATGTTGTTCGTAAATTATCTCGACATGTTAATAGAACTCAAAGCTTTCTCGTGTGTCCACGCCTGAAATGTTCTCTTTTCTGTAATTACCTTTGTTATCAATTAGCGCTTAACCTCCGTATAGAATTGGATAATATATGTCAGCAAGATATTGGCCTATAGTTTATAAGCAGGTAATGAGTGAAATGAATCCTACCAAAATCATCAATTATTTTTATTACCTCTTTAATCCCCATAAATTCAGTAATGTTATTCTTTGAACTTATAATTTAGAAATGCTCTGTGATTTATGAATATTATGTTAGTGGTTAGATATAATTTCGTATTTTAACGAAAGAAGAATTAAGAAATATATATTTATGACATTTAATTTTTTTTAAACTTTGATGCAATTGTCATTACAAAAATTGGCATGTCATGGTTGGGATATATGTGGTGAAATCGATTTAAATCCATCGATTTGGAATCACATTTATTATAACATCAAGAATGATCTTTAAACTCCAGTTAGACTCTTGATATATTGAAAATGTCTAGTCCATTATCGTGATATTCATCATGTAAATAAACAGGAAATGACATAGTAATGCCCCTCCCACGCTGAAAAGTCATAAGTTTATCAGAAATGTCATCTTCCATGTCATCCTCAATTTCCAGTTAAAAAACCCTTAAACATGAATAAAACAGCAGAGAAATGATGTGTCATCCCGGTGATATCGGTAAATTTAATGAAAAAAGAATGTTTTTTTACAGAGGGATCAGGAGATCGAATTGATTTCATTAATTACTTCTCAGTCTAAACCAACAAGGTCCGCCAAGGAAACACAGGTATGTCAATTGGTCCATTCTTATCAACTTATGCTTGAAAAACATAAGGAGTGACAAGGAAAAAGATATATAAGTAATCTATGATATTTATTTTTTATTTGTAGGAAGGATAGTGATAACAAAACAATATTTACGGCCAATCCCTTCCTTAAAATATGATTTCGACTGACGTATGATATATAGGAGGCGTATTATACGGTTGAAAGTGCAGATTTGACGAATTATTTCAGAGATTATTGTCGAAAAACACCAAGTCATAACATAGAATATGTCAGGATGGATAAAAATAGAATTGTTTTTAATTTCCTGTATTTATTTGTCGCAATACGTAGTGTTACGAATGTGCAAATTTATTTTCCCCAGTCCCCGCCATATGTGAAGTCACGATCGGATCATTCAAGTGTTTTGCATCACTCGTTATGTATCATTACTATTTCTCTTACACAAGGAAATACATCATTCTCTTTCCGTTCATTATATAAACATTCTTCATTTAATGATTGATTGACATCTAAAAATGCATACCATCGTTTAATGCAAATATCATTTTAGCTGTTTAAATGACATTTGAACGACACATTGTGGGATGTGCTAAAATATAGTTCAAAGAATTTGTGTAATCATTAGAATTGATATTCATATCTGACTAGTTATATGCTAGTTTTCTATATTTAGTATACATCGATACTCTTTTAAGTGTTACTACCATGTCTGTAACTGTGGCAGACGACACGGAGGCGGGAAAGGTACTGTAATCTTTCAACCAAGAGAGTGTTTCTGTCAAAAGCCTTTAGAAATCTTTGTTCATTTTTTCCGGATTGCTTCAGTCGTTGTGCTATATCATTATCCATCACGACCGACCAATAAAAAGTCATATACTGAACTACAAAATGTGCACATATAAATCGTTCTTTTATTGACGAAATTCAAAATCCATATATAGCAAATGCATCATTTGCAATTATAACTTACAAAAAAGATTTAAAAGTTTCATATCATGGCATTGAAGAAACAGAATATATTTTGGGCGGGGTGGCGAATTTCTCAGGCTGATAAGATGTTGCTAGTGTTAAATGAATTAATCATACGACCATATATATCATGATATGTTAGAATCTAAAGGCGGTCACTATCCGTAATCACACATTAATGTTTATTTCCTTTGTGGAGAACTGAATGTATAACAACATTATGTTGACAGAACAAGAAGGAATTGCCTTTAAAATCCACATGCATACACATGCTATAATCAAATTAAACTTTTTTAGACACATGATTGGGATAAATTGCAGGTATTCACATTAAGGGTACGCCTCTCAACGTTCTTCGACGAGTTGCAAACTCAAACGAAAGTCACACCCATTGCACGAAAACGTTTCTCACGGGTAAAACTAATTGATACTTTACGCTGGAAGGTTAAACATGCAAGCTCATAGTCACGTTGTTATTCTTGTATTCGTGAAGATTACAGAATTTAACCTAAATTCACATGGTGAGATGCAGCCCCGTATTTAACAACAGATTAGCAAAGTCTGGTGGGAAAAGGATAAACCATAGAAAAACAAAGCTGTGTCTTAATCAAAATTAAATCAAAAACAAAAAAATAAGCCGTTAATTTGAGAGAATTTTGACAGTGCATTCCAATTCATTTGCGCCGTCTATAACCCTATCATTGAAGCATATGTTGAGATGTATTGAATAGTAAACGACCATTGAGCTTAATAGTTCTGCTTTGTATGGGACCAATACAAAATATTACAAGTTCTCTCATCACCTGTCCGCAAACACGCTTTGAACAAGAACAGAAATCTCTGAAAGGAGATTTGTTCGTTAATACACTCGTAAGCTGACAGTATAACAATGGTTTTTGAAGACCACGTATAGACTTAAGTAACCGAGATGAATATGATCTCTATAAGCCATGGGATAGTCCCATAATGACCGCCTTGGGAAAACTCGAATACACGAAACGTCGCACAGGGCCGCTCTATTGTTATCCAATCAAAACTGTCGTTGTGTATGTTGACGGTTTTGTCAGCTATGGCGATATTTGTTCGCGATTACAACTGAACAGTATTTACACAAGTCTCTCCTTTACAGTTTCCATTTCTTGTCTCTTTATATTACTTATCTACTGGAATTGAAACCAATCGAATGATCGTGCCAAGTCTTTATTCTAGTATTGGGATCACGGCAGACGAATGGCGTCCATTTCTTGATAAAACCGAAATTAAATTAAGAAATCGTCGCTCCCATCATCTCGCCGTGACACATCTGTAAATATGTCTCATGTTTTATCATTTTAATCTGATAGTTTCACGTTTGTATTCTTTACAATCCCTACACCTATACAAATGTTTAGATGTCGTGATGGTATCCCGAGGACGTTAAGAATCCTACAGTAGTATAAAGCTGTGTACTCATATCGCACAATCAGCTATATATATAACATGACAGTATCGCCGATGAACATCAAATTTAGAAAAGTTATTTCTGAATTCATGAAAAAGATGTAGCCATATCTGTTACAATGTTTGGTAAAACAAAACTTTAAGCTAATGTCATGCTGCCCTTTATCGGTAGTTTTATTTTCTTGTCCTAGGCTTCTTAACGTACAAATGTACATTAGGGCCCATCTCAGCCAACCCAATATAATGGAAATATACGTCGCCTATATATACATGCCTTTTGTGATTTATACATAAGAAACCTTTTTGAAATATGCCTTCTTGAGTAAAGTACCCCATTTACTTTGAAATTTGACGAATTGGAGCCACAGAGAGAAGTATTGATGAAATACAGAAGAAGGAAGAGGAGATAACTCTATTGTTTACATCCGGTCTCACCGAAGAAGAGAGTTCGAACTTTTATGGTAATAAGATAGAACTGATTCATGCTTGATAATGACATTGTCCTTTCCCTTCACGTGTAAGACGCCATATCACACATTCCATACATCGGTCACACGTGCATAGTGTTATGAATCACGTCATTAATTTCATATTGTCTTAATTACCATAGATGCTGTGGTTATGTGGCTTATGCTACATAAACACTGCAGCGTTCGTGTCGACTTGTCAGCGTACACTTTACATTAGCGGCTACAAATGTCATTTCACTTTCAACATGTCATACACACATATGTCAGGGCCTAGAACAGGAAGCCTAGCTCCTGAATAGCTAATTGTAATTAATATTAAAAAAGAATATCAATTTTAAAGCTTAAGGACTTCTCTTCGTGTTTTTATTAATTAGCTACGCCAGAAGTTTGACTAATCACATACCTCAGTAAGCATGTGATGGGCGACATGGGATATTTGTTATCAAGGACCTGTCTAGAATGAAAATATGTTTCGCTTCTTAATGAATACACATCTATACCATGGTATTTTACTCTCTCGTACAGTACACATGTGAACTACAAAACCCCTCTAAGTCATTAGTTGTCGAAACCTAAGCATCTATTAAACAAATTAAAACAATTATAAACATAAAAGGTTGGGTAAATCTTATCCTTGAAAAACCAGCATGGTGGTCACTTTAGTGTCCACTATTCTTGCAGTACATATTGCATCACTTGTTGTTTTCTCTTTTTATTGAAAATAGTGATACATATTTGTTAATTTCTGAAGTTAACCATCCCATTTATCACATCATCGAATGCATCTTAAGAAGCCTACATAACGAGTAATAATAACTCTAAAAGAAACACGTTCAAATATACGAGTGCATTGAGGCGTATATCTGCTTCTATATAGTACTCATTTAGTTCTAAACCAACTAGCAAAATTTGACAGTTTTTGACAAAAGGAAAACATATCTCGTGTAGAAAGAAAAGCTTATCAGATGCTAAGGTAAACAAATTACGAGCATAAGTTTTTTTCCTGTTCATAAAAGCTGAGCAGATCATTTCTCGACAAGAATGGATAAATATATCAGTTCTGTTGACTGATACGTAATGTCGTACTGATTTCCAGTCAGATTCTTTACAAAAACAGCTCGGTATTTAACACTTGGATTGCATGCAGGGCTAATCCGTGTTATAATCTCCGCAAGCCCATGCTCATGCTGCCAATATATCATTGTAACTGCACAAGTTTTTTTTAGAAACAAGAGGAAAAGTTAAAAGTGCTTTTGAAAGTTTAACACGTTAAAGTGTGATATCTGGTATTGAATTATTCTTTTGTTCCAATGTGTTAAGAGAGACTTAATCAAGTCGTGACGATTCTTCACGGTTCATTGAATCAAAAAATAAAATAGTTTCAAACATGAAATGTAACATATATTTTCTAAACTTCGATTTTATTTTATTTGCAGGTGTTACTTTATAAAAAACACGTTCTTCATATTAAATGATTTATTCATAAACTTGTGTAAATATTTGTAGGTGGTTCAATATTAATTTCTATAAAGTCATGTCAGTGAAATTCGATATAATTTGATACATTTCTCTTTGATATCGATTGCAATAGGTGTTAGATCGTAATAGATTAACTATTGCCTTGTTCACGTAAGGAATAGGACCTACTGGGGCGAGACGTGTGGACATGAATCTCTATTAAATCTACCGGTCTGTTGATATGACTTTGATCCCGCAGTGATAAACAAAAGTGATTCGTCTGAAGGAGAAATTGTCAAAACAACAAATGCCATTTCTTAAGTTGTTATTCAAAGATGTGACGAAAGTCTGTTACGCCATCCCCTTTTAAGTAGTCCATATTGTACAGACGATATTATTATGATTATTATGACTGCTCAGCTGATACGATCAGAATTAACAATTGCCGCCATTACGGTATCTCTCAGACTGACAATGTGGTCTGTTTACGATTGCGCAATAGTGATACAACACGGCGCGATCCACGCGGGCTATCATGGCGGGAGATTTTAGTCTGTTCCAGCCTGCAGGCACCTCTTACCGCCTATTTGATTGGTGCAAATAATAATATGTCGAGTGATTAAGAATGCATGGAAAGGACAGGTGCGTTGTAAAATCATAATCAAATAAATTCTAATAACAATAGAAGCCATTCAGCTAAAGAGTTTTTGCATCTTTGATATAGTCTTTGATGTAATACAGGTTTTATTGTTTAATAATATAAAAGTACAACTTATCTTTGATTAGAATTTTCGAAAAACACAAACAGGTGTTTGATAAAATATACCAATTTTAAGTCTGTTTTATGTAATATATGATACTCTGTGCTACTCTGTCAGTGGGCGAGATACAAAATATACTATTACAATGTATTTTGTTGATTGATGAAGATGTATACAATAACGTTGTGAACAAATGACGATAAACTTAATAACACTACATCATGTCCACGTGCACTTCGTAGATAGACAAGAAATGTATAAATGTCCTGAAAAGCACCAATGGTGAAATTTCGACAAAGTTCATTCGTTCAAAACATCTGCTTATTTCACCCTCGATTGGTGTTAAATCCACGTATACGGTATATCATAACGATCGTCAGTCTCTACATAAGGTTGTTCACCGACTTATCGGGACTGACAAACCGGTTTGTGAAAAGGACAGGGGTTACTTTAATCCTCATCCCGTCATAGCTGTCTGTGATGTCAGACTGGCGTAATGATATAGCTGATAATTCTAACATTCCTGACGTGTTATGTGGGATTGTGTCTGTGAATGGCGTAAGGGAAACAATAAGTACAAAGGTTATAGATCTTCATAAGTACAGATATTAGAAGGTGTAACATTACAGATAAAGGTCATCAAATAACATTAAAAGAAATCGTATGGATATGATACATGTCTCAATTTTTAATTTCTCTTGTGTCATATCAGGTTTATGGCAATTTAGGTTTGGACTTGAACACAGGTAAAAAACTGACTTTAGAAATTTCATGATTTGTTATTTCGAACTTTTCACATTCTATTTCGATGAATACGTCTTTGAATACGCGAGCGAATTATTCGGTAGTCTGACAAATACATGCATAAAATGCATATTAAAACAATAAAACTAAGATATGCAAGTTATTGTTACTATCCAACTGAATTTCATTTTTAGGCTTAAAAACATTGCACCTCACTCTACGTAAAAACACGCCGCACGATGGTGAAACAAACCCTATAGAACTCTTTTGACTACCAAGGTGTTATCACTACAATTCAATGTCGCCATCTTCACCGTATATGAGTGGTATTATACCATTGTATATTTTTGTTACTAATCTAGCCAGATGATCTTGGCCTGATGCACGTGTGTAGTCATGAATTATATCTAGTTAACTATTTCCACTGAAGGTGTCAATGCGGTGATTTATCACCCCAGTACTACGAAATATTAGGTGTTTCCTTGTATTGTTCCCGACTAAACCTATGTCTGATCGTCCCCTGTACCCTATACTTATTAAACACATATAATGTCTTAAATCTGGAAGATTATCTGTGTCATTCACAACGCTTTTTTTCTATCTATCTAAGTTATAACGTATGTTATTGTTCACTTTATGGTAAACGTGAGCAGCCACATGTTGGAGTCGAGCAAAAAAATAAAAAAAATGATCATCGAGACCTTCCCTCTTTGACCTTGACACTATCTTTGACATTGACACCTGCCTTTTGACACCGGAAATCTTTGCCAAAATGGGATATTGTACGACTTCCTGTGAAATTTTGAGCCAGTTCAGCAAATTACCCAGGAAGACATTTGATATTACACAATCAGGATTGATTCCTAGAATTGTTTAGTAGAAAACGACATACCAATTTACAGATTTAACAATAGCTTCAATTAGACAAAGTTATATGAATGTAATGCTAAATCACAAGGTATACCGTAGGGCGAGCGTTGTCAATGTTTTATAGCCATAAAAACATTTATAATAGTGAGAGTCATCATCATTAGAATATATGATTACTATCTCATAGTTAAATCCAAAACAACCAGATGTTTCTAATAAAAATAGGAAATTAATTCCGGAAATTGGGATCCTTTGTAGTGTTCCTGCGTATGTAATTGTAATATAAATATATTCGGAAGAAGGTACCCTGCTCGTTTATGCGTTTAATTAAATATTTGAGAGGCACATCTCTTAATTAAATGTTCAGCATAAAGATTCCCAATTGTAATTCATTGTTAAAATGCCTTTAATCGTAAAATCTTGCGTTACATTAGTTTCAGTAAGTGTTAAATAATGATAGAAACGGGGAAAAGTAAAAGGATGAAATTCCGTAAATAAACTGATTGATTACAAGCCGAATATTGTTCAGAGGATGGGCTATCTATTTTGTGCCTTTGAACTCCTGGGTGATAAAATGAAGCTATTACACTAGATCGAACGATCGTATAATCGCCGCATTGAAAGTGTTACAAGTAGGTGAGTCGGCCATTGTGAAAGGTGCTCGTCCTTTCTGTATAGGTTGAAGAGGTAGTAACTTTCGTAATGATATTTCTCACGAGGGAGGTCCCGGACCGGGATGGTGTTGGCCGTACAATTTGGTCCCGGTAATTAAATAGGTAAACCGTTACTATCTATACGCCTACATGGGCTGCCGCCCAAGGCCTTTTTAGTGTTTCCAGTACCATGCCTATACTTGTCCTTGCCAAACTTTGAGAATCTTTCTAAGTATGCATTATTACATGAATCATTTCACCAAGTATAGAAAAATGATTGTCAAAGAGAGAAGAAGCCTAAATGTTGCTAAATGATTGAAGCATTAAACAGATGGTAGAAACACTTTAACAGTCAATTTCTCTTGTTTTTACACGACGCATTTGGTCAGTTTCGTTCATTAATATGTGACGATTTTAGAAGGACGAAATATCCATAGGCTTTAATTAGGTCGCACACTCCTTTTCTCTCCAAAAATACATTTACAATTAATCATTCCTGTTTTGACTACAATGAGTTGTAGTGATGATACCAATTCCATTGATTTTCACCTGAACCAAAACAGTACCAAATATTAGCACTGTGCGATGACGTCAGCTTTATCTAGGACTAAGGTCAGGGGTATGGAGGATCAGGCTATACGATCACCATCGGGTGTGACAGAAAACGACCTGTTATATCCACCAAAAGGCCCCAGTTCAATAGGGCCCATACAGAGCAAACACTGGCCTGTATTGGACATCAGCAGTTTAGAGAAGACTTAAACCCCGGCGTTTTGTAAACACTCTAGTAAAATAGGAATTGTACTAGTTGTAGTATTTCTGAGTCACTGTATATACCTATATACTTGGTCCTATTTGTGGATGACGACAAAATCGTACTCAATAATGAGACCTATACACGGGGACATAACCTTTAGCGACTTGTTTAATTAATTCATGTATATAAGGACACTAAAAGCTATATCGGGCTGTATTTTAGAAAATTAAATTTTCCAGAGATGAATGAGAAAAAATGTAAAGTCACGTATGTGATAAGGGTGAATTTGTACACAAACATGTTGATTTTACCGCTCTAAAGCCTCAAAGGGTCCAATCAGATTCAAACATCAGTTGTTATTTTATATTAATGGATCATAAAAATATGTAATGGATTATATCTTAAGCCCTCTAACGGAAAATGTACTAGTACAACATCAACTAACAAGAACCTAGTTCGTAGCGTTATCGTAAAAAGCCTGTTAAAAGCTTTGAAAATTATTGCCAAATTTGCAGCTTGTTGAGTTCGTATCATGATCTGAGACCTACGTGAGAGAATATGAATATGAAAGAAAGTCATCATGTGCATCGAAATCTCGCGAGATTTCCTATCAGAACATCTCAGTCTTTATTAATTATCGGTACATCTCGGCAATTATCATACGGAATACACTGACCTGAGATTCAAAAGATGAACACGAAGTTTGCCAAGTTTAATCAAGTGCATCAGATTTTAGAAGGAAGCCGACAAGATGTTTTGTATTTAGGTAAATAAAGAAGATATTTATCTCGAGTCTTTGTATTTGAGGGGTCGCCGTGGCCCTTCAAAGATCAGACTACTCTGACTTCGGTGGCACTGACCACAGATCACGGGATCAGATGTCATCGACACTCATCTGGCAGAAATCATCGACCTTTTAAAGATTCGCGGTAACCTTTGAGAGTTATCTACACCGATCTGTCAAGAATATTTAACATAAAAACCTTATCGATGTTTAAACCAAGATATTCTACACATCCCACATACATTTATCAACATTTCCTATGAATTAAACATTTTTTGTGGATACATCACCCACTTCATGCATAGTTTTAAGATTTGTTATTCCAAAAATTGCATTAACATTAGAATATTAATGTGTTATAAAGAATTTCATTTTGAGAATAATTCATTTCACGCTAGAACTCAAATTTGGGTTGTATTTGACAGGTCATGAACTATAAGGTTCAGTATATAAATGGTGTCCTGAAGCTGACGTGAGTATCGGACGTAGTGTTAACCCGCTAGTCCCGAGTGATAGGATTAGCTAGCTAATCAGTGGGCTGGGAAAATACACAGGAGTATGGTTTGAAGTGAATGTCAATATTGGCCTTCAGAAATAAGGGTAACCTTAAACTAATATGATGATTTTAAATATCTAAAACATACAAGTCATGATATGGATTTAAATGTCTCTTTTTATCACATGAATCAAACTTGGGGAGGTAACGGTTTTTTGGTTAATGATGTTGACTAGTATTGTGGCGTTACGATTAGTTACCAATATTTTGTTTCCAACACATGACATAAATAATCGAACAAGTTACGACTGTATAGGCTAAATACACGCCATGGCTTGTTGCTGTTTTCAATGTTGATATCAATAACAATGTTTTATAGCGTTTTAAAGCTAACCAGCCAGTCGATTTATTGATCCTGAAAACACCCATACACAAAAAATAACATTACTCACTTTCTGACGCCCAAATCATGTTCCATAAATCCTTTGAAAAGTTTGTGAAGGAAAGCTTATCCTTTGCTGACCCCTAAACCTAAATCAAAGTTTTTGTTGATCTTTCGAATTTTCTAAAAGTTAATACACTGACCTAGTATAGAAGATAATGTTTGAGGAGAAAGAATATCTATAATCCTACAAAATACTTTTCAATGGTGTAAGCGGCCTAGGTTCATACAGATATGCGGGCCAGCGAATCGCAGGGCTAAGTTTAGCCATCCTTTTTGTATGGACAAAGTAACTTTAAACGAATCATGTAATCCAGGCTTTATTTATGCTTTTTCATATGACAAAGACGATTCCGGCTATTTAGCTTGTGTATTAGTCCCCATTTCTGGGTCATAAACTTACGATATCCTAACACAAATAAAGTTTTAAATTTGTACGAAATCTGAGTTTTAAGTATAATTTATGAATTCTGTACTTGTCAGTCATTAGTTTGGGAAATCATTCGAGTCAGTAGATACAGGTGTTCACGAGTGTCGCCAGTCTGGATCACGATTTTGTACCACCTTCTAAACTTTAGAAGGTGTTTCAGATAGATGTGTTGTCCCTAACCTGATATACACATAGCTGGGAATAGTTAAACACGTGTCGTTTCAAAGACGATATAGCGTTACATAACTGAGTGGGTGGAATTAGTAGTGATCTTGACTGTGAATATTACTGTTAAACATCGTATTTTTGCTACAGTATAATTTCGCGATATAGCATCAGAAGGATCTACTGCACGTACACCTAAAACTTTCATCTCGGCAAGTTATTTCGTGATTTCTACTTGTCTGGGAAACACGCGAATTCAAGTCGCTTACGAAAATTTGCTGGTATACAGTATATTGAGGATGTTTTGAACAAAATGGTTTAGCCTTACCTTGTATTTATCCAAGGCTTCCAGCGCCCGTGTGTACCCATCTTTAGAGTACACACACAGTGCGGATAGGAGTTCGAATACCTGTTTCTTTACCGTCACATTTTCAGTGTCCAAAGCTACAAGGTAAAAATATAAAATCATTAAATTCATGGCCAATTGCAAAGATAATGGATCTTACTGAAAAAAAATACTTCATAACTATGCACATGGTTGAAAATCTGAAACCAAAAACATTTAGTCATATTATCTTTCAAAATATGAAATATACATTGCAAACATCCTTTTAAAGAAAGATTTTCATTTTTAAAACGAAAAGATATCTAAAGCACATCTTAAATATAGTTATTTTTGGTACGGCTAGTGGTTAGTTCCTAAAAAGATATAAATGAATATGTTTAATCATAACGGAATTCCTTATTATTCGGTGTTTATAGAATTAGTACCAACATATCTAAAACGACTACAATTGTATGGATCCCTATCATAGCCATCTGTGAAGTCACAGTGGACGACGTGACTGTGTACCTACCATCGAGTTCCATTCTCATCGTTACCTCAATATGATAATAAATAAACTACATAACGGTTATATCGAGGAGATTGAAATGATGTTAAAGTCAATGAAGCGTGATAGATCAGAATCCAATTCGATGGCAAGTATTTTTTATATTACGATGTCACTTTATATACAAAGGTTGGTATATATAGTAACTCTATTAAAAAGCTTTTGGTATACTTATTTATTTATATATCCGTGTTTATATATATAGGGAGGAAAAAACTGTTTTACAGTTGTGTTTTCTTTTTATGTATATGGAAACCATCACATGGACACGGTTCTTTTTTACTTATATATATATATATATATTTACCTTGGCACCCAAATGACAACACTTGTATATGTAAATGTGGTACTACTATTTGACCGAATAACAAACGCAATGTTGCCTCTCTACATGGAAGTATTGAATCTCTTTCTCTAAGCCAATGCATGTTAATTTATTGTTTCTTGATTATAGTTCAATGTTTATATATGGTTCATGTAACTATGGGACAGAGGCTATGTGGCAATGTTATTGTCAAGAGCATGATCTACTATTTCATTAACTCTGGGGTTCGGGTAAGGTAAATGTCATAATGTTGACAACACGTTACCGTAACAACATTTGATTTTATTTGGAGCATGTTTCACTAAAATACAGCAGGATAATGCATTCAACTACCATTGTGAACAATCTCAATTTGAAGTCGTATAACACAATAAAAACCATATACAGTCATAGACAATTGCTCAGCAACCAAGTCGTGACTGCCACTGTTTCAGGTGCAAGTGGAATACCATTGTCACATTTGTTGCACTAATTGAAATATAAATGACTTGTGTAGATAGTGGTCGTCTGCTACTTATGTCGTTTGGTTTCTGGTGAACACACGAGAGGTGAAAAGGCGGAAATACTTTTCTAGACTTAGATTTTGACATGTTGTGGAGCAGACGTTAGAGATGAATGACGATCACAACCACAAGTCATATTGAGTCATCACCAGAATGTTACAAGGTCATTGTCTTCGTAGTAAGTGTGAAACAAGGTGGTCCTCATTGTGACATGTTTAGTCCTCTGCCTGCTCCATGTTTGTTGACAAGTGATTTACATATATTGAACAAATAAAGCTGCCAGGTGCTACAAAGTACATGTCAAACCAATGACAACATCGACAGTTCATCGAATTATGCACACTATGCGGGAAAGCCGGGACATAGAGGAATGCGATTTCACTATACAATACCAGGTGACGGGAACCGCAGAAGAATGGCGTCCACTAAGCTTTCTCGACACTAAATAAGCGAGCTATTTGATACAATAATGCACTTGTAATGCACAAGATCCGGGTAAGGAAAGAATCCAAATTAAGTATACACTGAAAACATTTTCGTCCGTGTCTTTAACAAATTCGCTATAAATTGATTCAGTATACCGATTTGTAAAGCGTGCTTCTCAAAAACGACATTTTGATTGACAAAGAAATAAATTAGGTACCATTAATTCTCTATAGGTAATGTTACATGTTAAAATATCGATTTAAATAAAGTAAAAAAACGACCGTCTCCAAAGTGGCCGTGTATCATGTTCGACTATATACATATATTAGGAATAAATGAGACTATCAACCTATCAAATGAGATAAGCGATCTTATTTGACTCCAATCGAACAATTTCACGGACTCGAGTACATAGACTAGTTGTATTTAGATTACGTGGCGTTATGGGGACTTCTCAATCTGAGCGACTAAACGTTATACATTATAGGTAGGAGTAGTGTTGTGATCTAAGAACACCCGCGCTAATTACTAGGCGCAAGGTGCCCTATAGCTTCCCCGGCAAGTCATTCAAACCTTTTATTGGTTCGGCACGTAAAATAACATTATATACCGTAGTCTGCCAAACGAGTCCTTCGATCTGTAAAACAATTCTGCTGTAGAATTGATATCAATTCTAGACTTTGAATTAGCAACAACACACCATTTTACCAGATTAATAAAACGATACGCTAAAGTAATAGTGTTGAATTGTACCTAGATCACAATCACTCTTGGCTATATACTGAACATTAGTGATAAATCTTAACTTGATAAAATGTCTAACTTGACGAATATGTTAGCGTCATACATGCACCCACACCCACCATTAACCAAACATCAACCATGACTATTGCACAGTCAGCAAAACGTTTGATCCCGTTGTTATTGCGATACTGATACTGATTGCACATGATTTTAACTATGATCACAGTAATTTATCCCAACAAGGGAAATTATTGAGGTTAAGTTAAAAAGATAATTTTACTTATGTAAATACACAATAATCCGCCAGCACCTGTGATATTTGAATACTTGTGGTTGACAATTACTGAGTCAGTCTACCTTATCCACTATGGCGAACGGATGCAGTTTGTGCAGGACGTTAGACCGAAGCACTGAACACCCTAACAAAATCAGTCAGGCTTCACATTGGATGACAGTGTGCAGTGCAATTCATGGGATTATACGAAGAAGAAAAACGTGGAAAAGACAGGAAACAGTGATCTTATACCAAATCTAATGATCTTGAACACTGTGTAATGAATCGTGCAGCTAAACATTCGTGTGACTCAGTGTTTACACACACGCTCGTATAGTCACAGACCAACTATATTATATATCTTTCCAAATCAGAACCTTTCTTGTGCAAGTTTAGATTAAACAGTACAGAGGAATAGATTGTATTTACATTACACCACAGTCGGCTAGAAAAACGAAAGGTTGTCACCAATTTGTAGGTGACCTGAAATGATCTTACCCATAATGATACCCAATATTGCGTGCACCGTTTATTGACTTAAGAGAAAATTTCATTATATATTTTCTGTACATTCGGCAATTTTGTTATTACAAAAACCATTCAATCAAAGTTTTGAATGAAACAGAAAATAGTACACACCCATGCAATAGAATTGTGAATGGACCTACTAAGCGAGGCATTGTATAGCAATTGACATAATATCACATTCTGTACCACCAGAATTTAGCGTGTAATTGTAGCGTGAGTGGCCCGTTTAACCCATATTGAAGTATCTACTTTCTCTTTATCTTGGTAAATACACAAATGAGAGTTTCTGGTCTCCCAGGTAGAGAGAAGGTGTCGCTTACATCTAAATGGACTGTTTCCATTAACACGAAGCAAAGATATGTCCGTACATACATTGGCCCTAATACATCGTATATTTTAGTGACTTTCAAACTTTTTGAAACTATGTTAGGAAGATGTTTTAGCATTTGCTTATAAAGAAAAAAAGATAATATTTTACAAGATGTCTTCCGAAATTTCCTAAACACTTTTTATGACTGTGTATTGCTTTAAGTATAGGAAAATTGTCTCAGGGGAAAGTTTTTTAAAAAGGTAATACATGTACTTAGTATCTATATGTCAACACCATTTGCTACACCTGGTCAGGTAAGTGATGAGTCATACATGTATCTAAACAGTCATTCTCTTATCGCTAATGTGGGTACCAAACTGGTCCAGCTTTCCCTAGGAGCCAAAACTAACACACCTAGCTAAAATAACAATATCGGTCCTGTGTCGCATGCTGAATCACAGTTGCAGTTGACACGATACTGGAATTTGTGTACTCGTATCTCGGGAATAAAACATCTCATCTCTTGTCCTGGTCTTAAAAGTCTGCTATACAGTCATCTTTAACCTGACAAATTCACCAAGATAAATGTCGCGCAAAAATCATATTTACAAACTAAATTAAATCCTTGACTTTCATGGCTCTTTTTATATAGATAAATGTACATATGAAACGCATAAGACGGAATCTATGAAATTGATACACACATGTACACATAATAACTACATGCCCGTGTCTCCCGTTCAGGTAATCTTATTTTGTTGTTCGATACGTTTGTTAGTTGTTAAGCTGCTCAAAAATACTAAAATACTACAAGCTACTCTTGTAAAGAGAAAATAAAGAATGACTGTCTTTCTAACTGGTCAACTCGTTCAGAATAATTCACTTCATCTCAAATAAGTTAATTACAATGTCTTAATTATGTTCCCATGATTTGTGTTACTTCGAATGTTTTGTTTTTCTTTTTAGTCGACTTGTGAAGTTTATTGTATTACGCAAGTTGCATGTTATGGAATATTGATATGGATAGATTATGGCGCATTTGGTAATAAAAGCCTGAACAGAGAGATGCCAATATCTGCAAGAATACATAACGTCATGTATCATTTCATTTGTTCATCTAATGTTAAGACTTCATTCCCACAATATTATATGTTTTTCCCACAATATTATATGTTTTTCCCACAATATTATATGTTTGAATAAAAGTTACAAAAGTCGTTTTGAAAAACAACATTGTCACGCTACTTCATTCAAATTATCCTAGTTCAAAAGTCAGGACAGTATTGGGAGGTCATGACCGGCCAAGTTCACAGTCAAGGTCATACATACGGGCACTTCACGGCGACAAAACATGGATATGTCGCCATTTCTAACCAATTTAAATAATATCCATTTGATCTCCTCCATATCGACCTGGAATAGTGCAGTGTCATTAACAGGTTTGACTTCATCATTCGCTGGGCCATACACGGCCATTTACCTGGTGTAAATGGATTCGCTGACATTCGGAAATCAAGGGGAACTAATCGCCATGTTGTCATATTGAAATCGATCTTTGTACGATTACTTAATTATATTCCTATTGGCTGTGGAGGTTACCAAGAGGACATGCGAACGATCGTACGCTTTAAACGCTATACTTCGCGACAAAACAGTCTTCTCTCAAAGTCAGAACAGCAACATATTTGAATTCATAATTTAGTCTATGAATCAAGTCTATCTTTGTTCACTGTTGATATGTGTTTTCTGATTCGTCGCGTAATTAATCATGATATTTTGACATTGCTGAATTAATAGAAATGAACTAAAACCCCAAAGTCTTCAACGATAGGGAAACTAACTTTTTTTTTGTATCATGACTGTATGCTATATAATTCAATAGCATCGTTTAGACAACTTTGCTAACATTGTCTGCCTATTTTTGTATTATCATATTTGGATTGCTTTGTTAACACGAAGTCCAAGTATAAGTAAGCGGACAAATATCATATTTCCAATATTTACTTTGCCTAGTTAGAATTATTCGGTAGCAAAAGTTACGAGGGTTCGTTCGAGTAGAAATACTAAAAGGTGTGTTCGACTCTTTCACCGGAGACATCCGAGTGTAGTTCCGTTTCTTTTAGCGTATTCATTACACCGAATGGGTTTGTGTAGTACGAAGAGAAAGATGTTTATTTATGCTAAACACGGTCTTTATTGTAGGTGACAGTCTGTTTGTCTCTGGACTTAATCAGGCGAATATTGACTTATGTTTTAGTCGACTGATAACGAGGGCGAGATGAAAGCAATACAAGATATAAAATCTTCACGGCTACATATGACTTCTAGTGATATTGTAATATATTACAGAAATCGAGAAGTATGACAGGTAACTGACAGAATTCGTCAGGTCACATGGCCCCATTGATACCTATCAGCAAAGATGTGGCGATTTCTAACAGAAAATATAAACAGGTGATGTCTTTCAAACAAATTGAAAAATTGATAAAGATAAATTAAAACTGACAAGTACACAAATTCTTTACTTGGATGAAAAATGACTTTTTCATAACGACGTCCTGCAGCTAGTATATGTATGAGTAATGCACACTACACCGGCAGATGGTAAGGGACAGCTCGGTTGACAGTTGTACTCGGAGCGCGGCGCCTTGGGGAACACCAAATCTTTTCTGTTAACTGTTAATCTTATCTCAACATCTTCTTTCGGAAGAAAAATGTGAGATTATGTTTTATAATTGACGTGTTTAGCCGATATCTTTGCACATCCGGCGATTAATTCAAGTTTAATGCTGTTCCGTAGGGAATATGACAATAAAAACATAATTTTAATATTTATTTTACTCGATTTCTAAAAAAGATTCCAAACTAAACATTAATCATGTATTATAACATATAAAAGAAACCAGATGGTAATAAATGTTTTCGTATAAAGGATAAAAATATAAGCTACATCTGAAAAAGCTAGGGTAAGCATAAAATCATATTTTAGTTAATGTACGAATGCACTTTTAAGAATACGGGAAACACGTGAAGCCGCAGACATGCGCAGGATATATGATATAATGTTTAAAAAAAAATAATTCAATTTCTTTGATGTGTGTGGTATCCTACAGTAAAAACAAACTCGTTTCCTGTAAATTTTCAATCATTTTATAGTGAATACAATGAGAGAATAGTGTAGCATTATGGGAAAACAGCTGGCAGACGACATTTAGAAGCCATTATTGTCAAAACGCGGGAAAGATGAAAGACTACGATCCTTCTTACTCCCAATAGTAGATTTATCATACGTCTCCTGTAGACAGAGAAAGACAAGAGGAAGTGTTTAGCGGCCGTAGGATGTTAACATAGAAAACTATAGATGACATACCAGTATAACTCCCGCCTTTAGCTCCATAGTATACAAATTAGGCTACATATATACATCAAAAAGTACACCGTCGGATCGCCGACGACCCCAAAAGGCAAAACAATTTGTTTACTGTCAACCATTTGTTGTTCATTCGACATGGAGTGGGCGACTTGTTTATGTATTTCTCCGTTTTGGACATGTAAGCGGTGTCCTTGAAAACATAATATCATCTATTCTTATTTATCATAATGTCAATTTTGATTTTGAGATGAAACTTTTGATTAAAAAAGGCTACGATTTAGTGATAATACTGCGTCTATGCTATAAACACTATATTACAGACAAAGGTTGACAAACTAAGAAATTAAACATTTAGAGAAATATACCTGGCTTTTCGTATATCCAAGCTTCTTTTCGAACCCCCACAAACTATCGCCAATCTTAACTTGCAAAGAAGCATAGTCATACCTTTTGAGTGCATTTGGTACATTGAGTCACCGTTTATGATTTTCTTGTTGGTTTATGCTAATATTTGCATTACCAATGGTATAATTACCACAGTAAAGGCTCTCACCGAGTCTCTAATAATCGTGTACAAAAGTAAAATGTTCCCAATGTTAAAAATCAAATGCTGCCTACCACATCCCAAAAGTATCTAGATTACAAGTAAACATTGCTATCCAAACACTCAGGATTGGAGTTAGATGACGTCATATTAAACCTATACAAATTTGCACCGACCCTTAGGACTGATACAAGCAAAATATAATACAAAAGCATTTTAACATAAAATAAAGTTTAAGTTGATTAAAAAGCTAAACTAATTCTTTCAATGTTTGCCAATGAAATGTTGAATAGGTGTTTTAGAGCCTTGTTGTCTGCAAGAACATGGTGTGAACAAAGTAAATAGTAATACATATATTTTATGTCGGATTAAATACAGCGATGTTTATTTACACATTACACTCTCTATACAACAATATACATATTCATCCACACAATCTCGACTTTTCATTGATCTTTGTATGGTTCGAGAATGTATCGGCAAATCTGGTGGTCTCATATATTCCTTTGACGAATTTCTTTATGTAATAACCCCTGGATCTGAAACATCCCAAGATAACTACAGCTCGAAATCTTTTTCTCATCTGAAATGATACTTATACTTCCAAATTTGATATCGTCAAGGTATCCATGAACAAACTTATAGAATATTGATATTTGTATCCAATGTTTGACTGGAAAGAAGTCCATGGATGTACGTAAACTGCAATTATGACGAAGCGACCTCGAATAATCCCAAATGACTGGTTGACCTTCGGTCAGTTAGGCTTTTCAGGCCAAGGATAAAGAATACACATCTTATGTGTCAATGTAGACTTTGTTATCATTCCGTAGAGTGTACGCAAACAATAATTACCGCCATGTTTTTGGCACCGACAGTGAGACATATAGCACCCCAAGCGATTTTATTGCGGAGAAGATCGATGTCGTGAATTAATCCTGGACATTAATGGAGTCTGTGAATTCGTCCGAGCGAGACGGTTCATTTACCAGCATTCTAGCGTATAAAATGAGAAACAAGACTCGCCATTTTATTGAATTATAATGGCAGCAAGGCTGTGTGTACTCTATCATTGTGCAGCCTGATCCCGCAATCCGGGTGCAGTTTGATGGCCAGAGAGTGGGTGTCCGACGAATTTAGACCGTATTGGTCGGCAGTTAAGTTGTGGGTGTCCATTGACCAGAATGGAAAGACCCCCAGTGGGCCGTCAAGTAAAATAATAATTAAATGTATCGGATGTCTGTCCATCTGGTCAAGGCTACAAATACTTGTGTTTGACTTACGACTATTTTGTGTCAGTTGGTCTCTTTTCTTGTCGTATTGTTTCCACGACATTCCAATAGCCGGGAAGAGGAACATTGTTTTCCATAACGAATTTCAATGTAGGATGAACATATTTTGAAGTTAACGAACTCACAATTTAATCAAGGGAACACATTCAAAGATGCCTAATTCTTTAGAAGGAAGATATTTTAGGCCTTTTTCATGGTGGCCAATGGCATAATTCATCAATGTTTGTTTTAATCATCATTTTTTTCAAATTCCGGTATTAAACTGCTGTTAAGGTTTGAAGAAATCTCCAGAGGTGACTGTAGAGTTTGAGTATTGTTGTTGGTTATTGATAATCACAAATGTCCACAACATTAGTCACATGCTCTCTGTCCGTAGAGTGCATTTTATTGCGATGGCCAGTTGTAAGGTCCAGCCTTACTGTTACGGGGTGAAAGGCCGTTCGGCTTGATGGTCACTCTAAAGGTCCAGTTTGACCATTGAGAGATGTAAGGGACAAGATTGATCCGATTCTCGGTGGGAGTTCCGTCACTGACCATTCATAACCATTGCTTTGATCCAAACAGTCAATTCTAAAACAATTTGTCGTCAATTTCTCTCCGCCGAGGAAATGAAACCCGGTATGAAATGGACCAGGTATAGTATTAGATTGAAACCCTACACCGGCCAGGCAGGGAGTACGGACGCTGTAATGAAAGCCAGTGATGTACTATTTCTATCGAAATCAGATTCATTCATCAAACCCATCAATATTGTACTGTGCAGACAGGTCGATATGTCTGTGGTCACTTATTTATAAATACGTATTTATAGACAAATATTAGTCTAGGCACTGAAAATACGTATTTATAGATACATATTAGGCTGGGCACTGACAATACGTATTTATAGATACATATTAGTCTAGGCACTGACAATACGTATTTATCGATACATATTAGTCAAGGCACTGACAATACATATTTATAGATACATATTAGTCTGGGCACTGAAAATACGTATTTATAGATACATATTAGTCTAGGCACTCACAATACGTATTTATAGATACATATTAGTCTGGGCACTACAAAATCATTATTTTGATCTTTTGTTGTGTTCCAATCGTGATCACAATAAACATGGTTATTACAAGCGAAAGCTAGACAGAAAATCAGATTCCAATTTTATCAGAAATATATATTGATAAGGAGAACCCGCGATTGTTGGTGTCTAAAGAAGACCTACAAAAGTGACTGATGCATTGACAAATGAGTAGACATTCTAGTGATGTCATTCCTCAATAGAAAGTATGTAATTTACAAGCAGAGAAGCAACGATGTATATATTGAAACATCAGGTGTTTGACATACGGATTTTCTCGTGCAAAGCCGACATGACTAAACAAACGTTCAAAAGACCCGACTTGTTGAATTGACTGTGATCTGAACATATGAGGGTTTGAATCCGATAATCCCAGATATCCCTCGTATAATGTGCAAAACAGACGCCACTCAAAACGAGAGCGTGATCCTCTAGCGAAAAGGAAGCAATATTTCCAGATCTCGATAAAGAACAAACAGGAAATTTGATCTTAAGATATGAGAAGGTATGCACATATCAGATGTGACCAGAGGTCATAAACTTTTCTGCTGTTGAATTAAATGGTAATGGATCCTTTACACTCGCCAACAAATTCTAATCAGTGAAATACTTTGCTGCTGACCAAAGAAAATTCTTGTTATTTTACGCTTTTAAATAAAATGCCGTCAGTGAAAGCATACCATATCATGTTTGCTAGTTCAACAAGACAAATGGTTAGATTCTTCAGTTTAAAGTAATAGATAAATTTCATTGTGTATTCAACATAAATTTCGTTCTTAAAGGCAAATGCTAGTACTTGCTCCAAACTCTAACTTATCATCATGCTTTGAAAACTGGTTCTGACATTGCAAATAAATAATTCGCATGCTTGCACTACGGAAACCCTATTGTTAAAAATTGGAACGGTAATTGTTTGGACAGGTAAACACATTAGTGGAGAATGATGTTTTAATGGCCTACTCAGACCAGATGTGTATCTCATATCACAGCGGTACTGGTCAAACATCTTATAGTAATGACCAGTAACGAGATGACCACAAGCACTGTCTGATAACATCGATACAGGACTTAGTATCAGTGTCCACAATACAAACAGAACGCTTGCAGGTTGTCTGCAAATTCTCTCCATAATTATATCACTTCCCGTCGAGCTTCGGCCATTGACCACGTCCACGACTAATGATATCCAGTAGCGCGCAGTGACTTTGCATGTTTTCTAAAATGACCAGCAAAAATAAAGATTGTCCTGGGGCAGTTTGTATGGTCAACCCGAAATGTACTTTTACGCTGTACATTATCGCCGGAGCAAGTCATAAGCTGTCAATTTTTGAAAAAGGGTTATTAGTAGGGGACAAATATAATCCAATCAGAAGTGTGTTTA
Organism: Argopecten irradians; assembly: GCF_041381155.1. Classification (NCBI taxonomy): domain Eukaryota; kingdom Metazoa; phylum Mollusca; class Bivalvia; order Pectinida; family Pectinidae; genus Argopecten; species Argopecten irradians. The sequence goes on along the minus strand of NC_091140.1, from coordinate 12,864,270 downwards.
CATGTCAGCAAAGGTGTGGAAGTGTGAGCTCGAGGACAGATTATCCATAATTCCGTAATAGAGGAACAAACAAGGCCACGTGGGTGACACTTCCCGTACTATAAATATGTCAAAGTAAGTGATTTACATGCATCGCGTGTGAATGGTAGGCAACAATGTAGCGAGTTAAAGAAATACATCTGAATCAAACTGTATACCAGACGTACTGACTGATTAACCCGGTACAGTGAAATTACATGGTTGAGCTGATGGTATATAAACAAAAATTATAAATAAAACACTTATTGTATGTAAACCGCAAAAAAACATCACAAGTTGTTCTGGCATTTTTATGAATGTATGGCATGATTGATTGATCGGTAATATATACGGAAGAAGGGATTGTCGAAAAAATGTCACGAAGAAACTAAAGATCAAACATATAATTGGCGTTGGTTTAAACAAACAAACAAATAAAGTAAGAAAATAAATAAGTTTGGACCTGTTTAACAATGAATAAATCGTCATTGAAATAAGTAACGACTTCTAAAACGAAAGACAAGAATTTAAAAACATCCAAAGAGAAGCCAGTAGTCCAAGGATAAATGGGAGATAGCAGTACTGGAAGTCCAGTGCAGACCGATATAGGGCGGCCATGACACAAAGACGTGCATATTTGACCTAAATAACCCGGAGATGATCTCGTGTGAACTTAAAATTCACGGACCAGAAAAGACAAAATGCTCATAAAACATATAATTACGTAGGATATGTTACGCATTGGTGGAAGGGGACTATCCCGTGGTGACATCTAGGAGTCGGGACACAATGGGAGAACATACATATACTGTACCAAGTATAACCTTGATGATTTGCGGAGGGGCATTTAAAAGAGAATATGTAATTACACATTCTGTCAAAAGAGGACAGCGGAACTTGTCAGCGCCATTGAGGATCCTTTATGGAATATAACTATACTTTAGAAATTCGTGTGTGTGCTCGGAAAATTTTAGACACAGTCTAAATATTTTTCGACAGAATAAGACGCCTTGGAATATGTCAATATAAATAGCATCTTTATTGCTTAATAGGACATTTAAAAGCGTAATTACATAGTACTGGCAATATATAGGGATGAAGTTTTATCCTATATTGTAAACATGAAACGGGTGTTCCTAATAGTTTTAAGTCGCCATGATCTATGGTCGTACTTTTGGAGGCTACTTGTACAATACAATGAGATTGGTAGGAGCATTCCGAGATCACTTTCACTGTTCTTCTGTTATCTAAATACCCATACTATCTCGATACCAACCCACACACAGGCCAAACACTAATGTCTCGTTAGCTTTAACTGAACCTTTAAGCTCGAAATCTTAATTATTTCCCACTGCAAATCTAATATAGAAGTCCCAACTCGAAAATAAGTTAGCTTGCATTATAATATTAGGTATATAATTGAAAGAGTATATTGCTATTCCTCCAGAAATAATTAATATTCTAGTCAAATGATATCAAGTTTATCGTATTGTAAACAAGGTGTTGTGATCATTGGTATATATGAAGGAGATTTTCGGAGACTGGTGGTTGATAAGTATGGACATGACAATCTCGGTATGTAGGTGCTTAGTATGTCCACTAGCACCCATTAATGGAACTGACCACGACCCAATCTCTAACCTGGCTGGACGCCAGTTGCAACGGGGCTTGACCAAATTTTTCTGTTGACTTACATTTACGTCGGCAAATCAAAACATTCCGTAATACATACTTAGATAGTCGCGAAGACTATATACATATACGATGTAAAGTGTCCTAATTGAAAATTATTTCATTTAATAGGCCGTCTTTTCGTCGCTGCATTAGAAACCTCACAAAACAACTTAAGAATCAATCATCAACGTCTGAAATCCGTTCTTTATGTTTGCAAAACCCGACAGCGTAAGTAACTGTAAGAGATATTGACCTTCGGAATGGAAATCCACATAAGAACTTATTTCTAGTGTAATGAAGTTATCTGTTCAAGGAAGTAGTTTGCTCCATTTTCCCTACCATTATAAAGAAGTTTAAACTTATTTTTTATGAAACCGGTAATATGATGTTGTTATTTCGGTCAAAATGTCTTCACATGTTCCGTAATTTGATCTTTAGGAATCCGACACGACGAAAATTGGTCTGATATTTTTGTCGACTGTCACAGGGTACATCTTTAAAGTCAGGCTGCAGTACACCAATTATCATCACCTAAATATGCCTAACCAAGGATGACACTCTACCTTTACACGGCTGACCTAGTTACATAAATTCATCCGTGTCGCGCTAACCGTCTTACGTTTCAAATAAAGTACGAACGAGCCATCTTGCTTGAAAATGCTATCTCCCAGCCTTCGTCATGTTTCATCAAACTTACCACTTGTTTTTTGATACGATAGGTACTTAGCTCTTGTATCCCCAACAAACAACACTAGATCTGGATTTATGACGTAGGATGATTGTTAAAAACCTATACTGACCATGTCTGGTCATTATGGTGTAATGGTCAGCCAGTAATTGGCCACTGTGACGTTCATACCTGTTTTCCTCTACATGGATACACATCTACGTCATTAGAGACATTTTAGTTCATTAAGCAGTATAACCATTGGTTTTCCTATTCTTGCTCTTTGACGTTGCATGTTTTTTTTTATAATTCTCTCGATGGCTGTTATGTATATGTCAATAAAAACGATTTCATAGCGTTATGACTTCGATATCAGCTATAATTCTAACATATTTAATCTATAAACACTTGCTCTTTTGCGTTTTATGTCCGTTTGATGGAGAAGGTGAATCAGGTAATGTCAAGCGACAGCGAAATGACGTAGTGAAATAAAACAATGATCTCTATATAATTTGCGTATGTGATACTAATAAGGTAACAGAGACGGGCAAAGCGACATTGTCAAGGGGTCAAAAAGGTCTACTGACAGCATCTGTATCCAAAATTCGGGCCAAATTGTCCGAGCACATAGCTCATACATAGGCTGTCTGAGAACCAGAAAAGGTTATAGGTATTGATTTCCCTAAAACTGTTCCATGCAGTACAGGATTCTATAGCGCACGTAGAGTTTAATCACCTGTTGACGTTTTGTCTGCTGCGGGGGCTCAAAGAACAAGTGAAGATCGTCAAAATGTATTTTTAACTTGGTATATAATATTAATATGATGTCCCACATGTAGAAGACAATGTGAAAGTGTCTAAGAAAAAATTCCCATATGAAGATTTTTCTAGGTTATTACATTTTATTGTACGTTTTAATCTATAATTTTAATCATCGTTTAATCTAAAAAGTACAGAAATTTCAAAATAAAAAAAAATCAAATGGTTTTTGTATAGATAATAATAAAAAATGAAGTTAATAATAATTCTTTAAATATAAATCAATAAGGGAATAATTAAATAATATGTGAATGTTGTTCATGTAGATATAACCACTGACTTATTAATTCGATCGTTTACATTAAAACATTTAATGAGCTTAACATAATAGGTACTTAAACCATACCATGAAAGAAATCAGGAGTGGGTATATATTACTGTGGTATTTAGAATGTAAGAAACGTTTGATTTGTAAATGAAAAGTTCCTCCGGACACCTATATAGTAAGCAAGGTACAGATAGACCATAAAAGTGCCCAGGTAAATGATACCTGTCCACGCAGGTGTGCCCTATCTACGGTGTAGGCCCTTTAACAGTTAGTATGACGAGCGAACACGGAGACAGCGACTGTCGTCTCACCTGTTCAATCTTATCACTCATATAACTAAATAAAATAATGACAGCTCTCTCATAAAATAAAATATGGAAGAAAAATATATAATTAATACATACCTGCAGCGAATTTAGGTGTAAAATCCTTATTTTCCACAATGTAATCCAATCCGAGCGAGCTATCCATAACGGTTTTCACACACTCTACACACCCAACTTGAAGCACGGCATCGAGAAAACTAATTGGCTTTTGTTTAGATATTTGTTCCAAACTTTCGAACAATAATTCCAATCCATCGCTATGCAGAAAGCGGAGAATCCATTCCGGGTTCGCCTTAGCTTTTAGAAGCTTCCGTTTGAGTGTTGTGTATGTTTGAACTGAAGGAGAGCGTAGAAGCTCTACCACTCGTTCTGGTTGGATGGCGGTCTCTCCACTGTGATCCGCCGTACTATCTGTGCCGGGGCTGTGAGGCGACCAACCAATCGACGCTCGCCTTACTGCGTAGGCCCACCGCTTTGAACCTTTCTTTGGCAGATTGGTCTTAAACTCTGATTTCGGATTGAAGAAATCGACTTCACTATCAGATACGGACTCCTCCATGATAGGAAGGTTAATAGGGGTCTCTGAAAAACATGGAAAATATCATCACTTTAATATGAATATTTCTTCAGTTTCTGACATGGACATTATTTTGTGTTACCAACGATGGACTCGAAATGTGTTTTTCATGGACTACCTTACTTATGAAAAAAGTTTAATTTTTGTTGGATATTGAACTTAAGGACATATGCTCTTAGCCGTGGATATGAACTTAACATTCAAAATATCTCGGTGTAAATATACAGTACATTCATATGGATTTTAAACTAAAATACTTGTTCAATACATCTTCCCCGATACAACTTTAAACATATATGGATTACAAAGACTCTATCAAACTATGATATTTTGAAAAGATAAAAAAATGTTTCTATGTGACAAAGACTGATGGATATACACAACGTATATATTGTAGAGAAGCACAATTTAAATTCATCGCCAAACACAATCTGGTGAAAGCACAATATATATGTTATATTGTAAAACACCAAACTAGATATCTATCTAGATCTTAAAGATATACTCATTCATTGAATATATGATATTATAATGACATACATTTATCTTAAATCTATACTTTTGTGGGGGAAGTTATGATATTTCATATTTTCTCATTTTTGGGGCCACGACAAATGAAAGTTGTCGCTACGAACTTGATCAATGATGGACACGGCTGAACCTATTTCTTTGTTGTCGAGGAAACCAGAGCGTAACATTTCAATCTACTGTCACGGGATCGACTTATACATACATATCGCCGGCACATTTCTAAACAAAAAATGTACACCCGACTACTTATACACGAAAGTATACATGTGATATTAAATGAATACAAATAGATCCTGTGTGATATAGGTTTATTCTGTATTTGATAATCTTTTACAGTATAAATACTACACCCCTACGCGCCTACACCGGTTTGTCAATAGGTTCTAGCTTTATCACAGCATATGAAAATATCCTCGTTGATATTACGATATAAGATATGTATTACATTTCATAAAGAAATGTGCATAGTAATGTCGGCTGATATTTTGTACTGCATGACCAATCGGATGAATTCTATAAACTTATCTATGATCTTGAAATTGTATTGTACTAATTATGAAGCAGCTGATATAAATCTTATTAATCTTATCGGCTCCGATAGAAGCTTATATTCGTCCTATTCGAGAAGAAATCGGTAAACTCAGACAAATTAGTCCTGAACAAATGATACAATTTTTTCATTCCGTTATCGAGATCGATAACTTGACCAGGCCGTTTCGGTGAATATCTAGCACACTATCCTCTAAGCCAGGCTATATACTAGCGTTCTTTTAAGGGATGGATACTTTAAAACAATCTGGGGGAAGTGTTCATTTAAAGTTGTAATAAGGAAATAAACATCCGTATCTAAAAAAATAAATCATTTCTATAAGTGAACCTTCTGGAAATCCCCAATGTCGGTCACCACGCAAAAGTCGCTCCCATATAAATCAACACCTTACTGAATAAAACTCATTATATAGGGACAAATTGCCATTGTAGCTAGCCCTGAATTGTAAGTGTATCAACCAAGGACAACTTCGCACATCGGTTATGTTCAATTTTGATAACAAACTGTCCTTATTTACCTTTCTTCTTAAAACTCGAATAAGACGATTTGATTAAATTACATAGATCAATAATTGAAATAACTTCGATCAATCACCGATACGTAGTTCGTGAATAGGACAGTTATTGACATCATACATACAATAAAAGAATGACTTTTTACATAACGGTATAATAATGAAGCCCTTTATGGGTTTTTGTTGGCGTTTTATACAGGGACTGTATTGTAAGGTAATCTTTATCGCTGTAGAGTATATGTGTGTGTGTACGGTGATTGGGCCGTGATCGATGTGTAAAGTATCGCCGACAAATTAGTCAATGCAACAACAGGCAGTTAGGCAAGGCGTGACGTACAGTGATAAATGATGTCTGATGTTGTTACCGTAGTTAGTGTAAAGAAACATGGATTCATATTGATTAAAGTACTTCGTTTAAGGTACCGTCGTTAGTCTAAAGAGACAAGGATTCATATGTAAGGTACTTTTTCTAAAAGATCATAGATTATCTGAATTACCATAGTTAGTGTAAAGAAATATGGATTCATATTTCTAATAGATCACAAATTATCTGAATTACCGTAGTTAGTGGAAAGAAACACGGATTCATATTTAACATACTTTGTGTAATAGATCACAAATTAACTGCATTACCGTTGTTAGTCTAAAGAAACGCGGATACACATTTATTAACGTAGTTCGTTTAATAGAGCAAAAATTCATTACACTAATGGGTACCGTTGTTAGTCTAAAGAAACACGGGTACACACCTAACGTGGTTCGTCTAATAGATCACAGATTAACCAACTACCGTTGTTAGTTTAAATACATGCATTTCGTCATATAGAGCACGTAATAGAGCACAGCTTCATTGCACTAACCTTTCGCACTGCATATTCAATAGTAAGTCACCTAGAACATTATCCCGATGTCTTACAGCACATATCGCACCTACTCTTAAATGACATGAGTAAAAATAACAATATGCCGATTTCCCATATAGAACATGGACATTGATTACATGTACACTTCTCACGGCATAGAAACCATAGTGTACCTAACGAAACATTAGCATGAATCCTGCATTTATTTCATAGATATGGCTTCTCAACAAATTGATATAATTCTTTCAGTTACATACAACACCTTGCATTAAGATATTGGTTATCGAAGCAATATGTACAGTACAATAAGTATTGCTTCTCTCGTACTGAATACAATGTCTCTGATACCCCAAATGGTAGCACGTTGACTGCAAGGCAATTCAGACTCTAAACGAACCGATTAAATTTGTGTTATGGCAATGACTTACAAACACGTTCTTACAAAGGACAGCACGCACTTACACGTCCTCATCAAGGTCATGTAACATATAATTGCCCCTCCCGTCAAGGTCACGGAGTAGAGGCCACCCGTGCAACTCTTGTCAGGGTAGATGTGCTCCACAATTAATACGTACTCTTAGAGTACGCAGATATCGCCTTCCCACAATACTATGCGACAATGGCCGATTGTCAACACCGAACATTCGACTCAACAAAGAATTAACACCGAACATTCGACTCAACAAAGAATTAACGCCATATTTCATTCTGGATTATTAAAATGACAAAATATTTCTTTTCATTTGCAATTCAAGCTAGATGACATCATAATGGACTGCGTTACAGCAGACTTATTGTAAACTGCAGTATGCACATCTCTAGGAGAGATTAATCACCATGATGTATCTATATAAAGTTTAAATTACCTTTACTTATATAGAATACATAGCGACTGGTGATTAATACATTCTGTACATGTTTGGCAATAGATTGTGACTCCAGTATCAATTTGGCATATAGATCATATTAGACCGATTTGAACATTCTCCATAGATCTACGGTAAAAATGCAATAAGCTAAGGACTTCTTGGGTGTTCTCTCCTGTGGTAGCTACCCGCTACTACAGAAAATTTGAACTGCAATGAACAACTTTTTCATCGACAAATTCATTTGGGAAGCAGGCAGACAAACAGGCAATCAAACAAACCAATGTCTGTTTGCGTCATTCAAGCAAATAATTTGAATAAAAAGGCCAGTAACACATATTTCGAATGCATGAATTTTTGTACTGAAAATACCATATGGGTGTTATAATACGTTAGCTACTTATTTCGACTTTGACTAGCCTTCGGGCGCATTTTAAGATTAATCTGGTTATAGTAACAAACTTAAAATCAGCGCTTTCTAATCTAACTCAAATACCTGCCTATGTAATTCCTGATCATAAGGTCTAACGGTAATTTCGGCAGCATTGCAATCTCGTTATAACGTTAATTTTAATCAGCTTGTGGCGGAATGTTGATCCTCGAATCTGCAATAGGATTTTTAGGTCGCTAACTCCATGTGCATGTAGATAATGATCTAATACTTTTACTGTATAGACAATCCCCTACAATACACCTCACCAGTAATATACAAACATGCTGACCACATAGAAGAGAAACAATTAAAGGTGTGTGAATACACAATAGTTATTTTTGTTTATTACAATAATACCAAATATTTTAACGATTTCAAATAATAAAAAATAGATTCGTCAATTAGTTCAGTATATGGAATTAAAACACATTTTATAGCAGGTTTTATCAATGCATTTGAATAAGCGGAATAAATGTAAGGAATTTCGGAAACAATTTATCGGGCCATCGAGCTCGGATATGCGTTTGGCGAGAGATCAATTTCTTAGGCACGCTTTGGAACTCTTCAGTGTCGAATATACACGTGTTTGAAACGCTCAAAATAACATGAGACGAGTCGCGCGGTGGAGGGCGATAGGGGTCGAAAGTATAATTTTCGATTTCTTATCTTGACATGTTTAATCCAATCCGTTCGATCTTACTTACACAGGCCGTGTCTGTGACGGAACTAGACGCCAGGGACGGTTTTTACACACCGGTTTAAGGAAACGCGATCTATCTCCGAACTGGTTTGTTTTACGCACATGCATAATGTCGATATAAAATATTTGAATACTGCTACTGTGTTCATGCAAATAAATGTTAAAATATCAGTCAAAAAATAGAATATTGATATTTCGATTTTCAGTTTGGTCACATATTCACAAAGCCATGTTTTTATTTCAATTTCTTATGTTGTTTTCAATTATGAGTGAAGACATATTTTGACTAATATCTTTTTATCAGTTCAAGTTTCATAATATTATGTTGTCAAAAACGACACCAATATTCCGTATTTGCATATTACAGAGTTAGCTCCCTTGCGGGTAGGTATTGATTGTTACGTCATGTGTTTTCGAGCGTAACGTCATACTTTTCGGAGAATTGTAAATTGCGCTGAAAACCTTATGATTATTTAATACTATATACTATATATTTATATTTTGGCAGAGGACAGTGTGAATAATGAAGCTAAAACCTCCCTTACTGCGGCCTATACCTTACCACGAAAATACAGACGATTTTCTGATACATTGTTGTTTATTTCGACATATAGTGTATGATTTATGAACGCAATTAATGTTTGGACCTTCTTATCAGGAAAACAGACGAATAGAGTAAAAATAGCAACCACAAAAGGTCCGTAGTGGTAGGATCAAGATGAACCGACAGACCCTTGAGTCACTGTCCGAGAGGTCCACCCGGTCTAGTTTATGTGGCGAAAAAGGCAGATAAATTAACAAGTGACATTGTGTCCCCTGACGGGCAGATGAGCGCTGTTTAGTACCCCATAAACAATGAATAGACACAAACACGTCACTGTAACAATGGAATTAATTAGCCATACATTAGCGGTTTGTACCGAGTTCAATGTCTTGTCCTTGGTCCGAGGAAAGTTGAAACAATGACCTGTACAAACTGTTTTGAAGTTTAAACGTTATGGAGAATAAAAGAAATACGATTTTTGTAATTGTTTAACGGCTTTTAATTATCCGCTTCAATCTTGGTGGCATTGTTAAATAATTACAATGCTGTAGTTTCAAAATTAATTATCACCTTTAAGACATTTTCAAAGCAATAATTAGATGAATAAGCCTTTGTCTATTTGTGCCACAGATCTGACTATTATTTCAGTTATAAATCAATTTTGAAATGAAGTAAGATATGACTAAATCTGTACTATTGGTCTTTGTGAGGTTTTTGATACATAAAAAGCTATTTTATTTCACTTTCTGTTTTGAAATATTTAGCGTTAGTTTCTGCTACTACTCAGCCAACGATGTCGTAGGCAATGTGCTTCATGGACATTCAGCGAGAAGGTAGGAGCAATTTCTTACCACCACAACGCGATTATATTAGTATCTGAGAATAGTCCTTGAAAGTAACGACGATACATTTAATAGTGCAGGCAATCATTAAAAACGACATTATCTGACTACATAAGAAATAAGTTTACCAAAATAATTGAACAATTTTTGCATACTAGGTTTCTATAAGCCAAACTAGATCATTTATTGTCGCCTACTTATTTTCATTCCAAATTTTCTCTTGACCTAAATTGCAGGGGGTATGAAGATATGCATCTTCCAGAACGCCTGGTTCAGTGATAAAGAGGCATTTAAGACATAAGTGATTTTACTTTTTTTTATAAATGGCCATATAAGTTCTTAAAAATAACATTTAGAAGTGCATTACTCCATGACTAACTGTCGGAATTCTGAAAAAAACGCACAATATAATCAACAGACTCGGTTTTGTATTGGTAAATATACAAATGCCACAATAGGTAATCGTAATAGACAAACATAATTAATCATCAAATCTTAAACCCCATGAACAACATAATGGTCATGCCACCAACTTAAACAAATGAATAAGGAATTAAGTAACAAGCGAAATATATTCTAAAAGAAAAAAAAAATAGAGACCCGATGATACGCATATCAATATTTTGCAATATTGTTGAATACATGATGTCACTAACTGGACGAGGACATGTAGAAAATGATATATTTGGTAAAAGTACACGTGCTGTCGATGCACTATAAGGTTGACCGTTATATAGTCTGTATATCAAATATCCTGCTAGAATCATTAAAACAGACTAAGTTTGTCATCAGCCAGGCCTTGTTTCGTCTTCATTAACAGGTGTTTGGAAATGTGATACTTATTGTCCCCCTTTTTGCGATATGACGAATAGATTTGATCAATTGATTGTCCAATTTATTTTTTTATTTGAAATATATCCATGTGTGTTGTATAACGTTTTATCTGCTATACATATCTTGGTGTTTTTTCTCTCTCCGTGTCCTTTGCTTGACAATGCCGTCTTGATGAGCACGATTTTGAATAAACAGGTGGTGTGTATGATCGTCCCAGAATTAAACCCATAAAACATAAATCGTCTTCAAACCATCTGCCTGTCTAACTTTTGACGAAAAATTATTTATCATTTCTTAACCCGACCAAAATGTAAATAATTTTCATCAGCAGTTAAGCGACTGACAATATATTCCGGAAATTGTGTAACAGCTGTTTGTTGTATTTTAGAAACGACACATTGAAATAAAAATGGCGATGGTTTATGATAATTTGCTTAATCTCAACAATAAATCAAAAAACTGATTCATAATTATACTAACATTATTCGTTTGGTGATAGCATCAGTATTTAGAAGTTTATTATTTCTTTAATTATCAACATATGTTTGACTCACTAAACCATTACAATACTAGGTAAAGGAAAAATAAAAAAAAAGTGAAAGTGATTTCATGTTCTAGAAATGTGAAAAGACATTATGTATATAAGAACATTCCTAACGTGTAAAATACTAGGTATATGTCCCTCGTAAACATCCAACAGGACCTGCCTTCACGGCAATGACAAAGTCATTTGCAAGTTAAAAACACAAGTGATATATGTAGTTTTCTTCTTTGGGATAATGAAGTATAAGAGAGAACGTTCGTCATATGCTACCTGTGCAGGTAAAACTACAGGTGAGATAGGGACTGTATGATACATCCATCTGATTTTAGGCGTGGTGACATTTTCATTAACTCCGGAGAACCACAACTCATTAATATGTATATCCATGATCAGCCATGGTTACCAAAAATGTGCATCAACGAGGTCGTGACCCCAGATCGGAATCTGGGAGAGACTGTAATGTTTCAGAGCTTTAATAAATGACGGTTTGTACCTGTATTGGTACGCAATTACGACATGTATGGCCCACGTGACGTAGATAGGTCACTTGCTGCTGGTACCGGTTTCGGATGCATAAATTATGCACTTTCAATTAGTCTTTAAGATAAACACATGTATGTGCTCGTAAATAAGTTCAGATAAACAAACAGCTGGTAAATCTTCTCCAAGGTATCGCCAAATACTACGTGATAAATGATTGGATATGTAGGTTTTCGTAGTCTGAAGTTCACGGCACAAGTGTAAAAAGACAACAAGGCACACGACTATTTAGATGTAATGTAGCTGAACTAGGACAGTCTACACTTAAATTGCTTGACAGAACATGCAATTATAAAAACACCAATATCTGTTTTAAATCTTAGGTAATTTGTCAGATGAGTGTTCACCTGCAGACAGACACAAAAGGGCAATTTTGACGCCAGGTAAAACAAACAGGGAAACGACACTTTGATTATGTATGGTAAATTGCAAAGAACACTTTTGTTATAATTTGAAATGTATCAAAGAAAAACGAAACAATAAGAAATAGAAAGGGGTGAAGGGATATTGTAAACATATATGACCCATATAAGAAATTGATTTAAGGATATTTATCATCCTGAAGGGTTACGTCGTGACCTTGTGAGAGAGGTGGGAGCGCCTCAAGGTCATTTGAGTGGACATGGTATATAATATTGTAACTAACCAGCGCATTACCTGACAATGCATATACATTTTTGTATGAGTATCGGTTGTAGCAGAAGTATTCTTACTGTGATTATGATATGAGAAATGATGATACGAAAGTCATATGTTTGCCTTGGTTCAATATTTTCACTCACTTTTTGTCTTATAGCAGAATTTAGGAGGTATTAATGACATGATCCGTCAAATGGCATCTATACAGTGCACTGTATGTAAAAATGAAATCTATACAGCAATCACCAAAATAAAGAATGCGCATTGTAATGCATTTCCGGAGATAAAGTGCTGGTTCGTTTCTGTTTTTAATACATGTCGCTTTGTTTTGGCTTTCCTAAATCTACTTCCTGTTCATATCAGTTTTCTGAAAACCGTAACACTACGCTCAAAAACGAAATAAATGTTACATTTAGGCATTTCATTCGAATATAATCTGCAGGATAGTTTGTCATATTTTTTGCAATAAAATATTGTAATAAAAAAGCAATTTTTTTATATGTATCTGATATACTTAGATACAGACACGGAAGATGTTGGTGTTTATATGGGAGAATCGCCGACATGTAGGTCTAATGTGTACAGGTGTCAACTGTAACAATATGGATCATCTTTCCTTTCGTTCACTCAGTCGATGGACGGAAACATTTGTTCTCTCTCAAGATTCTGTTCAAGGTGTTTTTATTTTGGAAGACAACTTGACATGATACTATTATTTTCAATTCTTCTGCGTCACTTCTCTTTGCATATTACATTACCTTGTATGATGTATTTGTAGTGAGGTAAAGCGGCAACACTCTTTCGTTAAACAGGTGAGTTTTCACCTTGAAGAAAAGATAAAACTGAAGTGTATGAAAATTGCTGCGTTAACATTATGAGAGCAGTAAGGCTTAGTTTATAGTCCTTTAACACACCAAGTGTCACAATAAATTTAGTTGTGGTGTAAAACTCTGAACAAAATGTTCAATTCAAGGACAGATGATTTAGTCATAAAACAGACGAAACGACGATTTTTGTAATTTTCTGCATTGAAGTAACCTAGATGGCGCATATCGCACATCAATGTTAAAAATACAGGTGGGGGCAACCTGCGAAAATTAAGACCTGTTAGGTGTGTTATCACAATAGGTAGGTTATATATAGAGAGGCATGCTTGGTTTACTGTATTATATTAAACAGGCAGGGTCATGTAAGGACGAGATGGAGGAAAGTTGGCTGGATATTTGCATAGGATTATACAACTAAGTGAAATAAAATGTCAAAGAGAAAGTAAATGTTTTGAAAAAGTAATAACAAATCATTACTATGATTATGTTCTTAGGTTTTCCCAAAATATGGCTAATTAATGGATGATATTATTTTGAGCATGGTTTAAGAACATTGACAAATCAAATGACTCATGGAAATGGTTATATTTCTTTATGAATAATCAATGATATCGATGGAAAAACAGGGGCCGGGGTGACCGAGTGGTTAAAATGTCTCGATATATTACCACGAGTCCTCCACCTCTGAGTCGCAAGTTCTAATCCAAGGTTGGCAGTTGCCAGGTAATGACCGTTGGTCGGTGTTTTTTCTCCGGATATTTAGGCTTTCCTCCACTAACAAACCTGGCACGTCCTCACAAGACCCTGGATGTTAATAGGACGTCGTTCAACTAATAAAAACCCAAACCCGATGACAAAACAATATTAAAGATCAAGTCGACTTGCACCGATAGCTGACAGTAATGCTAATGATGTACTTGACCATTTTTAATTATTTAAAATCAGGATATTGCCATTACGTCTATTACACCATTTATTGCTTTATCATACCTTTTATTGTCGATGGATATAAATTTAGAAAAAAACATGAGCTCTTACAATTATCTTGTAATAAAGTGTTGTTGTTCATGTAGGAATATGTTTACTACACAAACAGAATCGACATAACCGTGTCATGGGAAATACCAGAACATTGGTCTCTAAACAAAACAGCTTACATGTGCGTTATCTCTACAATTGAATACCATGGAAAGTTAAGCCTTTTGGCGCGAAATGTATCGTGGAATTAGTATACGCAGACATTGATCGAGCAGACGCCGGAAGGATGTTACGTAACACACGTGCGAAACCTCATCACAGCGACACTAGAGAAAGGAAACCGATTTGAATACGGATAATACTGCAACATGAAATAGTTAGAAGGCCCTGCATATACTGTGTATATAATTCCTAAACAACAAATCAACAGTGGCTGATAGGCTGCCGGAGATTTATCAGTTTCGTCGCAATTATTTTAGAGAAGACATTTGTATGGGATTAATTGGTTTATATAAACGCACCTAAAAGCTACAAGACAACGACTCGAGATAACAATGAACAGAAGCATTACCAATTTATCAGGCAAGATAAACCCATTAATGTGCGATTTAAAGGTACTGAATTACAGGTTCAGTAGCGAGACTTAGATAAACCGATGTGTATTGTGACATCAAAAGTGCAGCTGCTTATTTATTACTGCAAAAATAGTTAGAATTAGGAAGATGCAGTGCTTTTACAGTTGAAATTCATTAACGCGAACTAAAATCAACCTACAACTCGAAGTGTTCCTCTGATCTAAACAACTTTGAGTTAAAGACGTTTGACTGTATCTAAAATGCCCACCATAATTGCTGTATATCGAAAAGACAACAAGAAGTGCTGGGAATGAAACTGACACACATTTACAAAACAAATATTAGTTATGTCTAGTTAAACGATGAGATACAATCCTTCTAACTTCACCATACTCAATTCTGGATGACGAAGCATTAACTACTTTTTAACGTAACCTTCAGAAAACCATACATCTTTGTCAGATGAGGAGTGATGTTTAGTTAAAACATTACCGCCCAAACACGGCCGATATCGCTACCATTTGTTACCCTTTCGATCTGTATACAAATTGTCTCATACACATGATGTATTTGTATATACTGTGTTTTGATAATGCTTAATCTGCAGTAGAGCGCACAATTATCCCTTCGGGGTATGTTTCATTTATATCCATCTCACAATCCTACATAGAAAAGCACAATAAATCGACGTAGATAAAATAAAAAAAATATCATAAATACAAAATTATTATATGTACATGACACGTAATTATGATAAATTTAACCCATTAACCACGACGGTTTAAATATGAGTAGTCACGTGGTAAAGAAGAGCTATGAGCGTGAAATAGTCATGCTGATCATAACATCTTAAGCATTACGCGGTCTAACTTCTGTACAAAAGCAGAATAAAGACGTTTGCACTTTTAGATCTGTTCTGCACAGTATCGTCGATATATCTCCGAAAGTCATTTATGATTGTATGAATATAAATGACAAGTAAGTCACGAGTTTGAACACTGAACACCTGAAAAATGTTGAAATTCAATTTCATTTTATCATTGACTAATTTGAATTGGTATTTTACTAACTTAAAGGTATGTGATGTTCATGATACACGAAATGCATCTAAATACAGAGATAAAGGGAAAGGAATGGTGTATTGCATGCTCTTCCCTATTACACAGGAACGGTTACGTAACATGCTCACATTTGAGTGTGTCGTGCGAGACAGTCGCGTGACCAGGTATGGTTTGGGAGCGGAGTTGTTGCCAAACTTCCCGAATGAAGGTATCATACTGCCACATACAATTCGGAGGGACGGAGCAAACAGATAAAAGTTTAATGAGTGACAATACAAGCCTATCTGTTACTAGTAATCAATGTTCTTCTTCGCTAAATATAACACAGTTTTGTTCAGCTGATTAATTTGGACTTCTTCCTATTTTGGCTATTTTCAGAAACCGGAAAAAGGTGCTTTTTCAATATTTCAAAGCAAGATGTTTTCCAGTACTACTGATGGGTAAGTAACAGTGACAATACGTATTGACCGCATGGTTTTCCGTCTTTCTTGTTACAGACTGAGCGGTATCTCATCTCTTAATGCTTAATTCATGTTTGAATAAGAAGAATTTTACAAACCAACATGCTAATAAAGAATAACAGCATCTGTCAAAACCAGGGCAAACGCTACATAGATTGATTATTCTTCGACTAGGACTTTCCATATTATAAAATTCCAAATACAACCTGCCTAAACAAAAAAACCATGCTATTGACGGTTGTCAGCCATATTCGTGGGTTGGCATATTAAGTGCTAGTTCTAGGAACGCTCCCGATTATTAACGTCAATTTTCGATCGAGAGCTACTTCCAATGACCACCCATCCAACGTTTTCATTAGGTATCATCTGAACGTGTGCCAACACTCTGTCTTCCTACAGTGAAGTTCAAAGTTACGGAGCGATGAGGTGAATAAGGGCGTACAGAATTAATACCTAGTATGATGGACAGCTGGTAATGATATGCATGACCCGTCACATCAGTCGTAATTTAACACAGTTAAGTTACGGTCATCATAACCGCCACGTGACCACCACAGGTTGTGGAGAAAAACTGACATTTATGGTACATAGTGTTTAGGACAGCGGTACATCACTGGAGGGGATGTATACATCTAACAGGTCCTTTTGTATCCGTGATGAAGACTGATACGGTAATGTCAATTAAACCTAAAAATATTGTTATTAAGATTTTCTGAACCTTCACTAACCCACCACTGGCTGGGATGTGTATGGTGATATATATGATTTAACAATAAACTGTAATGTTAGAAACCCACCTGGACACAAAAAAATCTTAAGTGTAACGTCCTTTTAAGAATAAGTGGTCTTCAATACATGCAGTGTTTTGTGGGTGTGAATTGCGTGCATGTTTAGGAGACAGCAGTATGATGTGACTCTCTGTAATAGTGCCTTTTTATAGCGCTATCCCACTGTAATACCGATAGATCTTCAGGGAATAACGAATATGGAAATATGTAAAAGAAAATATGTTATTTTTTCCACTAAAAATAAAGATTTCTGTTTCTGATTCCGAACCATTATCGCGAGTAAGTGAGCCTGTTACGTTTGGTGCGGCACAGGGTGACAGCCGCCGTGCTGAATACATAATAGAATATTGACATCAAATTGTTCACAGGTGAAATATTTTCTAATGTATTTATGCATATATTATAAGCAGCAAATACTAAAGATGTTACCTTGCGTATATCTGATGTTACTTCTTGTCATTTCATATTCGTAAACATCTTGGTGAACAAGATTACTTCATTTTTTTCTGACGTCATCGTTAATTGCGTCTGCATAAATTATAAAGATACATGCATATGTAATACACAACTCTGGAATTATGATGTATGCCATAAATAATCTTCTTTGGATATTTTACCATATAAGGAACAACAAACCTAATTAGGATGTTTATTTAGCCCTATCAGTTCTATTAGAGAAATATTTTGTAGCCAAAGAAAGCAAACTGTAGAAAACAAGGCGCTATAGATGCATTGTCATAAATAAATAATAAACCATGTCCATACCATATAAGGACAGACATTGATATAATTTATGTTTAAAAACCCTTTTGATCTGAAAAGGAGATATTTTGAAGTCAGAGAAGACAAAAAAAAAAAAAAAAAAAAAAAAAAAACACGTAGCATACATGCATCACGATATAATGCACTATATAAAAACTAATCATAATGCCAAATTTAGATTTCCCCCGTGGCAACAGTTTTGGTAGTACCGAATTCCCATGGTTAACAGGCTGCCGAGATCTGTAAAGATTGACGTAATCTGTTTAACTACCATGATAAAACTACAAGTATATCGATTGCTTTCTCTAAGAGAGACATCAGTGCAACAACTAAATACAGCCTCAGACACCTAAACACGGTGGCGGATAGAACTAGCTATAGATTTAACACCAGACTGCGAATTACCTCAGTATTTACTGTGTAAATTGGGATGTCATCAATCAAAAACCGAGCTGGTAGATGATCTATTGTATTCTATCAGCTATTATTTCTTTAACTGAGGTGATTTTCTTCGTCGGAGAGATGTGATTAAAAAAACAACGAAAATGTCTCTGACGTTTGGATTTTATCACTTTCTTTGGAATTGCCATAATTCTTGGCGTACGGAATAAAATTAGAAATATGTGCAAAATGAAAGATGTTCTTAGATTTAAAATGACCAAACTATTCCACTTTTATTGATTAATATAAAGGTTTTTGCACACAACCCTTATTGCTTTTGATATTGATATTTGCAAAGCATTACGTTATATGTACATGCGTTTGATAACTTACTCGCCTACGGTTTCGTCGTTTAACTCTCGAGTTTTATGTAGTGTTAGATATGTTTGTGTTGAACAGAGTGAGGACCGACAGAGAACAAACATGCTCCAGACGGAACATGACCATATTCTCTGTAATAGGGTGCTTTTTATATCAAGTTTAGCTTGAGTGCCTGCGGCAGGATGAGACGCAAATGAACATACATATGGGAGAAATGACAATACCCCCTGTCTCGGATAGTTTTTTTTTACATCATTGGAGGCGCAAAGGAACATACACAAGAGGAAAATGACAATATCTCCTGCCTCAGATAGTTTTTTTTAAATCATTGGAGGCGCAAAGGAACATACACAAGGGGAAAATGACAATATCCCCTGCCTCAGATAGTTTTTTTACATGATTTGAGGCACAAAGGAATATACACAAGTGGAAAATGACAATATCCCTTACCCCAGATAGTGATAGTGGTTTTTACATCACGTTATAGAGGGCCTCAAACAGACAAATCCGCCACGCCTGAGGACACATACGGCTTCAGTACCAGGGAGAGTTCATCCCGACCTCCCTGGTCAATAGCCGCAATTACAACAGTGAAAGGAGAGTCTGGCGAAGCGAAAAAGGATCATTGGGAGCTAAGGAAAGTCTATGAAGCGTTCAGTAGAAAAAATTATACGAAGTTAAATTCAGCAAAAACTAATAATTGTTGTTTAGGTTTCCTACCGGTAAAAGTTGCCATAGACTTCTACAAGGTTTACATATCTAATTCACATAAGAGGTTATGGACTTGTGGTTGGTAAAGATTCTCTAGTCGATTGATATTTTAGAGTGACCTTAGTCAATTAGGTAAAGTATAATGAGATATGGTTCTACGATATATCTGTTAATGCAAGCTAATGTATAGTTTAACAACATGCCAAGCAGATAGTCATACTCCAAAAACGCATAATAATAATAATTTTCCCCGTTATGTAATTATCAGCTATAGTTTATATACCTGTTCTTCTGCCATCGCTCACTCAAATCTCCCTTACTTTAGCAACATCGACATTTCTTTTAAAACAGTCTTCGCTCAACAACCAGAATATCCCTACTTCATTCAGATCAACTATTCTCATACATTTGTCTGCCATTTTTGTCTATCTTTGACATTCCTCATTTAATGCTATTTTTATTATTTACAAAAGTATTTTGTAAAATTTACGAATTTAGTTTCTATAATAAATCAGTCATGTAAATGGATTTCTAAACAAACTGTGGTACAAGAAAAGCATTATTCATATATATACTACTGTAAGACGGTATATACTAATCCTATACAGAACTTCTTGCATCATGTTACTTCAGCTTGTTTCCAGAGTGTTGTCTACACCCTACTAATACATATCGTTCAAAGGTTTTGTTATATTGTACGACATTAACGAAGCCCGTAACATACACTCAGCCCAAACACCTAAGTCATCCTACGTTCTCTAGCCTCTCCCGTTGTTACCCTCGCCCCTGTATACATTACGTAGAACTATATGTTAGTTGCCGATGTGACAGGCAATGCTCTGATAGTGTTAGAGTGGGTATCAAACGACAGCGTCAAACCAGCAGGACACCATTGAAACTGGGAAAATCTGGATCAGAGTTCTCCTTCGATCCTCTAAAAAAACTCGATCACGCGACATTCCGACGCCAGACCCTGCACCACGGCGGACACTGATACTGATGTTGACAAATAAAGCCAACAATGGAAATATTCAAATTTTTTGGAAACAATCTTTGTAAAAAGTTCAGAAGAACATCAATTTGTCAAAAAGCTACCTCAATGGAAAATGTCTTTGTGGATTCGAAAGGGTTTGGTGATGTGTGAAAGCATTGGCCTGGAAAACTGGCTATGAATGATGTGTTCTTCAGACAACGGATAGAGGTTGGAGATACACATGATCTGACGTGAATAAAGAGTCAATATGAATATGTTGTGAAAATATCTAAAGTCATAAATTTACATAAAAATTATATCAATCTAAAATCATATGGGTCATACATATTAATGCCGATTATCGTCCCTGTATGGGAGTAGTTCCCAGCAGGTGGAAGGAACCTATCTTCCAATGTATTCTGACTGGAGAAACATGGAAGTAAGTCCAATCTTACCTCTCGTGACACAGCGAAATGTGAACGAGATTTAGATTCAGTAGACCAGAACCTTTAGTGAATGACATTGATTTAATTTTCATGGTGTGTATATTATCATTGATGTCTTTACATTTAAGATTCTGATCGCTTACCGAAAACATATTAAGGCGGTATTACTCTATTTAAAGTGGATGGAAGGTTATGTGAGAAGCTCATCACTAGGTGTTACCGGTCATCTGAGTACAGAATACAGTAAGACAACACCAATATTTAAACCAGATAAATTTAACAGCATCCGACATGCTTGACTGATTCGGATTCTCAGATATTTCGAGGCTAGTTACATATCACGTTGTATATATACACGTATATGTATGTAATGTGACCTTACTGACGTCAGAAGGGTCACGCACTATCTGGTTGATAATTTGAATAAAGCCTGCAGCATGATTTAATTGAAATATCAGTCTATCTGTAACCTGGGATGACAATAATATAGGTATTACCTGCATGTTTGTCCAAATACCTGTAGAGTTCACGTTGAGGTCACGTTGTATATTAGTTGTAAGTCCAGTTTATTAGGAGGTATCTGATGCTATTTAGTACATTTAAGATGATTTAAAAGATAGAGGTTTATTTTGCTAAACTCTAATCACCCATCACTATATACGATGATATCGTTTTCACTCTAGCGGTTTATCTGCTCAGAATCTAAAGATATGAAACCTTCGCTGTACAGGTTTCGGATGCTCTTCCTGTTTTTGTTAACGTTACTGATGTCAAAATTCCTATCCACGCCTCGATATTTCTAGAATTACATAATATAGTTATCATGGTATCATGTTGGTATCCTGGTACGGGTATGTAAATTGATGAACGTATCCGCCGTTACGGTAAGGTTGCCTAACAAATCGTGATGGGACATTACAATGAAGGACAACCAGTCTTTATACACATATGGAGAATATCACACGAACTTTTATTAGATTTCGATTGTTTCCAATGCTTGACCTGAGCTTACATGGCAATCTTTGATTTAACATCACATTACTTATTTCTATATTCATTATATTACAAGCCACGTTCTATTTAAGTAGCATGATTGTTTCGTAAAACGAGTGGAATGAGAAGTGTATATTATATAAATACTACCTGCATTAGAGGGTGACAGTGCCTAGTGTCACCCCTCGGAATATCACTGTCACCCTCGGCTTCGCCTCGGGTGACAGTGATATCCTCGAGGTGACACTAGGCGCTTCGCCTCGGGTGACAGTGATATCCTCGGGGTGACACTAGACACTGTCACCCTCTAATGCAGGTAGTATTATTCTTATTATACCAAAAGTCTAGAAACAAAACTAGTTTTCAAGTATTTGCAATCTATTGAAACATTTGATTTTAGCAAAAGTCGAACAGTCTTACCGTCGGCAGCAGAATAGCATATCAGCTTCTACTCAGTAGCGCTAACTATCATTGCATTATAAAAAAGAATACTAAATTAAGCATTTAGTGAAAATTCTTGTTGTCTTGTCTCCTGCGTTTGTTAAAATCTGAAGGTTTTTGTAAATCTCAATGAAACGGAAAGCTCCGTCCTTAATTTGAAAAAATGATAACTTGAGATATGATAAGAATAATTATGAAGAAAAAAATGCGCCACCAATTATTTTGAAAAAAAAAATGAAATTTTGAAAATGTTAGAATATGTTATTTTCTCCGTTTAATGCAGTCTAAAATTATGACATTCTCTCTCGCAATTGGCTAGCATTTCTAAGATATATAATAATTGATGGTTTTGCATGCTTTTCAACCTTTTTATAATCATAATGTCACCAGATAATGCAATTCTTTGTGATGGTAAAAAATAAAAGTATGCCTTGGCACACGTATATTGTTAACAATAAAAATATATATTCCACGAATTCCTATGGAATTATGTAAAAACAGAACGATTGCAATGGATAAAAGAGGTCGGATTCGGGGACTTAGTTGATGATTAACATATCTTTGATATTTTGCCAACTACTCTTGAGATCGTGAATATGTCAAAAAATCAATTTTACATGAATTTATATTTCAACACGCAACTCTATTAGTTAAATGCAGCTGATGTCACTGTTGTCTTTGTAAGTGAGTTATTTTACACAAAAACATTGACATGCAGTCCATGGCACGCATATCGTATGCAGAAACGCATTGCGAAAGACGCTAGGACATGTATATATATTTACCTGTTCTGTTTTGACAGTTGTAATGGAAACTGAAAGTTAATGAAAAGTCTCCTATACACACCTGTTGTGATAGACATGTGATACATGCATGTTACACACATGTACAAGATATACGAGCCAATCTTTCTTACTTTAATTGCATGTCAGATAGATGTCGGGGGATATTCCATCGAAAAAACACTGGAAGTGATGCATACTACTTCCCGGTGAAGTTAAATTCGGAATAACAAGGATACAGTTTCAATGACCATAGCGATTGTCGTCAATAAAAAGAAGTTATACACCTAAATTTTAGCGACTGCAGTACACCTTTAGCCGAAGAAGTAGAATGATGTTATGATGAAGATGAAAACATGACGCAAACGACGACGAGGAAGAAAAAAACGACAACGACAATGCCACAGCGAGGCAGTGTCCGCCAACACAAATAAGAAGAGTTTTAACACCGAGATATAATGAAGTTTGTCAGATACCATATATAATGCACAGTTAGTGTTGAACCCGTCAACTAATTACTTCTAAATGCACACATGGTGTTGGTTTGTACAAACATGAATCCGGCTTTAGCACTGTGGTCAAAACTGACCGTTTACCCGGACCACGGCACGCGTTCGGTCATTAAAACATTCGTCTTCTGAGTTTTATGACCCTCACAGCCAAACACACATGCTTACATTTATGTTTGTACTTATGGTGCAGAGAAAGTCACATCAATATGCATAAGACTAATTGGAGAGGTAAAAACATATACTTACACAAATAGTCGGTGGTGGGACTACCTTTTATCTATAAACTGCAACATTATTGCTTTAAGCCAATAAGTCAGTAATGCAAATAGCAGATGTGGAGAATATCTGAGTGTAATTATAGTACAAAAAACGGATGACATGACTTATAATTTAGCAGGTAATTAGTATGTGTTTGACCTCCTTGATGCTCTTTTTGTTCCGTAGCGTTGTTTCTAGCGCTATTGAAGCATTCAAGAATGACGAAATGGTTTAATAATTTTCATTTATTCATCACTTAACATATGCTGTGTTTACATCCTAATTTATATTTAATACTAGTCCCTGAGGTAACTTTTGTACATCCCTTTTATGCCCCCGTTAGGGACTGAAGAAGGCACCTTACTTTAACTGATTTTAATCTATTTGATTAAAAAACAGCTGTTTTTGTTGTTTAGGGAGGTGGTGGTTCTTTTTACAGTGTTAAATATCCTTTATAGGAATAAACCTGTCTAAAGCAGAAGATTGTTTCAATGATGATCACATATTTGTGCCTTTGTCGCAAAAAAATTAAAAATAATAACAACTAGACAAAGACCTATATATCACAACGATCAGGCAGGTTAAACTTTATTAAATTTGATATATCCAATCTGAAATAACGTCAGCGGATTAGATTTTTATTAGTATACACCATAAAATGATATTTACTTGTATGTTACAAAATGACACACCATACATGTTTTTGAATATTGTTGATTCGAAAAGCCTCTTTCAGCAAGTATTTATTAAATGCGTCAGGTTGCATCTGTTGACATAGTTTTTACAATTTGTTCTCTTTTGGTGAAAACAAAAATGCAGTTGTGATGTAGATTGTATTTTTTTCTTTCATATCTACACGTGTAATACTGGCTGGTCTAGGGCAATATACTTATGTCGCCTGAGGCTGTATTGCATGGCTACCCATGCAATAAAGCCTCGTTACGTCACGGCGTCAACAAAATCTCTATTTCCTCGATAAAATTTTAACATTTTTTTTCATAACATTGACTGGTTTTACTATAAAAGATGCATGCAACGGAATTTGTGTTGAAAAATATCATGTAATTTTTCATGTATGGAAATAGACTTCATGCAGTCGTGGATTTCTTCGAATTTATTTCAAAATGGCGGGATATTATAGTTGTAAAATTGCAATAAATCGTCGAGGTATGAAAGAAAAATACTTTTTCATAAGTGGATATGAAGGATAGGGATATTCTACCCTCGGAATCACAAAATATTGCAAAACCCTCGGCAAGCCTCGGGTTTTACTACATTTTGTGACCCTCGGGTAGAATATCCCTATCCTTCATATCCACTTATGAAAGAGTCTTATAATATTGAATGCAAATGGTCACAAGGTGAGAATCGCTGACATGGATAAGCTAGACGCCACCAACGCAGTTTGTTGATTATCAAGTTTGGTGAATAAGATATACATTATACCAACATCACAAAAAGCGATTATCATAAACATTTATTGACTAGATTTTTATTTTGACTTCAAATGGGTTAACTTTTGGTTTAAGTCAACATTTAAGGGTTAACCTTTGTGATAAAGATAATACATAGCATTAACTGTTTAAATACGCATATATATCTATAAGATACATATTTGTTATTAATTTCGATGGATATCAATGCATTTTGTTAAATTCTCTCGCATCAACCAATAGATTAACTCTATATCATCTAATGTAAATACGACTAAAAGTACAAATCACAATACACTATTCCTTTGTACTTTCAGTTAAGTTTAAGACCGCGTGAGACCTGCAGACTTGTTAAATCTAACAAACAGCTTCAGAGATTCGTCCGAGTCTTAACGAAGTATGGACAAAGGCCGACAGGTGTACGACTGACCACATCCAGGTGAGATCACCTGTTGTTGTTTACCAGTTATCTATGTGTACGATCAAAACACTAATGAATACAGACGTCTATGCGGACTACTAGTGTATGGCGATAGGAGTGTGGTGGTGGCCCCCGCCCCGGCCAGAAATGACATATGGCTTTCTCCGGTGGTCTCTAGCGTAAGATGTTTTATCTTCATGTTTTCAGTAATATAGACATGTCTCCATTTATGCTTTGTGTAATGTATATATATATATATACGTAAATGTTGCTGAACTTTAGTTGGAAATCGACAGCAAATCATTTAGTAAATAGGATAAGTATTTGTAGCTTATGTTTTCATTTTGTTTTCAATAACAAAATAAAACATTTAATTATTTTCGGTGTATTGGAAAATATACGCAATTTTGGTAACTTTAGTTAACACCATTTGGTCTTCTTGTTTATCGGTGCAATATAAAACTATTACTAAGTACAGCTCATACCCGTAAATATTGAATAATGCATCCCTATTCAAGGAGGTGAATTGCATTAAAAGATGATGACTGACGGTATACGGAAACAATTGGTCAAATACAATTAAAGATATAAAACAGATAAGAGTGGGAAAGAATAACAATGAATTAGATTGTGCTGTTCAACTATTTCGACCAACTATGACGTTCAAACGGTAAACAAGTTGATTGATAATTACAGCAAAAAAAAACCCAAAAGAACAAAGAGATGTGAAAGATTGATATGCATATATTAAATTACATATATTACATCTATATCAATAATCAATTTCTCCAGCATAAAAGAAAATAATTCCTATTCTCTGAACACTAGACAAAGGACTCTGAGATAAATATCGATACTTACCAGCGTCAGGGATTGGGAGGAACCGACGCGACACCTAGGGACAGACACAAGTGGGGGTGTAAAAATGGCCGAAACGGCGCCGGATTCCGTAGATATCGCAAGCACCCTCGGGCTTCACCAGCCAATGAACACAGATATATGATCGAATACCCCCGGGACACACTCAGGAGAGAACATCTGAGGTGAAATGAAGTTTAGAAAGTCAGATGACTGATCAGGTACAAAAACATAAATGCAAGATGTATCGGGCGCAATGGCGGACCAGGCAATACTATAGGGCTTCCATCTGTTTACAGGTCAATCAGAAGAATACAATGTAAAGACAGGTAAGACAAGACAATTCACCTTCACGAGTCTTGTTAGGTGTCGCATGATTAGGACTAGTGAGTCTAAAGGTTTGCTCAAGTGCCGATTATAAAATGTAACTGAAAATAGAGTTTACATATGGAGGAGTTTGATAAAGGTACGAATTAAATTAAATTACATGTAACTAAGACCCCTGTGCATTGCGACAACGAGCCTCTTGTTTAGCATAAATACTGTAAGGTAAAGCTAGAATATATGCAGACTGTTTTTGAAGACAAAAATAGCAATATCTTGCAAGAACTTTTATAATAAAATGAATTGTTTATCGAATTAAGACATTAGTACATATAATATGTTAATGTTACAAGCTTGTTTTTTTCAATTTTTCATCAATTGGAAAGTTTTAGAAAGAAATCATAAATGAAACAAAATGCAACTATAGTGTGATTTTAATAAAAGACAATACCTAATCCTAATGACGTGATTCCTCTGATAAAAAATAAGCAAATCTGTAGCACTTAATCAGAGTTAAATTAAAAAATACCTTGCTAAATATTAACACTGAATTTTGACGAAAAACACTTTCCACAGCCATCAAAATGCTTCTAATACAAATACTTTGTAGTGATTTCCAAAATTACCTTAACCATGTCAAAATATTAAAAAAATATGATCTAAGATTCTGATCAATGTATATCAGAAAAATATCACAAGTAATCGACTTTATTCATATAGTCATACTATTTTATATTGGATTTATGACCTTGAAGAAGCTAAGTAGAGGGATGATAACCGACGAATCTCCGGTATTTCGACAATGCAGAAAACATAAATTTTCTGGCCACGAGAATTCACAAGTATAATATAAATCTTATACATAAACACACAACAATTTCACAGCTTGTTTATACGGCTATCGTGAGTAGACAGCATCCATGCTTTGATCTAAAAATCATGTTCCAAAATAAATCACACGTAACGAGAAAGTTAGGTATCCTATTTCTCGTATGGGATACTGTGATAGTATTGGAGGAACACCCGACCGCCACCCGGGAATATACCCAGCCAAGGACCCATACCACCCCGGGACCATTGTACCTTAGACGTAAAAAACATATAAAGCGACATGCACCATAACTTGGACCATATACCAACCATAAAAAATCCACTTCTGATAATAATATGGAAATAATATATTTATACTTGATCTGTATCCCTGATTTTCCAGACCTTTCAGCCGTGATGTTATAGAAAAGACCTTTTTGAATACAATCAGTGTGTAACTCCCTATCGAATGCGCCCCTTTAAGATAGAAGTACTTTGCTTCACGCTCCTTGTGCACACGGCGATTTTAATTTGGTATAAATGGCAGATTAAAAACTTATTATAAAGGTTATTTATTGGGCATCACTGTTCAAACTTGATTGTTATTGGACCAGGTAAAACTTATGTGAACATTATTGCCTTCTGATGCACTGATAATGTCAAAGATATCTATGAAATTAATGGTCTGCCGACAAACTAAATGATCAATATAACCCATGGTGATTAAAATATCCCCTTTTCCAGGTAACAAATGTGTTTCATATTCATAATAATGATATCTGCCCCGTTCTGACCAGTCCGGTTGTCTGCACCATGAAGTCCGACTGATTTACTGGTTCGATAGCTGGACCTCTATACCCCGAAGGATGGAAGTGTTCGGTTGTAAAAGTCAGATCACTACATTTCTACGTATAAAATGAAAGTGATCGCGAGTTTATTATTGTGAATCATAAAACATAAAACTTGTACTTTTAGCTAATTCCATTCAATAGAGCTTCTTTGATTGAAATTGAACACCTTTGACTGTTTACAGCTTCGATACTCTCATCTGAGATTCAGAAGTTCAGTGACATGACCTTCAAAACGTGATATCCTTTGCGAAAAATGACGTCATATACACCATGTAATATGAATATTTGACTTTGCCGACTTTGTAATAAAGACCCTATAATTGATTGTGATTTAGATTTAAGCTAGAGGAACAACATATTGTTATGTTGTTGACATGTTTAGCATCACTCTTATTTTTAACTTTTGCTATATCCATGTTTAAGAAAATGGCAGACGTTTTGCGGATATCACTGCAAAAGTAAGAAAGGAAAACGCACGACCAATAATATAAGAATGTAGTTCCTCTTATATGGGATATAATACTTTCATGTCAGTTTCAGCAATTATTGTAAGTATGTTTGAATGCTGGTATCCAAACATTTTAAGACTCATTTTATAGTATTTTGTGGGATAGCCTAATATACACAAATTGCCTTCTCGACTATCCTTTATGACCAGAAAGATCCGTTTTGCGAGTTGTAGTCCACCTGTTCGTGACAAAGCTATAGAAGGTATATAACACTAGGTAAAGATTCTCATTTTCCTTTGAAATAAATACGACACCCGACACCTACTTAACCGCCAAGGTATGATGATCCAATCACCTGAGATATAAACCAATCCCAATTGTTGACTATCTATGTCAAATACGAGACAGTTAATACTTTTTATCAGAATTTAATTTTTATCGTTTTGATACGCATTAGAGTCATTCACCGGAAGTTAATGAACCAAGAAATTAACTTCCGGTGCAGTTAATATATTTATCGACGTTGCGTTTATTTCTACATTTAAACGAGTCAGTTAAATAAACAAAGTGTACCAATACCGAATATGTGGGTATATATATATTTGACTCTGGTGGTTTTATGAATGAATGCGCTTTTGCGTTTTGCAGGCAACTTATTTGAAAGGCATTTCATTCATCAGCAACTATCTAAAGATCTTCAAACAAAACCACAACGAACGAAACTTCTCGAAAGGAAAGGATTGTACTTTTGTGGCTAGACATGAATTGTTGTACTCATGATATATGACAAGAAGACGAAAGTTTTTATCTGTTTAGACTAGTCTCAATTACAGAGGCCAAAGGTCATGTCAAGAACAGTTTTTAATGACGTTATAGGCAAACAAGTATAGACGTAGCTTTAACTAAACAACAAATCGGACACGGAAATCCCCGCCGGATAAACAATACATTTCTTTTTTTGGATATAAAAAGTTAGTTGTTAATCTTTATGAGGCGTGAACTTATGTTTGTGGTTATGCGCTTACGCTGTAAACAATGTTTGGAGGCTGATTCAGGAGCTCTCCCACAAAAAATGAAAAATGGAATTTTTGTTTCGTGTGTGTGGAATGAAAACAATAATAATGATAAAAGCAATCTAATTTGGAGACAAATCTCCTCGAATGCACCCATGTATTAGGGGAGCATATGAAAAGATCAGGTGCATAAATATCCTCCATACTAAACAGATATGACAACACGTTTGTAATAATTAGAGCCTCAACGCATAGGCAGAGTGTGCAAATATTATAATTGCACAAAATATAATCATAAAACATAGTTAGAAATATGATATATTTCAAGGTCAAAAATATGACTTACAAATTAATCTTTAAACTTCACACAATATCTGTCAAAATTATGATTTTTTTTCTCAAAAGTCGAAAAATAATTGGCGTTTCTTAAAGTACATATCACAAAGGGTAGTTGAAACTTTAGATTTCTGTTTAAACATGGTGTACAAACGCTTCGTCGGAAATATGGACAGGTGCCTTTGTGCTGTCGAAGACACCCGGTGCCACGTTAAATGGTAAAACAATTAAGTAGGACTTTGTGTTTCAGTGTAAAACAATGATGATATTTCTTATATATCGGGGGATTCACCGGGTTATCAACATACACGCACTTGTATTATCTCACTATTGCAATATAAAAACAAAAAAATCGTCCACATACTCAATTAGAAAGGTGAACTATTTTTATACCTTTATATATGTTTTGCGTAATAAATAAGTGTGAAATTAAAATGATCTAAGAGGTGATAGGAAAGACGAATAAGGGCAGAGACGGAACAGAAGGAAAGTAGTATTTTTACGACAATTTCATGATGAAACTTCCTATTCAAGCGGATGACCCGAACACCTGTTGTATTAAAATGCTTCATAAATGAAAATAATTTTTATTATTGAATCTCAAGTTATGTTTATTTGTCTTTTATTGTGGAGGAAATACCGTTACTATAATTGACATAGTAATAATTATAAAATGACTAATTATCGTCGATATAAATTACGACATAATTTGTACGATAAATAACACTTTGTTGAATGACTTTCCACAGGGTTTACAAAAGCAACATGCAATATATGTACTGTTATGACAATACCAAGTCTCATATCGAGACAAGTCCATAAACATTTTGCAGGTGGTCTTAAATATGTGTAATAGAATTGAAATGTTGGTGTAATTTATCTTACCGAGCCAGTCTAAAAACCAATATCAAAATAGCGAGTACTTTTAGCGGTGTACACACGCGAGCAATGATTTGACAGAAAGTATTATGTAATTTTAGAATCATTACCTACCTTAGATTATATATAGATTTACCTGATAATTGTTGTTTTCGCTTCTTTTTGACCATGACGCATAAGTACATAACAAACCATAAGTGTACTTTTAACATATTGTTTCCAGGAATATAAGCGTCATTTAAAGCAGTCGGCATACAGGATTTTTTTTATTCCTGAAGCCCAATTTGTATTGAAGCATTATTTTGAAAGTTAATTTTACCTCATAACCTCAACGGTCATTAAACGACTTTCAGATGGATTTAAGCCTGACAATAAAAAAAAACATCATCGACCTACGGTCAGTAACTGACAACTGCCCATATTGGTCTCTTATTGATAACTTAGAATTGGAAGGGTAGAGTAATGAAATATGAGGAAATCTAAATCACATCAATAACACAACCTCTGAATTTAGAAGTTTAATTTTAAATGGTTAGTTTACATATCAAAGTAGAAACTATGTATATGCTCCAAATTTTTAAAGCCTATTATTATGTACCTTCACATCTAGATCTATTATTTCACCTTTACAGACATGCTATATCATTTGTAAAACAAGCATAATGCAAAACCTTTATGCACATACTAATGAAATCTACTTTGATGTAGTATAACATCTTACAGCTTCAGCTTTGGTGTTCTCACACGTGGTGCAGCCAGGCCATGTCTATCTCTGTCAGAATTAGTCACGGAGTTCACACGACATCAGATCATAATGAATTTACGGCCTGTTAGTATGGCAACCGGCCTGGCGAAACTTCAGATAATCTCAAACTAAGACCCCAAGCCCTTTAATCCACGGCGTAAGGAAGACAGGTACTAAATTTTACGGAACTGTAGCTTAGGCAACAAACGAAACGTAACAATGATCGGTGTTGTTTCGTCTGAATGCTGTTAGAAAAGGGTGAAGATTTATCATCTGAACACTTTAATCAGTCAAGTGTGAGAGATACAGAACCCACAAGTATGAACAAATCTCGCTGAATCACGCTGAATCACGCTGTAGAAAGCTGGAGGAGTATCGCTAGTGGGTAAAACAAAGTTAGATCCTCATCTTTTATCTATTACGGAAGCAAAACCGTAACAAATTCAAGTTAAATCTGTTCAACGCGTGCTTTATGGTGGAGAGATTAGGCAAGAAGAAGATTCATACCTAATAAAGACAAAATGTCAATACCAATCAAAAAGATAAAACTAGAATAAAGTTTGAAAACATAACAGCACATTAGAATAAGATAGAAAGAAAAATTTAGATTATTCGAACAGATGAACTTATCGCGATTTTTACAAGTACTAAAACAACGCGACAAATACAATAATTCAAAGAAGTATATAAGCAGTCATATACTTATTTTATGTATATCTATAAGCATTAGTTATTTAATGATGAGGTAGTCGACATGTAACCAATTTGGACATTGGTACTAATATTACTTATTCTCAAATCTTGGCAATTATTCCAAATATGCCATATTTAGTTTTAAATGCTATCAACATTTAGAAGTTTGTCAACAGTCGTGATATTTGATCAACATATATGATAAAACATCACTTTAATGAGAAACACATTTATTCATTTTAAACTCATTAGCTTTGTGGTAAATACTGAACTATTTAAATGGGTTAGACGGGACAATGCTTTGGATCATCTCTGGCCTTCTTACAGTTGGTCATGTTTCATGTTGTGTACGCTGGTTCCCCTCGGACTAATTGTGCAGCGTTTACATTAAAATATAAGGTGAATTACGTTCTGTTTGATAATCATTATTCAATCTATCAATGATAATTTGGGATTTGGGTTGAAATATTCGTAAATAAATTATGTCTATTATGGTGTTCCAGTAACACAATACAACAGAAAATTAAATCATGCATAGTACTAAGTTTATCTATTAGAACAATACCAATTTGAATAACAAGGATTTGATGATTGCAAAGGATTTGTTTTTTATTTGATTATATGCGCACACGTATATCACATTATCCATATATATGGTATTCAAATAGATAAATGCATAATCAGAAGGTAAATGACATTAACAACGGAAAATAGAATATTACTGTAAATCGAGCATTATACAAAAGCAAACTAGATCCTTTTCCCATAATCATTAATAGATACATTGACAATTTATTTACTCTAAATCTTATTATCTCTTAATATTTACAGTTTGTACTGATATAGACTCAATAACCAAGCTTTCTAGTATTATCATTATCAGTGTATAATGATAGTACATCACGTGCGGCGATTCTATTTTTACAGGAATAGTCGCTAGCGTAGCAAAGTGGGGTCATGACTCCATGACCCCACTTTTGGTGGGAACATATGAATGAATCTATTCTGATCAGCTGTTCAATCGAACTAGTTGACGATGACGGGAGAGAAAACAATATGGGTATTTTAATAAAAATTATGCAACTGTCGCGAGAATAATTAATATTCATTTACGTGAAAAACTGTAAATATAAGGAATAGATATTTATTTTGTTGAGGTTATGAGGGTATAATGATAATGTCGCCCGTGTAAATTATGAATCTGTTGAATATATGCATCAGTTGAATATATTAATGTAGCTTAAAAGCAGGACGAATGTGACTTAGTAAAAGATGATACGCAATATCAAAACAGCAAAATTAATTATTCAGTGTCTGTGATATAACTGTGTAAATGTCTAAATTAAAGAGACAAACCGTCAGATGTTTTTTTTTTATATTTGTATAATGTTGACGTTTTATGTGTAGTCTTGCTTACTGACGATCCTTGGGTGATCCCCAATTTAACTGTGCAGCAGTCTTACGTGTGAAAATCAAAAGTAGGCGTGGTTTAGAGGTCACGTGGGTCAATAACCATGTAATCTTGGGTAATAATTCAATGGTAATAGTGACGTAGGTCCTATACAGGTGACAGACCACCTCCTAGGAAGGGCGCCGTTTCCATGGGAACCTGTCACGCTAAAACTATCACTGAATCACAAACATTATGTAAGAGGTTTAAAAATCTTCTCCTGGTCGGTGAGTTGTGAGGCTCACAAAAATTTAGGATGACGGAATATGTTTGTCTTCTTGAAGTTAATATAAAATGTCAACTTACATAGAAATTACACGAGGATAGCAAAGGTGTTAGGTTCGAACCTTTGAGGAGGCCTACCGATTATTTTGTTCGCAAGGTGTAATCTATAGCGAAAAAAACATTCGACAGCAATATGTTGCTGGAGACAAATCAATACGTGAATATATCACACGAATTCAGTGACAGAAATACATTTGTATATTAATTGAAATACAGACGCCATATTTTCAGCCTATAAATCATGAATGCTATTCCCGAAAACAAATAAACTTTAAGCAATGCAACATCTATTTTAGATTAATACAATCTACAGCACGCGATACAGTAGTTTTGATGTCAGTGTTGCTATTGTACTGTGGCTCACATTTGATAATATTTACGCATAATTATGCTGCTATTTTTCAAACTTCATTAGCTCAGCAAAATCAGAGAAACAAGCCCGTGAATTTTTGATAACTATTAAGAGAGTGTTTTGAGAAATAATTATATCATGATAACTTAATATTAACGAAATCTATCTACTTACCTATCTGAGGTATATAACGTTAAGATGGCATTGTGTGACCTTTGTCAAGTTTTAGGATCGTTCGCCAGGTGAAGGAAGTATGTCACCAAGAAACCACCATACCTGTTCGCGCCGCGGTGTTAACTTGAGTTGTGCTTCAGAGATTTCCAACACACGCGTAATTAATCTGAGGATCAGATTCGAGTGTACACCAGTAAAAATTGAAGCTATCCCCTTGTTATCAGAGACCAAGATCAAAGAAACGTCAACGTACTTGGTTTGTATTCCTGACATTGTCAAGATATACACTTGAACTTTGTTTGATAAGAGAATGGTACATTTAATTAATATCAAAACCCCGTTGTTAGGTATTGAGCACATTTGAAATTGAAGTTTAAACTAGAATAAAGCTAGAATTAGCCAATTTTCACGCTTATTTCCCGATGTATCAGTTTTGCTTGGGTCCTGGTTTTGTTAGTGTTAAATAAGCTTCGCCCGATTACACTTGATTCCATTGTAAGTAGGAGCATTGACTTCTTGGAGTTAACGCCCTTTTGGGGTTAGAACACTTAACAATGTGCCGCTTATAACATAAAAAATGACATGTGATGGGTCGCTCGTATTATTAAAAATGATATTATCCCTTTTCTTCTTAACAAGATGTTGGACATATAATTTCATAGCAAAACAGTTTTTTTAAAAGGTGGACTCTTAAGATTTAACGCATTTCTAGGGTTAATATACCAAGCAATTGTACGCGTCTTATAACATAGAACATGACTAGTGATGGACCGGTCGCATTGATAACAATGCTATCTTCATTTATTTCTCAACAATATCTTGGACATTTTATTGATAGCAAAACAAACTTCTTGAACATAATATTATCGTGTATAGAAAGAACTTACTTAAATATTATAAAGTGATTTTAGTTGGCATAATGCTACGGATGTGAAGTTAAAACCACACACATAGCCCTAAAACAATGCTCCACTTTAGGGGCAAGTAGTCTAGATATCGAGTAAATGTCTGTCTAAAGTAACCGTGATACTATCGAGAGTCAATGACGTGGTTCATTTCGCTCTTGTCCCAATGACGTCACGGTATCTGCACGTCAACAAAGCCATTGCGGTATAATCTGCACTAGGGTATTGCACCATTGACCTGTCAGTTGTGTGCATTAGTCGGCGCATTTAATAGGTTAATTTACGACCGGCAGATTAGGCTGGTAGACATGTTACTGAACGTAATGTTTACCATGGGAGGTTTCATTTAAACTTCATACAATGTCATAGCGATACTAGGAATCAATTAAGAAAGTTTCAGTGTAAATGTACGGTCTACAATCAAAACGATATTTTTCCACAGAAATCTACACATGAATTTGTTGTTCTTATTCATCTTTTGGTACCAGGTGGTGGTTGTTCACAGATATCGTCCAAATAGAATTATTGCTATATTTGTCGTATGGAGTAACATCGCACTCATTCACTTGTGTATCTTATATGCAATCATCATTGTCAGTACTGTCCTCTTGACAATCCTGATAATACGGATCTGCTGAAAGCTTCTTCTGACAGTTAGGATCAGTAGGTACAGCTCAATAGGCATAGATTCACTATTTTCCAATTGTTGAGTATTTATTTACCAGGTCTCACGTGCCCCTGCTACAGGTGTTTGGTCATTTCTATTTGACAAAAAACATTTTGATGTTGTTTTGTTGTTGTTGTATTGAATAAATGAGAACAGCAATATACAAGTATATTGTATCTGAATTGCAGATTAAAACCGATAAAATGAAAGTGAATATAATACATTATGTATTGGAAAGTATTATTCTGAAGGATCAACGACTTTATTGTTATGTTTATCAAGGTCAAAGGCGGGTAATGTAATTGTTTCAAAATGAGGATTGAGGGATGGAATATTTACATCGAACTACTTAAGTATCACAATATCACCAGTAATAATGATTATTTATGCAGTTTTAGTTCAGAAACGGTCGTACAATTCGTTTGTATTAATTTTGCTTTCATATTTATTTTTTATCAGTAATGTACACGTATATAGTTTGAAGAAATGAAATGAGCATTAGGCATTACGAATAAGGAGGTGTTGATAAGAAGCAAATATTTTGTGCAGTCATTAGCTTGTGAAGTTTAAATGAATACCCTACAGAGATATTATTTGTTGATTATCTAATAATCTCTGCGCTACATTGCTATACTTATCAATCAGTACAAACATCTACAACTTAAATTTAATCATCATTTTTAACATACGTAATTAATTAACAGTACAATTGAGTAAACTACGACCTATAAAATAATCATACTAAATACGTACACAATCGACACTTAAAACAATAGAGCGATACATATCTTTACGTCATGCTAATTAATTTTATGTAATGACTTGGCCAATTTTAATTTAGTTTTCTAAACAAAGTCATCATATCGTGCGAAATCAATTATTGTTATGTTAAAATAGCTCCATCAGATATGTGTAAACAGGTTTGGTCAACAGCTTGTGTAGTTTGACATTGTATGACACTTATATTACATGATCAACATAAAATCACGAATCTCCTTTTCTCCTTATCATGATAAGATATTATATACAAATATATTAGAACAGACTTACGGTCTAGAACTCCAATCTAGGGTGTAGATAATCCCGGTAGTAACTCCAATCACATTAATATTGAAATTTAAAATTTAACAGTAGATTGAATTCCATTGGCAAAAATTCACCAGAACTTAAAAAAAGTCTAACTTAATATCATATGCTACATTATGCACATGTCTAGAACATTTTATATTTATTCTGAATATAGGAGCCAAAATATGGCATATATATAACATATACAACAATAGATTTAACGTTGGTAGACGTGGAGGGGTTGGATACATTGGAAGACAGGCGAAGCGTTTAACTTCAGCTTAGGGACAAAGGTTCGAACACAAATTACAGCCATTGTTAAAAGACACATTGGAACAAACGACATTAAAATGGATGTGTCAACAGGATTTAAAGCTACTTTGTAACTCTGACAAGGACATAGAGTAATACGTATTGAATGCTACACTGAATCCGTATCTTATTTCTTTTGTACTGTTAGATATTGGAAGTGTGTATTCGGTGATACGACTCTACGATCGAACATTAGCCTTCAGAAATCTCAGTGTTAGAATATACTTTAAATTTGATGTCCTGGAAAGCAATATATGTTCATGAACGATAATTTAGCATAATGTATACTAATACATCTGAGATAGAAATATCCAAAGGCAATGCTGCAAATAACTCTTATTTCAGGTCTAGATTAAAACGATTTTAGTTGTTTTTATCTTTAATCTATTAATCATTTTTTTAAAGAAAGTTAATTTCATTTAGAGTCATGAAACCTAATGTTGCTTGAAAGAGAGAAAACAAAATAAACTACTGGTAAAATATTGTAATAAATATGTGCACGATAAAATTCAAATTGAATAGGGAGGATAAGGATCGTAAATACAGTCTACTATGGCTACAAATTATGATCGCTTTAGAGACCTCAATGAGGAAATAACTACATTTTCGCGGCGAGTAAAAATCGCGTTTCATTGTCGCTGGAAATTTCCACGATGACACAATTTCGTGATTTACTCTACTATAATTGTAGCTGAATTTTTGCCACTGTGAAATTTTGCCTGAAATTTTGTGAATTGTGAACAGCTGAGAAATACGCAAATGAAATGTAATCGCACGCAAAAATAGGTTGGTTTGCAATATCAGAAAATGCATTGTATGATTACTAAGATACCCAGTCACGGTAAACATAACAACAGTAACAGTTGCGTCATTTGATGGTATTCCACCGCACCTCACCAGCAGACAAATCTAATAGCACTGTTGATAGGTCACAATATATTACAATGTTATGATTAATCGTGCTAACATATACTCTGTATTGGATAGGGGAAAGAATAATGCTTAAATGCAGTAGGAAGAAAATGAAATTGGAACTCCCCTAAAACATTTTTCGTGATATGAATCTTAGGAGATTCCGACTGGGAGAAATTTATAACATCACGACAGATATTTATATGTACAGGTGTTCAATCGAGAACATTATTTTACCAAATCTATGACCTTATGTAAGCAAACGTGGCACGTTTTGTTGATAAAACGGATCAGGTAGCTTAAGTTTTCCAGTGATAACGTTCACCCCAATCTAGATTGTAAAGTACGTACGAGGGATAAAATAAAAGTTTATGAATTTTGATGGAATAAAGCACGGTATATGCCTGAATAATATAAAGTACTGTCGACCCTGCCTGGTAAGTCTTAGTCATAAATATCAATATCTTTACCCAGACGGCAAGATGTAATCGGTAATACTATCCATCACATGGAGTCAACTCTGAGTGATTGTAAAGACCACACAGTCACATCGATTATATTCATGTTCATCTCATTACAAAGGACAGGAGTTTGACCTATCTGCAGTTGGTGTGAAGTATTAATGATGATGTCTAATTATAATGTATTTTCATATTACAGAGTTATCCTTTCGGGTAGGTATCCATTGTGATGTCATAATTTTGTGAACGCGACTCACGTTGTTTTCCCTGAAAAAGTATGACATTCTCCGCTTAAACACATGACGTCACAATCAATACCTACTCACAAGGGCAGATAACTCTGTAATATGCAAATACGAAATAGAATACCCAGGTGAACAATCTGGAACTATTTCCTAATATAAAAATTCTCACATTGGAAATACTCGGGATAATGACAATTTAAAAATAATTCTACTGAAAGAAAATTGCATTTTATCTGTGTGATGTAAGAAACCAAATAAATATCATACAGAGATTTGAAAATATCGAATATACAAATGCTTTAAGCATTTAACTATCTTCATATGGAATCTATGGTCTATATAGATGCCAGAGCTTTGCAGACAATCTTCATAATGCGTATTTTGAAATATAAAGTGACAAGGGAATGTAAATATTTAAATTTAAACAACAACTTGCCATAACTGTCAGCTGCTTCGATACCAACATGACTATAGAAAATTTCGTTGTTTTCTAGAATGCTATTTAACCACAAATATAGATTCAAGAAATGTTTTAAAAGTTCCAAAAATCCCCACGAATATTCCCTGCAAAACACTATGCCAAGAAATCAAATATTGCCATTTTGAAATGAATAAGTAAGGTTATAAAACAATAGAAAATAACTACCAAGATAATTTTCAAATGAATATTGTGTGTTGTTCTAACTGAAATCCTGCTGTTTACCTTTTTTACTTGAATGTTTTTTTTTCACGAGAAAACAGTATATGGTGGCGCAGTGGTGTCGCTAGATTGTATTGAATGTGTAACCGTGTAACCGTGCATAAGATATACTAGCAGCACACCAGCAGGTATGAGAGAAAAAAATATCAAGATAGCAAAGGCAATATGAAAAGGAAACCAATAATTATAGTACTATAAGCGTAAGCGATCCGTATGTTGTGTAACACGCATTATCTGCTACTTGTCTATATAAGTCATCAATCGTAAATATAAAAAGCCCTGTGAGACGCTTATGAGTAATTAATGAACATTCATGAATTCATGAATAAAATTCAAGAATATTCTTTAATTATTCATTAATATTTTCATGCAATTCATGAACTTAGAAAACGTCATGAATAATTTAGGAAAAAATATTTCATGAACATTCATGAATCCTTTCAGTTATAAATTCATGAACGTTTATGAATCTCTTTTATTCATAAAATCATGAACATTCATGAACAACTCTGTCATGAAAATTCATAAAAAGTTCATGAATGTTTTCAGAATATTCATGAACTTAAAACCATCATGAAAGATCATGAATATTTATTCATGATAATTCATTAATTAATCATGAACTACAGCTCGCAGCCGTATGCACAAACAATTCATGAATATTTATGAAACTTCATACACTGGAACAATTCATGAATATTCATGAACTAGAGTCGTGTTCATGAAGTTTAATGAAAGCAAGTGGGAGTCAGCGGCATCTGAATTTCATGAACTCTACAGGGGGTCCAGGATTGAAATTTTCTATCAAACAAATGACAATTCTATTGGAATCAACTTATGACAATAGATATAATATATATTAATATATTACATCAGAAGACCACCAACAGTTTACTGTGTTCATTATATTTTTAACTGCCACAGATAAGTGCTAACAAAATCTGTTTTCATAGTTGTAAAGCATGATAGTTTATATGAGCAATTTGATTCAGTAACATTTGACAAAATTTCACAAACCAAAATCTATGCATAATCACTATAACAATATGAGTGTGCAACAATTTAATGTTGAAAAAGAACTGCAGATATATCAAAACTTGCTGAAAAGTGTTCATCTGTGCTTAAAGAAATCATGGAATGGAGTAATCCGTTCACGTGTGTGCCAAAACTTCCATTTTAAGAAGAATAATGTTTTCCTTT
Source organism: Argopecten irradians (assembly GCF_041381155.1). Classification (NCBI taxonomy): domain Eukaryota; kingdom Metazoa; phylum Mollusca; class Bivalvia; order Pectinida; family Pectinidae; genus Argopecten; species Argopecten irradians. The sequence goes on along the minus strand of NC_091140.1, from coordinate 12,822,648 downwards.
CCACGCGCCAGCAGATACAGCAGCCATTTTGGATTGTGACTGTTCTGGCGGGAACTGTATATAGAAGTCATGTGACTCATATGGTCATGTGACAAGTAATGTGACTTCAGTGGATATTCATTAAAATTCATCAAAATGAATGAAATAGTATATCACGAATCATTTATGAAGTTTTATGCATAACTAATATTCATTAAAATTCTTAAAAAAATGAATGAAACATTTACGTTCAGTCAATATCAGTCATGCATAAAACTTCATGGATAATTCTTGACACATTGATCATGTATAATCATGAATGTTTCATGGATTCATAAAACTTCATGAAGAGTTCATAAGAGTCATTTAATGAATATTCATGAACTTTTCTTCATGAACCACAATCTGCTAATATTCTTGAAAGTTCATAAACATTCATGAATACAAGAATACCATCTCGCAGGGGTAAGAAGACAATAATCAGACATAGCTACGTTGGTACGAGATGTACTACATGTATAACACTGTACTAGAAAAATCAAAATAAACTATTATATACTATACTAGAAGGCATTAATAAAAGAAATTAATAACCGTTTCAATTTTATAAAGTTTGGCTTGTTTTTGGTTTTTTCTCCAGATAATTCAGGAAGTGATTTACAAAACGTGCTTTTGTTTAAGCCTCAGTTTATTTCGTCACGGAAATGACCTTTAGATCCAGTCACCTACCCTTTTCAGTACAAGCTGGAGGGTATCCAAATAACAGTCAAATTTTGACCCAGGTTATAAATTTATCGTTATGTTTTTGATTGCCACCAAGTCAATATTTTACATGTCGTTGGAATTTTTATTCAAACTATAAATGAAATATGTAGTATACATGTACACAGGTCACGGTCACGTGACCGAATCTGGGTGGACATGGGACGTGGCACGGGTGTGTCGGGGTCATTGAGTGCACAAGATATCACAGGCCAATTCTAATAACAAGAATTATTAACTATATATTCCGGAAATATTACACCTTAATGTTTATAATGCACTTGCAATCATTTTAAATTCAATTCGACAAAATTTATTTGTGATTATCCATAGATATCATTCAATCCCATTTATATATATCTTCACAAAAATATCACAAAAACGTGAAAGATATGATTTAAATTGTTGACACACAATGTAAAATATGTCAATAAATTGCACCTGTATTACGATTCGGAACCAATTAAATTGCCATCATGATGTTACGGTCATAATAGGTAGCTTATCAAAAAGATAAGCTGGTGCAATCCTATTGAAACACGTGTCAAATGCACTCTTTCTACTTATGTATGACGTTACTTGGCAAAAAATAATAATTGCCTTATTAAGGCATAAAATAACTAATGCAGTTCTCATTTGTTTATCAGATATTTCAAATACCTTTTTGTTTACTTTATTTTAAAATCATATTCAATAATGTAATTGCATTAGTAGATAATGTCAAACGCCCCATAAATTTTGTGTTGTTGCATTTAATCTCTATTCAGGAATATAAATGAGTAATCCGTTTTATTAAGGTTAAGAAATATTTGAATTATTTGAAACATTCATAATATTAAATTTGATTTAAATTAGGTGCATAATGTAAGGGGTAAGGGTAAGGGGTATCAATTACAAGTTAATAGAACGCAATGTGCATAACAAAGTGTTCACAAACATATTGACCACGTACTGGAATATATAATAAAAAGTTCAAATATTTAATCATTTGAAGAAGTAGCAATATATGTAAAAAGGCATGAATGCTTCCATACTTTCCATTTAAAACTACGTGTAGTTCTGCTGAACTCTATAAAACTACAAAATCAGAATTTTGAGATTCACGATTCGATGTTTTTTTTCCACAAAATTAATGGGACCTTGTAATATAACAAATTTAATGCAGATCAATGGTCTTTGATGTTTTATTCAAAAATAAGAAAAAAAAATCATAGTGTGAGGCACCATGCTAATTATGCATGGAAACAGTGATGACAATCTTAGTGGTATTTATTCAATTTAGCTTGTCAAGCTACATCGAACCCGATAGAAAAAAGTCGGGACGAGATATGATAATTATAGGAAACATTTTATGTATCGTATATATTGGCAAAGCTGAAGAAATGATTAAAGAAATTGCGTTAAATATTAACTAGTGTAATTTATTTTTCAACTATTGTTATGAAGAGTTCATTAACTGCAGCCTTATGACTGAAACATACGATGCTATATTATCAGGTTTACTATATTATCAACACAAATAATATACAATATACTAGCAACGCCAAACCACTATGTCAGTCAAAATCTTATCTCTAACTCCTTCAATTTGTAAAGAAAATATATACGGACCGAAGTATGGAGTTATCGTCCTTGAGTAAGAGTATTGACAATCTAACACATACATATTACATAACTCAATATTCAATCGTAAATGGTAAAATGATTTGGTGTATACAAATCAATTTCGTGATACCTCTTAGAGGCCAAACAAATGTAAACGCCTCTCAAACATCAAAGGGGGACGTTGTTGAGACCAAAATAGTGGAATACAACCAGTCATTTATTCACTAGGAGCATTATTGGATTAAGTGAAGTGTATCTTCGATTGATTGAATTGGTTTTCGTCGTCTGGCTTTTTAGGTTAGTTGTACGATAACATGACTTTGTCTGTTCGTTATTGACCCAGTACCTCTGCACTGCTTACGCTATTGAAGACCAGTCGTATATATATCTATATCTCAGAGCCAAACTATGTGTTTAAAAAAACTGTCTGTGTTTTGGTTAGACGTGCACGCAATAAAAGTACACGCGGAACCAATAGAACGTCAGAAACGTTCTAAACCCTCACCAATTCAGGTTTAACTTCAAAGTACTTTATAACAGTCGTTGATCTAATGTATGTGTATCATATGTCTAATTATTATATAATTAGCATATATGAAAATCAGTAAATGACAAGGATACCAATCACTCATATTAATACATTTTAGTATTTGTTCCCTATTGTGGCTTTGTATGTTATTTCAACATTTTAAGCGCGTTTAAACATCAAGAAACTGAACACTATTAAGACAACTGCACTGAAAACTTATACTTGTTACCTTTACTTGGCAACATTACATAATTTCTAGTCTAGACAAACGGAATATGATCCCATTTATCGGTGATGATGTTGAAGATACTGTGCTACTGTTTTCTTTATAAGTATTAAGAGTGTGATTTAAATCAACATTGCTGCTCTACGAAAAACAAAATTTCCTTACGACGGACTGTGCGCCAGGAATTTTATGAGAAATTCAACATTTTTACAGACGCTTTTATGATCATAGACATTTTCAAAAGTTCATAATGTATTGAATTTATCATATTACATATAAATTGTTTTGCATTTTAGTACCAACCAAACATTATTGTCAAAATCAGCTTGACTTAAGTATTTTCCAAAAAAGGTTTTTTTTGTGTTGGATTATATAAAGTAGTCTCAAACCTTTACTATTCACCAAAATGTCTTCTTCACATAGATTTTCCTTTTATAAATAAATATTGTTTGGAAATAAACTGCATATGCGAGATGACAGAGCATTATTAGCGCCCTGAAACATGAAAATGAAACCTTGTTGTTAACAAGCTAACGCCCAGTATAAACAAAAGGCTGAAACTTCCTAAGATACAATTGGAATTATCTTGTCAGTAATATGAACCACTCTAGGCTTTGTTTCCTCTTTAAGAGTAAAACCCTGTATCATAATTACGTGCTTGTGACTAGTCTGTATTATAAGGTGCTTCCTCCTTCCTAAATATAACCATTACAAAGAGTTAAGAAAAAAGTTAAGCGACGTTTGTAATCATATTTCCATTATTAATTAAATAGAAATAAAAACCGATACCATGTTTACAGTGTAGATATTTCAATTACTTAATAAAGATTCATGGTATTAATGTCTCAATGATAATGCGGAAATATAATAGCAATTAATATAATCATGTTGTTTTAGCGACAATGGAGTATTGAACAAAATAGTAATCTATGGAAAATATTCTTGAGATCAAAGCAAATAAATTATCTATTGCATGCCACGTTTCATAATTAGAATAAAAAATATACATGTATGTTGTTAGTGATCTTATAATCATCTTCTACTAGCGCTTATTTATATAAGTTCCAGGTATAAAAGTCACATTTTCAGATATACAGAAAAAACTTAATTACAGACAGTACCTGGTTAGAAGATTTCTAAAAGTGACCGTGCATCCGGCTTCATATCCTCAAGATGTTTGTTCTGCTGAGCAAGCATACCGACGGACAATTTCTTTTTTCCTTCAGTACAGCTCTGATAATGTGTAATATTTACTTTGTACCAAAGTGGAGGATTCTAAGTACCAGACGATCTGATTCGACATACCAAGACCCCAATATCTATGAACGAAGTCAACTTTTAAATGCGTGACGCAGGATAGGGTCTTATTTGGCCTATCAATATAAGAAACCACATAAAAAACAAACAAGAAAAACACACAAAAAGTCATTGACATGTACAATAAGTATCACAGTTATGATGACGTCAAAGAGACAAGATACAGCATAAATTATATCCAACTTTATTCCACTTTAAGGAAGCAAACCTACTTCAAAGGCATTTGATGTAGGTCTAGGGTGGAATCAATTCAATCCTGCACAAGTTATGGCATGTTTTGTTTTTTTTGTTGGCTTGGTCCTATATACAGCCAGGGTCGTTAAGGATGTTGATTATAATTTTATCCAATATGCATGGAATACAAAAACTGCATTAGGTCAAGAGTAAGAAAGAGATATTTGTTAATAAGGTTTTTTTAATTCCATTTAGAATATTTCTCAACGACGTTTGGTTTATTTATTTTTACGTCCTATTAACAGCCAGGGTCATGTAAGGACGTGCCAGGTTTGTTGGTGGAGGAAAGCCGGAGTACCCGGAGAAAAACCACCGACCAGCGGTCAGTACCTGGCAACTGCCCCACATGGGATTCGAACCCGCATCCCAGAGGTGGAGGGCTTGTGGTAATATGTCGGGACATCTTAACCATTCGGCCACCGCGGCCCCGATCTCAACGACGACAGTTTGAGATGCAATATCAAATAGTTTTAGCGAGGTCATGGGCTCTCAGTTCGGTTGCTAAAATCTTGCCGCTGATCCTTACAGACAGAGACTTAAAATTGAGTGACAAATATTAAACATCTCTTTTCGTCATGTGTATCCCCATGCCTGTTATTAAAAAGCTTGATTATCTCAAAGACATCATATAGTTCTAAATAACCATTAAGAACCTAAAGCACACCCCTGTTGACATATTCTTAAACAAGAAAATCCGTGGAGCTGAGACTAAGATAGAGGGCCGTGGAACGGTGTTCGGTACCGGCGGTCCATTGGGGGTCCCGAATTGTCGGTTCATGATAAAACGACTTTGCAGGGGTTGCTTACTTGTTACTTATAGTAGTTATGTGAAAGCTACACGTTATATCTAAAAAAACAATGACACCTTGTTCATTGTAGCTTTTTACCTTGTGTTTTTATCACTGTAAGGTATACATAAAAATAGGTCTTCACGTCTCCTACCTGAGGAGGATTTTGAGTGCTACCTGTGTGCGTATGCCTTTGATGATATGACAATATGACACGCCTCCTGTACCACTCCGCCAAATAAAAGAGAACCAACAGGAACCTTTGACGAAAGGTTCTCTCTTGATTATGTCAGAAAAAATCAAAGGTCAAATTTTGTTCAAACAATTTGACTCCCGCTGAGAGAACGAGTTAGATATATCAATACTTTAGCCCCACTGTTTCTATAGCCGAGGTGCCTTGGCTTGACTTTCCAGTTAAATACGGTGACCACTTTCTCAATTTTACACCGATTTATCTGCTCAACGAGGATAAGCGCAAAATCAATTTCAGTAAAGCGTCGAACTAGCCTTGACCTCAGATACACCTAAAATAAACACGGAGGCGATTTGCCTTCATCCGGATATTGATAACTGGACACACTTACTGATATACGACCTTAAAATAGTAATTTGAATATCATGCTTGTGCCCAATATGTTTGGTCTGTCCCTATGAACGATTTCTGATGACGTAGGCTTATCAGGGGTATTCATTCGACGCTTTATAAGATGTTTTGACTGGTTCTATTCCGCGTCATCCACACTGTCCAAAATTAATTTCAGTCATTAGTAACTGTTATGCAGTATATAAGAGAGGATAATGATGCGTTGAACGTTTTATGGTAACATGTATTATGTGCTACTATACCAGAAGGGACAACATTACCAGTCATTTGTGAACATCGTCTTATTTAACCTTCTGCATTCATTATGTCTACAGCTACACTATATGTTGAGGGGTCTAACGCATATTAACGTTTTAACTGGATGATAGATGTTTTAAGTTATATTTTAATACAAAGACGTATAGCTTGTGTCTATTCGAAGTTTGTATCGCAAATTTCGCGATGCAATATCCTGAAATGTCAAAACCTGAAATATCAAAATTGCCACAAACTTATTTCAACTGAAATTAATCAGACATTTAAAAGTTGCAAGTTATGCTGTTCATATATGAAGTAATCAAATAATATAGCAAAAATAGCAAGAATTTGACAGACTTCCGTTTATATTATCTATAAAAGAAATTTTACCGTCGGTGGAACTAATTGTAAATGACGGATTTACTGGATAATTGATCGCTGATAGAAAAAGAACATTCTGAAATAACAGTATGACTCATTGTCAGTAAAGAAACTTCACAAAGTGAAGAGAAATTCTTCGATGTTTTTCTCATTTTTTCTGACGTCCCAAATTGCGAAGTCAGCAGGTTCTTGACTATCTCTGAACTATCTCTGACAATGCATTGCATTGGCTAAAGATATTTTTTATGTACTCAGTAAATGCCTCGCAGTGTCATATACACTCCAATTAAACTATGCAAACATTAGTTCTACCGTTATGTTAAAGGTGACTATAAGCAAAAGTTATATAAAGTACGAAGACTTAAGATGTTGTTATGTGCTATTCACGAGTATAAATTTGACGAAGTTTGTAGTTTTGACTCTTGATAGAGGCATTGATGTACCGTTATACTTCTGACCTTGCTCTATGCTTTGTATAGTATATATTCATTTGCGGTTTTAAAGTAGGTCATATTGACATTTTAATGTGTTTCGCATGCATGATGTACGAAAACTAAAATGACAAGGCATGACATCTAAATTATGGATTCTATATGGACAATCGACAAACAACAAGTTATTGAAAACGTGTTTTATCTAGTTTTCGTTGATGTTGATATCGTTGGTATCGTTTTAAAGGTTGTGTTATTTTTCATTTGTGAGCTAGTTGCAGACCAAACTGTTGCCTTTCAGAAGATGCTTTTACTATGACACATACTAGATACAGTTCATAAACATCTCAAAAAAGGATAGAAAACGAGACATTAATACTTAAAAAGAAATAGAAATCAAATGTATGCTGAATACATTAATATCTACATGTAATGCGTGACGTAAATGAATGCGCAGTTAACGGAACCATTCATAGTACTACTAAGTATTTTTAGACATTCCCTATAATGACACATCAATTAGCAGGGCAATATATAGTATTAATGGCCTACTTACCGTATTAGATATTCCTCTTAAGATACTTGCAATTAGTCCTCACAAGCACATACATTTGTAATTGTCGATGGGGTACTGATGCACAGAAACGTCCCAGTAAGATGGATCAGTGGTCGGTATTAAATCTTGTTAACACAAAATTAAACCCAATCACACGCCTGATCAAGATTCAACACGCAGACTGATTAACATATTATCAAGAAAATTTAAAATTGATACGGTTACTTAACTTTGTTGACGCCCCACCGTTGTCGTAAGTATCTGAATATATAATCCGTTTACTCTGAGACTTAAGGAACAGTAATCGAATTGACTTTGGTTAGACAAAGGGAACGTTTTATGCTATCTATACAGGTAAACATGTACAAGGCTGTTTAGCTGTCAGTTAAAATTAACCGTGATCGAAGGCAATTAAAATTATCGATTTATTGATCGCTTTCTGTGGTGTTAAATGTCGCGTGCGCTGAATGGTTTTTGACAGGGTGATGTTATCCAAAGGAACGGTACCTATGTTGTCTTGGAATTCCCGACTCCGCTAGCGTCGGGTACTGGTCAATATTTGGTATCAAAGTGATGGAATCTGCTTGTACAATCTCCTAGATGATCACACGTATCTATCAACACCAAAATTTGTATTCTCGTTTGATAAATGATGTATTAGTTCACCGCTAATTGCATTTTCTGGTGCCTAATTAGGATACGACCACGCAACATTAATGAAGATCAACAAATCTTGAAATATTTGACAATTAAAAGCATGCGTTCGACAAGTTACGTGCAAATAAAAGGATTTGTTTTGAATTACATATTAGTGTTGAATTAAAGATAAAAGGATGTTTATTAAAAACATGGTTGTTTTTTATCATGTGGTTCAAAGGTTATATACAGGTCAGTTGATTGTTCGGACATCATTGGTATCCTACCTAAACATATGTTAAATACCCTGTTCACACGAAACAGGAAAATGTCAATTAGAAAAAGACATTTTAGTTCAATTATAACTATGATAATTATAGCCATTTGCTTTATTGAAATGTCAATTATGCAAAGCAGTCAAATGGTCGTTATTTTAATGTTATAATTATCACAATAGAACATGTTTGTCCACTGTTGTCCATTCTCACTTCACTGACCAAACACATAACTGAGGTCAGTCAAATTTACCCGAACACAAGTATTGGTTGCCGTGAAAAAAGGAGATGTGTAGATACACTTTAATTGTATTTGACTAGTCCTCAACTGGAACGCATCATACAAGTCAAGGCTTTTACTCATGAACCTTCAAACAAAAAGTAAGACTTACATCAAGATGACAAAAATATCGACCCAGCCTGCCTTGCATTTCAAAAGATCAAATACTTCCCAATTCGACCGGTGACATCGCAGCTCGACGGCGAGCCAGGGCGTTTCCTTGGCTGTTTAGAAATCATTAATTGAAGTTCTTATGCTATGTAAACATATGTTTTATGGTATTCCTAAGTAAAGCTGAAATGGGTTGTAAAGAGGGAGATCACCCTCTATTTACATGACCACCTTTACAATTACATTATCGGGACGTTTTCACATACAAACACAAAACTGACTACTATCTGACGCTTCTGTCCACACAAACACATCGTAAGACTGCCCATTAGGCGTCTTCACTGTCAATATTGCTTCAGATGTTTTATTTGAATCCCCAGAAATAGGAGTAATATTAAGAGTAAAGTTTCCTGTGGCACCTACTATTTGCTACAAAAACAAATGTCACGTCATAAATAAATTTATATTTTTAATGACAATATTTCATCAATATTTCATTGGCTATACGGCATTCGTGTAAAATATAGAGAATAAGAAGGAGGGAAATGAAAGAAATTTGGTAAAGATGGAACACAATCGGACATAATGACGAACTACGAGGACGTATACCACTGACACTGTACCTCTGAATTTAGATACTTTCTGCGAAAAAAGAAACTTTAAGTTTCAAGACTTTATGCAATACTTCTTATTTACTATTTGCAGTATACTATTGTGTAAAAAATAAGCCCTTGTAAATGACCTGTTGAAATGTGATCTGATAAAAAACACTGTAACACTGTCTAACAACAGTGCTTAGGGAAAGTACTAGTGACGTGTTTGATTAATGTATCAATCACAGGGATACAGGTAATCCAATTTCTACTTTCGCTTAAAGATGCTCCACCGCTGACAGAGCACAAATGGTATTCATTATTTGAACAATGATTGGTGTGTAATCGTGTATACATATGCCTAATTAACACAGAAAATAATATTAAATAATCTATTTCGCCTTTGGTGCATGGGGAATCATTACTTCATTCCATATATGATATAGTGCAACGGAAGTTTTTCGGGATGCAATTAATTATTTTTCATATTTTTAACTTGAAGTAAAATTAGAAGCTCAAACTTTTCAATGGTGGTAATGGTGTAAAGTAAGTAATTTTTGTAACTAAAGAAAAATACTAAATCGTCTTCTCCTGTTTTTGATGGTGAAAAAAATACCATTTGTCAGCGGTGGAGAATCTTTTAAGCAACAGGCCCAACAACCAATTACCAGCAATAAAGTTAAATTGAATGAATGGAATGTCTAATCATGTACTTTGTTATTAGCAACTTGCATTCTTCTTTGTGTGATATCTGGACTCCAAACCTCGACTGTTTTAAACATAATATAGTTCAAAATTTCACAGACATGTTAATAGATAAACTTAACTTAATATACGTAAGTGAAATTCATTAACACACTCGCGATGACTACACGCGTGACTAAATCTGACGTCATTATGCAAATTTATTAATACAATTAGCATAAAAGTCGATATTTCTAATATTTAACGTCTGGTGTGCAAAGCCTGATTAAATTAAACTTTCATTTACTATTGGGAATGTTTTTATGTCAACATATGACGCCAGTCAGAGGTTTCGACATATTACTGAAGTGAATGTAAACATACAGGTCTGGACCTCTATGACCTAGACATATTTGTATCAATAATTCAATATTACGAAGATAAGGGTTTTATGTCATAAATTTCTAGTATGCAAACAGAAACCTCAATGATCTCACGCCCAAACCATATAATGCTATGACTACTTTCATCTTTGCCGATATGAATACATACATGCATATGTGCATCTTTAACATATATCAGTGTCTACAAGGTTGACATCTTTGGTGTCCGCTACATTACTGACTAATGGTGTTCGTGATTAGCAATGATCTTTTTTTTTACATTTAATTACATGTGTCATAATCTAATAAATGAAATATGATCTACAGTTTGTTTTTAATACTTTAAAACAGATAATATGGAAGAGGACCCCAATTTACATGAGGCTGCCATTACACTAAATAACATCTATAATTTCTCGTCAAAGAGCGGTGAGACAAATTACAATCACGACAGACAGTAATTAAAGACAAAACAATGTATATAACACTTCAATTAATCTATGTGAAATGTACATAAGGGTTATAAGACAATACATCTGTGGTTGAGAAAATCTGTTTACAAATGCCCGAGGCGCTACCATTCTACGTGTGGTGTATACGATAGCATAGTTTTATTACTTATTAAATAGTAGAGGTGACGATATCAACTGAAATAAAAGTCGAAAACATTACGTATGTTGGGAACAAAAACAATACCGTTGACATTCCTGACCCGGACTTCGATGACAAGTGACGTTGGAGTTATGCATATATGCGAATGTAATACAATGTAAGTTGGTATGTTAAAACAAGGACGTATATGAATAAATATATATCTTTATAAATCTTTGGTTAAAAAAAAACAGAATAAATTATCTAATAGGTCGTACATTTACACATATTACAACACTGATAAATTCTTAAAGGGAAATTCAGATAAGTTTGCAGATTTTTTTGGGATGGATTTACCAACTTGCTTTCAAAGGTATTTGCATAACAAATCATGTTGATATTTTCATCATTAGGCTAAATATACTAACCAGACGTATGTTCGGTAACTCTTAATCTATATCGAGGATTATATATGAGGACAGGAGTGAGGACAAACATCGAAGCGACAAATAAATAAAAAATAATGTCAAAAGTAAAACCTCCACGACACGGTTAACAAATAAAACCACCACGATCAAATCATATTGATTCTATTCCTATTTTGTATCACAGTAAAACTAAATTTACTTCTGAAGTTATACCATGTAACAAGCGGTCAGGTTCAAAACATCACTTAAAGCTAGGTAGACCTCGTGTTGAATCATAAAGAGGAAAATCGCATAATTTTATTACGAATTTTAGAAGCATAGAGAAAGTATGATATTACAACCATAAAGTACATTGGAATTTGATAAGTTATTACTCCCTTGTCGAGAGGTGGTATCACTTTTAAATAAGCAAATTGTTTAAAGGATAAAAATTGTCATGGTAAGCTTTGAAGATAATTCAACTTATTTTATCAGCGAAATACATTGTGACAGCCATGAATAGATTAATCAAACGCTTAGCTTATATATTTCAATATATTTCTAAAATGAGTCACGCGAATACACCAATGGAATTTTATGCTAAAAAAACATCACCGAGTGTATCACAATCAATAAAACACCAAAATTTCTAAAAATAGAGAAAAAGTGTATTTATGTTAATAATTTTTCAGAAATTCAGATAACCTTAGAGCCAGTAATTTGAATACACATTCGAGATAAATATGTATATAAAAATCATGTATTACTTTCATATATCAAAAGCAAACATATGCTGTAGGGCCTAGTTTTTGGTCTGACCAGATATAGCTTCTCAATATGAATACGAATATCAAAATATCTAAATGAGGAGCACTCTTTAACTTGTATCCTCGGGTGACCGTTAGATAAATAGATACTCCACTTCATTAGTGCTAGGAGGTATTGGAAGGCCAATGACCCCCTGGAGAACAACACTGCCCTACTGTAACTTTGACCGATATTCGTCACCTCATTAGTAAATCATAACTGGACAGTTCAATTTATTTTTACGTTTTTAACCCTCCTATTAAAACCCTGAATGAAAAATGTCTTGAAGTACATAACCATAAATAAAAATGGAAAAGTTCCTGGCAAATACTAATTTTATTGGTGAAAAAAATGAACTATTTGCACTTAATTTACCCATGATTTTCATGAAATTAAATAACTAGTTAAATTTTCAAAAAATATCCTCGTCGATTGTGACAAATGGTATCTCTAAAAGAATACGCATTGTTATTTCCGGACGAAGAAAAGATTATGGCGGTCATTGAAGAGGAACCAATTTGAGAGAGTCGTCAAATATTTACCAAATTAAAGAAATATTATTTGTTCGTTAGGATACCATTACCATCGTTAGTGTTTTGTCACTATTTCGTTGTACTAGACTTAAGCGTGGGTAGTCCTTTCTGAATGAAGAGCTGTTAACCGCTGTTGTAATTCTTATGTCCACCAAAGAAAGACCACTCTCAAAATGACCAAGGGCTATCGAGTGGTCACTCTATAACAATACATCTTGGTCAGTTAGCGTTAAAATGGATCAACACCACTTGTAGACCGTATAAATACCAGGTAAGTAACAATTGTGTGCCTACCTATTACGTACATGTAAATGCAATCATAGGTATTCACACCCACAGGTGAGAATAGGTCTACAAGTACACAAATACACAAACACCTATATCAATCGGTAAACAAAAACTACTCATCCATTATTCCCTGTGACATGCAATCGTCAATAAACACTTAACTACAACGACATAACAATAGAGACTTTACAATGTGCTGTCACAATAACATCGGGATAATGACTTGTTTAGTGGTTATAGATCAATAGATTTATCAATTCCCGTCATAATTAACGTATCAGTGTATATCAGTTATAATATGTCATTCTGTGTGAGCTCAAAAATATATTCATAATTCTGTTGTTGATTTATATTCAATTAAATCCTTAATGTTATTTTTGACAGAGTTGAGACAACTTCTGTATGGGATGTTTGTAAAAAGTATTTTTAAAGATGTTTTTAATTGAAAAAATATCAAAGTAATTATAACGCATGTCAAAATATTTAATAGCAATTATTATATTTTCTATAAAAAGAGAAACTGCAGGTGGTCGCCCACCCAAATTTATGACATAATTACGGAGAAATTAAATTACAATTTATGTAATACGCTTCTGCATTTATTTCATTCAAGTGAAAATGAAAATAACATCGATAAACAGAATGATTGATTACAATAATAGCCGTGGGATAGCCTGAAAACGCCCATTCGGTAATTTAATGACAGATATAGTGTATTTGACCACAATGTTTACATTTTACACTCTATCACCTAACACTTATATCTTTAATCACCAATTTCATGCTTCTGAATACAATTTAAATTATGTATTCATCATATCAATTGTCACAGAAAATAGGAATGATTCGTTAAAGACATGCTTTTTTCATATTCAGTAGATATTTGCCGTTATGTAATATCAATGAAATTAAGTTGGCGTCAAATATAGCGTAATTGAATCTCAGCGTTATTAAAACAACTTATAAAAGTTTTCTTCTTTATAGCTTTTCATCGAAGACGGTTTTAAATTTGCCACATACTCTAAAGCTACTGCTATGGATTAATGCTGTGAGTTCATATTCATTAATATAACAACGTATTTCTTTTCGTTTCATTTTACATATGCACACTGTATTTCAATGTCTATACACAGGGATGTGTTATTTTTTACAAAATAAAACAGAAAAGCAATTACCAAGCACTTCGATAGGCACTGGATACTTTTACAAGTCACCACTGACAATCAAATTCCTAACAACGTAAAACATTGAGCGTAACATGGCGACATGTAACCTGGGAGTGATACTATTTCATCCCCTACAATAATTCGGGTTAAGACAGAACACCCATTATTTGATTTAAATTACAACTTAGAAATAATTCTAAATTCAATTTAAGCAAATTATTGCCCAATTTTACGAGAAACATTGAATGAAGCACTGTCGCATTCTGTAATTGCCTATACAAATCCTAGAAACCAAACTGTGCACCACTACCGTCATGTCTAGCAGAAAGTGGTTCCTGTCTTAATAAACATCACTTACTGCTTACTCAATTATTGAAAACAAATGTTTTCTCTGTGGAATGGTGTAATACTCTATTAAACTATTTGAAATGGTAATTTATTTGGTCTAGACGTTGCCTCCCGGGTTGAACATGTACTCAGTGCTGGCTACACCACCCGCGTGGCTTCATACATAATCTTACCGAATTTGTTACATTTCAATCATCGTTCATGATCTTTATTGTTTTACACATAAGTTAGCCTCTTAATCGAAACTCTTTTTATACAGCGACAGTACAGTATAAACAATTTTGAAATTTTATTATAAACTCAACTGTAATTACAGCTCTTTACAAACCATTTTCTTTTATCCTATGACCTACCCATACCAACATTTAGTTTCTCTGCTGATTGGTCAATTAACAGCACTAAGGAAACTGTCTGTACTAGACATCTGTCAATTTATGTATCTGATTTGATATCGGACTGATTCCAGAAACAGTCTTCAACATCTTAAACAGTGTATGGCTATTTCTGGTTTGTTTTGACTGGAACCTCAGACGCGGAAATGCCACCAAGGTCGTTCGGTCAGGAGATAGAAATGCTGACATTGCAAATAGAAAGTCAGACGTATTGCCAAATATTGGAGATTAATCGAAGAGTTTTTATATTGATAACCGTGAATAGCGATAATATCTTGTCTTGAAAGTCAATAATGCATTTCACCTGCTGTGAGACACAGCCCATGTCATCTCTATCTTAATGACACAAGATAATCAATTAAACAGTGTGGTGATATGCTAGCAGTTTTGCAAAAACAGCCAAATATTCGATGTAGACAACGCAGATAACACAGAAATGTCATACAGATTAAATTAAAAAAAAACCACTTCACCTTGTTTGCTCGAACTATTATTAACTCTAATATTTCTTATATATGTCTCAGTCTTCTGTTGGTATTTTTCATTATATATTTAATATGTACAACATGAATTTTCAGATAACTTGTATTCAAAATTTAATAATGATCTAATCAAATTTGAGTTTACGATATTTTACTGTATAATTCCGGATGCTAAAAGAATTCAGTCGTCGGATTTACCATCAGTGAAACTGTAAGTTAAAAAGTTTCACGCGATATTAACCAGACATCCCAACTCCACGCGCTGCACCGGAACATTGAGGTACTGGTCGATACACGTGATTTCCTACAGCGACCTCTGGTGATTAATTTGACAGGCAAAGTTTCAGGAGCATGATTCTATCCAATATGTCAATGTCTCGTACGAACGTTTTCATCTGGCGCTATTCACAAAGATCTAATACATGTATATCAAGGATGTAACACATCATGTATGTTCAATACTGAGCATGTTACATTCTAACAAAAAAAGACTGGATTCTTAAAGCGTTGTCTGCTCAAAGTGTCTTCGATTACGTTTTTCATGAGGCACGAGTTATTTTGGAGTCGAAATGTATATTAATTTCGATTTGTGAATATACAAAACAAACAAAATCACATTTTTCTATGAATGCAGTCGTTTATGACTTTCATGAAAAGTCGTATACATTGAAAGACAGTTTAATTATAAAACAATAGTTTTTGACAGACGTTTTGCCAAGATAGTGTGAAGGAACTGAAACAAAAGCACTCATTCTGTTTTATCATCTCCATACTACCTCACCATCAACCATAATGGTATTAACTAATTGGAATAGACATAGTACTGATATCATTTATGAAGGAATTTCATCAAAAAGGCTAATGAGTAAACTAAAATAATGCAATGGTAAGATTGCTATGACATGCATGAAACATACGCATGAAAAAATATCAGTTCAAGACGGAACTGACGTGCCAAAATGAACTTCATTTTTTGTATTCGTCATGATTCCATAACTGACCATTGTATACATACTTCCATACCCCCTTCCCATGAACTAACATTTCCCGAGGTCATGTTTCCATCTTTTCCGGTTTTGTTAGTAAAGCCCTTTACACATCACACAATTAAAAAAAGGGCCGTCCTAATTTCTTTTCTCTCAGTGATTGTTAAACAATATGTTAAGGGTTACGCAAGAATTTAACTCCACTTGGCTTTTGACATTCTTATCTTGAATCATGCATAAATTTTATGGTTGATCACTTTAGGAGAAAAGGGTATCTGGGGCAAGAGTTCGACATAGACTACACACTTCCCGAACATTGTTGAAGTTTTCGAAAGAGTGAACAATTTAACACTAAGCCTAGTGTCTGATTTTCCGAAATATTTGAAAGTAATACAAGCCAGTTTTCATTGTATTTACCACATTTATCTCAAAGTATTCTACGTAAATATTCGTGAATAGAATTACAATTTTTCTTGATCGACTTTCAACACTTGATGACCCCCGCAATTTAAAACATTTTACACGCTTTTGATATAAATGTACTAGCCTTCACCTTTTCTTCTCTGTATTTACATTGTAATAAAACTATTTGTGTTTCGTCTTGGTAATTAATATCTTATATGAAAGCAGACATGCAAACATATGTCATTGTAGAAATAATGCAGATAAGAATACAGTAATCTGTTATGTTACTGTAGCTATGTATTATCTTTAAACACCACCTGACATAACAGATAGCGTCGTAATGCATTAGGTCATCACTGAATTATTTCGTTTAAATATTACCTCTAACAAAGACAAATATGCAGTTGAGGAAATGTGCACCTAGATTATGGCCCAGATAAAAGCAGCGTTTTCACAGTCGTTTACTGTAGAATTGGTAATGTGAAAAGGACAAGACAGCTACAAATTGTGGTATCTTTGAACTCTGACATTTTGATTACACATCTGCTGATTTAAATTGTGCATTAAATACCATGGTGGCTATGCACAGAAAAGATCAGTATCAGAGAGTAGGTTTTTATACAACACTGTCCTTCATAATCACTGATGATGTGTAAAAGAAACAGTAAACAAATCAGCTTTTAGGACAATAACAAGACACCTGGAAAATTACAATACATTCGAATGACAGACAGGTGAGAATATTTCAAAGGTAGACTATGATACCGAAATGCACTAAAGTAAATATGTAACAAAAAGATTTTGTTTGCAATTATGCAATATCAATACTGTGAGTTGAACGCGTGCACAGTTCGACTTGGTAAATAGTCGGTGAGTTTCGAGTGTATCTGTTTTTATCTGATAGCGGAGGCACATGATTATTACTGAATATTCTGGCAATTAATTCATAAACAGCTGATCCCAGTAATATACATATGTTTACACAGGTTCAATGAGGTGAGAATCGTGCGGATATGATAGAAAATACAATAAGTAGTATTTGTCTGCGATAACTAAGCCCTGAAGATCATTGTCACTTCGTTTACTTCTGCATTATTTGCTTTTATTCGCGGAGAATTAAAATTAAAATTTTCCCCAAAAAAAAAAAAAAAAAAAAAAAAGTTCCGTGGATAAGTAAACCAAATGACAAAAAAGACCTGTGTGTGGCTCATTACTGTTATAGATAATTATCATGAGAGAAAGTTTGTAACCACGAAGTTACAAAGAAAAAATCGCGCCACAACAACCGGATTCTTGGATCGGAGGTGAACATGTATGAGTGGTGACTTCTCCGAAAACATCCGTTTTATTCGGCTTCCTCTCTCGAGTGCTTCCATGAGGATCAACAAAAATAGTCTGTTTACATTGAAATAGGTTTTTTTATTGTTTGCGAAAAATAAGTGCGTGATTGAATCTTAACTCCATTGCTTGATGTGATGATAGGAAAATCACCAAGTTTGTACACCGTGTGGATCGTCGGGGTAAACATGTTCGGTAGCAGGGGGCTTCTGGTATTGACAAAGATCGGATTCGGCTCAAACAGTATTGATAAAAACTAATAAAATCAACATTGATCACATGTAAGAAGACTGATTTCTTAGATATTTTTTTACATATCATTAACTTAGAAAAGAAAGGTCGATCATAAGGCTTTTTGTGCAACATGCGCAATGCAACTAAAGTACGATGTTAACTTCATCTGAAATAAACAATTTAAATATTGAACAGTATTATTTCATATTGATGAATCAGACTGGATTAGTATTTAATATTAATGTAATATTAACAGCATAATGTATTTGGTAATTATAATCCCTTATGTAAAATTGTGTAATAAACAGTTAATGATCCCTATGTATTTATAATCACTCTTGTATCCCCAGGTGTGAAAGATTAAAGCACTTTTTGCGCCAAATAAAAAATGAATCCCAGCCAACGATAATACGTAGTTAATTTTCAGAACTGTTTCGTGTTAGCCTAGAGCCCCCAGACTGTTGATACCGATCACCAATTACACAACACGTGCTGAGCTAAAACACATGTTGTTGTTTTCTTTGATTAAAGCCTTATCTGTGGTCGACTACACAATCCCTCCGGCAATTCGTTTATTTGTGACCTCAACTGCCGTATTTACGGTTTCAAATTATGCAAATATGTGTAAATATTCTAAAACAAGGAACTATTTTATCACGCGCAATCTTATCGTATAAGCTTTACATCCTAAATCGATTTGTATATATTGTTTTATGACTATAAAGTGGCTTTAGTGGTTGCGAAGAAGTCTCTACAGTAGCAAATTTTAAAGGATACAAACAAGAAAAGAATTTGAGCTCCGCATTCTTGACGGAGTTGGGTCGACAGGTGTTTTTTCATCATGATCTTATTTTTGATCGTGTCTGATAAGTCTTTCAGGCAATTTAAATATGTGCACTACTCCCCGTCGAGATAAAAGGAAAGCCGATGATTTTTTGCATTGAATCAAATTAAATAAAAACGATTAAAAATGAAACAAAACAAAATAAAACAAAAAACCGATCATATTAAGAGATTTTTCGTAACTTATAACACCAGACAGTAAATAATTTGAGATAAAACGACACCAGAATCAAACCCCAAGATGTAGACAATTTCAGTGGTGGAATTTGATATACAGCTAATGAGCACTAACTCCTTTCTAGACAATACAAGGAAATGACTCGCACAACAATTTGAGAAGATGAAAATATAATTTTTATCAAGAAAGTATTATGTATTTACGCACTCCTTAATACATCACAAATCTGTACGTTATGTAAGTGGAAGAAGAGGCGCAAGATTTTAAGTTTTTTTTCTCGTAAATAGTGATCAAATTGAAGAAAACCGGAACTGCAAATATTCAGGATGTTTGGGAAAATCTGAGAAATACTGTGTTGTCAAATGAAAACCAGACATCAACTAAACATGGAATAGTTGCGAAAAGTAGAATGCGTGACGGAGGATATCATCAGACATGGCTAAGCAGGAAAAGCTATAGAGAAAAGCATAACGTTAATCTTTTTATTGTATGTAATAAAAACATGTAAAGGCGACATGTTTCTAAGTCTTTGTTGATATCACTCAAGTGTACTATGGACGAGTCCATATCAAATAAATTATCGACCGCTCTCATTGCTTGATTTGACGCTATAACCGGTATACATATTAAAACACTTTGGTCTTGAAATGATTTGACGTCACTAACGCATTTATTATGTAAGTTACACGATAGGAATCCATGGGGTTCCTAACAGATTCTTAATATAGAGAATATCCGGATGTGGGATTTAGTCGGCCATTAGAAGTCGTTGATCCATTTTAATGGGCAACAAAGCCGGGGACGTGACATCAATGCACACGTACCTTCGTGGGACTTATCAGAAGTGTGATTGTCAACATGGTGGTGGCGATAATTAATAAATAACCACAGATTGATATGCTTGTCTTGATGGCACCCCCTGGTATGGACACAAAACAGTCGTTTGTCTACTCTATTTAGGAGTGTTTAACAAGGCGAAGAAATAGAGGTCATTAACACCTAACATGGACACCTACCAAGGATTCTCGGGACTTATTTTGTTTATTGACACAGTGCAAAAGACATCGTGGTAAAGAAGAAGAATGAGGAGGAGGGCGAGGAGGAGGAGGAGGAGGAGGAAGAGGAGGAGGAGGAGGAAAAGAAGACGAAGAAGATGTTAATGCTGCAGAAAGACATAAAAGTAAAAAAGAAGATGTGAAGGAGGAGATGCTCCTGCTACTTTTGTTGTTGTTGAATGATGATGATGACGATGATGATGATGATGATAATGATGATGATGATGATGAACAAGAAGAAGAAAAGAGAAGCATTGAGATCGAAAAGGGAAGAAATATAATAACTAACAGGCACTAACAGGCACAGGAAGAAGTGAAATTAAAAACATAATCTTAACATAAAAAAGATTGAGGTTATAAACAATATCACTATCATAGCATTCGGTTTTGATATTTTAAACCATGTTAAGCC
Organism: Argopecten irradians; assembly: GCF_041381155.1. Taxonomy (NCBI): domain Eukaryota; kingdom Metazoa; phylum Mollusca; class Bivalvia; order Pectinida; family Pectinidae; genus Argopecten; species Argopecten irradians. The sequence goes on along the minus strand of NC_091140.1, from coordinate 12,801,572 downwards.
ATCAGAAGTAGTTTGAACAGCTGCTAATTCGAACTAAATTACCAATTCTTTAGTATTCATTGATAGTGATAACGGTACGGATCTCCAATACGGAACCAACAGTACGACCATTAGACCTACATTTTAACACCACGGGTACCCAATCACACGTGGTCCGGACCTCCATAAGACCCATTGTCTCCCGTACGATAGCCATTTGATAGCAACATTTCGAGAGAACCCGCGATCGTCACATGTCGCGATTGTCAACATCATATGATTCGGTCGTTTCAAGTTCATCACACGTCACCAAAACCAAAGTTTGGTAAACTTGGTGAACTATTTTATAAAGAAACCAACACACATGATCTAGAGCATAAAAACATTATATGTATATAGATATGTAAATAGTTTAAATCAAGAATTTGTCAACTCATCCGTCATTTAACAACCGTTAACATAGTGAAAATGCATTTGTTTAATTTCTTTTTTTTCACGTTTTGAGGTGGAAGTATTCAATGCCGAGGACACAATTTGTTACCCGTCGAAGCCCCCAGCGAGCCCTTGTCAGGTTATAAGAGATATCAATCTGGACCTATATATTTCTTTCTCGAATTATCTTATTCGATATCGGTTCTGGGTTAAACGTTTGCGTATATATTTCATTGATAGTGTTAATCGTTTGAATGGGTAGGGTTTCATATCGCCTTATATCATCGCCCGGCTTCATTGGGCAATACAGTACCTGACAAAATTGATATTCATGACGTTTTAGGGAATGAATACAAGTGTATGATATTATCGCCATTTATATTTGTCATCCCTTCATTCAGAAATTTTTCAATGAACCAGGCTGTTTGATTCGTATGATATTAGATTGCTAATTGATCGCAGTGGCGTTCAGAAAGGCGGTCCAAGGTTCTCCATATATAGATAGTAGACGTTGCTCTACCACACAACACTACAGGAGGGACTGCCTATGCATAAAAACAAAAATACCACAATACTAGTTACGGTAATTGGTCCAATATTAAAAATCTATAAGTAATCTTCGACAATGCCCAAGCCAATTTAATCAAACTGTTGTGGTATTTCTATTTACACAAGGGATAAAAAGGCTAAATCAAGTTTATCAGACTTTAATTGTAGTTTTGGCGTTGCGATAAAGATATCCCCAATTATTCACTAACTATATTATTATTTATCTTTACTTCTAAGATATGTGTCGTCATGATGACTAGTAGAGAATTAGCCTAAACATGCTTTTGTGTGTAAATATAAACTCTATCAGCAGTGGAATGCATGCTGTCCTTTCATCACAATATTTATTATATACACGCCTAATCATTGACGTTGATAACGATCTTGAGCCTATTTCATAATTAAGCAGTGATGTTTCGTTTTTATGCTTAATAAAGCTATATTTATAAATATATTTAGTATGATAGAAATTTGCTAATTATTTGTAAATATGTAAATATGACATAGCAACATTACGTCAACTGAAACAAAGTTAAACAAAACCCAATAATATATAAGTTATAACGATTAAAGGAAACGCTTTGACGAAATGTTATGCAATACCCAATCAACAATATGTTATACATTTATTTTATACTAAACAAAACAATATACCTAGGAAATAGCTGCTGTGCCAATTATGAAATAAACTAGGTAATGAATTCGATATGGTGAGTTGTAAGCAAATGCCACGTGGAACAATACTCATATACTTTTGGGGAAGCAATGGTTGAACACCATTTGGTCCTGATATACATTGTATAAACTATTTAAAGACCCACTACCTTTCCGAAAAAATACAAGTTTCTTAAAAATAATAACATATGGATATATATATCGATGCCATAAGATGATGTTAAATCACACAAATGCAATATTTACTGCGTAATGTATGATAAAAGTGGAGATTCATTTCGCTATTTTGCAGTTCGGCGCAGTCAACTAACGCGCGATCATTAGACGACGGCGGGAAACATAAGACGACCCGCGATATGAAAATTGACATTTCATTTATTTTAATCAAATGGTTCAGAAGGTAATGATAAGTGTAGAATAAATATTAAGGTTTTGTGACTCTTCAAAATTATCGATCTCGTTTTATATTCCCATTTTAAAAATCAAAAACCGTTTCGGTAAGTATAGTGGCCCTTTAAACATGACAGCATGCCGACAAGATAAACTTTAAACTATGTTTAGGTGAGAAGTGCATCTTTACTTGTGCTGTGTTGTATTTTATACGGCATTAAATAGGACCTCGGCGGAGAATGTTATGTTTCTAGGATAATCCGAGTCTGAGCTGTGACTTAATCTCCTCCACAGTAATTCTAATCTCATCAAAGTCGTATTGCGTAATCACGGCGTTTCATCTCAAAGTCTATGATACCAGGTGAGGGTATATCATATCCATACCAGGTCATTACCTGTTTACTTCTATAAGCTACCCACTTTGTGCAAACACCTTCCAATATATAAACAAACAGAAGGGTTATGGTTATATTAGGGTCTCCCCTGACGTTTGCTATTTACAAATTCATGTCAACAAAACCGCATCGTCATTGTCATATCCAAGTCAGATTCAGTAGTATTCAGTATGATTTGCTTGTCCTCCTATTGGCAGTCAGATCCACTTAAAAAGGAAGTGTTCGATGTGTTGGTGGAGGAAAGCCAGAGTACTTGGAGAAAAGTCCCCAACCAAGGGTCAGGACCTGGCAACTGCCCAATATGGGATCCGAACGTACGACCTAGTGATGGAGGACTTGTGGTAACATGTCGAGACATCTTAACTACTCGGCCACCGGTCCTTTTAGGACAAATGGTGATGTCGGTGTAAATGACCATTTATTTTTTACTCTATCGGTAAAGTGTAATATCCAGGTTCAATGTTATTACTGTTAAATATAAAAGCTATATTGCGATGTGATTTTTTCTTAAATTATTTGCCGAAACTTTAAATTATTTCATACAAATGCTTACGACTATTAAATTGTATTCATACACTACAACCATGCGTGTGTTACTAATTTTGATCAAGACATCATATTGATATTCAATTGTTGGATGGTTGGTTGATTCTATATCTCCTAAATATATGTCTGTGAAGTTTGCATGAGTTTTGGGAGACTGCAGTACAATCGGGCTTTCTATGTGTAATATTGTAACTCTTGTCAATTTTAAAGTGTTGTCTCCTTGAAGCATGCTGTAAAAGACATGTAAGCAAATCATGTTGGTTA